>NC_048596.1:45247878-45594682 GCF_003668045.3 Cricetulus griseus | reverse complement strand
ATTAATAAAAACTGATCCTGGGGTTAATGTAGGAAACACATGTTTGAACATTACTAGGAACCAGGAAATGGTAAAAAATTGAAGAAAGTCTTGAGAAATATATATTCAAAACACAAAAAACCCTTTCTATCCTCAAACTCAAAACTTCATTCTTGGTAACATATTGCTATAAAAAACAAACAAACAAACAAACAACAAAAAACACCCAGAATGTTATATGACATTCCCTACCTCACAAACATGACACTATTAGTTTTTAAGTAGCCTTCTGTGTTAATTCATTTTAGTGACTAGACCAGTGGCTGCCCAGATATTTTGATCAAACATTCTGGTGTTTTGATGAGGGTGATTAAGATTGTAATTAACATTTAAATCAATAGAGGGAGTCAACCATAAATACTGCCCTCCAGAATGTGAGTGAGTCTCACCTAAGAGTTTAAAAAAACCAGAAGAGAGGAAAAAAAGATTGACAGTCCTCAGAATAAGAGGGAATTCTCCTGCCTAGTCACCTCGGACATGGAACATCAGCTTTGTTCTTCCCTCTGGACTTGACTTGACATACTAACTTTACCTGGGTCTTGATCCCACAGCCCTGGGCTAGATGACATCACCACTGGCTGTTCTAGCTCTCAGGGTTCTGGCTCTGCAGCTTGTTGTCATCTTGGGACTTGTTTCCATTTACAATCCTGTGGTCTACACTTATGATCTCATATTCTCTCATTCTCTCTCTCTCCTTCCCTCCGTCCCTTCACTCCCTCCCTCCCTCCCTCCCTCCCATCCCCCCCCCTCTCTCTATTTCTCCATGTCCTATGGAAGAAGCAAGGCAAATTCCTGACTGTTTCCAGTTTTGTTTTACTACTTAAAGTCCACAGTGCCATGGTGTGTTAGTGCTGTGCTAATAAATTCTGATAGTCTTGGTCTTTGCAGAGATAAATCATATTGAAACATAATATTGAAACATAATAGCTGGTTCTGGTTATTAACATCTAATGTGAATTAGGATGGGAGCTCCTGAGAAGCAATTTTACTTCTGAGGAAAAAAGTTATGGAGAAAGTCTTCCCCTTTCCCCTCCCTCCCTGTCCTCTCTGGTTTAAAGGTAGTGCTGTGATGATGTGATGTTTGAAGAAGTTGTAACCATATTGTGATCAGGAGGAGAAAGCTATAAAAAATCTCAGAGAAGTTGACCCAAATCTCAAACATTATTGAGCAGGTAAAAACAAACAAACAAAACCCTAACCTTCACAAGCAGCAGATATACTAATGGCTTGGTTAATAAGAGTTTCAATTAATTCCAGATGGAAAATTATATCAATTTCTTACTTCTTTACTATGGTCAAAAATATAGTAATTATCTAAACCATATGAGAATAGCAAACCAGCCACATTTTAACTCAGTGGGAAATTATTCAATCATCATAAAAGTTGACTGTAAAACTCCTGCAACCTCATGGCAACACAAAATGTCTGTCACAGAAAAGATAATGTATACAAAATGATGTTAGTGTTTTCTTAATAAAACTAAAATATGAGAAAGTTACAGCTGCTTGGGTGTATATGTCAGTCCAAAGAAGCAGATCATTGTGCTAGGCGTCATGTGATGGATGCACATTTTTAAAAACACAAACAGGCCCTGTTTAATAAAATGACAATGTGTTGTTGACCATAAAAGTACTTCAGTTACTTTTATGGAGGACCAGGACTTTTGACAGGACAAGATCATAGGACATAGAAAAAAAAATACTTCTTTAAAAAAAGAAATCAGGTGTCCATAGTTATGTAGATTTACATCTGGATCTTTGATTAGATTCCATTGATCCACCCATCTGATTTTATGCCATCACCCTGTAGTTTTTATTACTATAGCTCTGTAGTAGAGTTTGAAATCAGGGATGGTGATACCTTTGGGAGTTCTTTTTTTTTTTTGTACATGATTGTTTTAGCTATCCTGGTTTTTTTTTCCATATAAAGTTGAGTAGAGTTCTTTCAAGGACTGTAAAAAAATGTGCTGCCATTTTAATGGGGATTGTATTGAATTGTTAATTTGCCATTTTTACTATGTCGATCCTACTGATTGATGAGCATGGGAGATCTTTTCATCTTCTGATATCTTCTTCAATTTCTTTCTTCAAATACTTGAAGTTTTTGTCATACAGGTCTTTCACTCACCTGTTTAGAGTTATACCAAGATATTTTATATTGTTTGTGGCTATTGTGAAGAGTGTTGCTTCGCTGATTTCATTCTCAGTCTGCTTATCACTTGCATATAGTGGGCTACGGATTTTTTTTAAGTTCATTTTGTATTGAGCCACTTTGCTGAATGTGTTTATCGGGTGTATGAGTTTGATAGAATTTTTTGGGTCACTTATGTAAACTATCATGTCATTTGCAAATGGCAAAAGTTTTACTTCTTCTTTCCAGTTTGTATCCCCTTGGTCTTTAGCTATCTTATTGCTCTAGCTAAACCTTTAAATACTATATTGGATATATGGAAAGAGTAGGCAGCCTTGTCTTGTCCCTGATTTTAGTGGAATTGCTTTAAGTTTCTCCCCATTTAATTTGATTTTAGCTGTTGGCTTGCCTTATGTTTAGGTATGTTCCTTGTATCCCTGCCATCTCCAAGACATTTGTCACGAAGGAGTGTTGGAATTTTGTTAGTCTTTTTCAGCATCTAATGAGATAATCATGTGGTTGGCTTTTTTCTGTCAGTTTGTTTATATGGTGAATTACATTGAGAGATTTTTCTATGTTGAACCTTCCCTGCATCTCTGGGATGAATCCTACTTGATCACAGTACAGGATCTTTTTGTTCTTGGATTACCAAACCTAAGTATTTTATTGAGTATTTTTGCATCAATGTTCATAAGGGAAATTGGTCTGTAGTTCTCTTTCTTTGTTGAGTCTTTGTGTGGTTTGGGTATCAAAGTTACTGAGGCCTTATGAAATGAATTTGACAGTGTTCCTGCTGTTTCTATTTTGTAGAGTAATTTGAGGTGTATTGGTATTAGCTCTGATTTGAAAGTCTATTATAATTGTGCAATAAAGCTGCCTGGACCTGGGCTTTTTGTTGTTGTTTCTGGGAGACTTTTAATGATTGATTTTATTTCCTTAGGGGTATATATCTATTTAAGTGGTTTATTTGGCTGCCCATTTCTTTTACATTTTCCAATTTTATGAAGTACAGGTCTTTGAAATATAATCTAATGGTGCTTTGGATTTCCTCAGTGTCTGCTGTTATATCCCCATCTCCCCCTTTTAGTTTCTGATTTTGTTATGTTGAATATTCTCTCTGCCTTTTATTTAGTTTGGATAAGGATTTGTCCATCTTGTTGATTTTCTCAAAGAACCAACTTTTTGTTCCTTTGACTCTTTGTATTGTTCACTTTGTTTCTATTTTATTGATTAATAGCTAAAATCAAAACACAAATGATAGCTCATGCTGGAAAGGTTTTGGAGCAAGTGGAATATACCTGCATTGCTACTGGGGATGCAAACTTGTACAGCCACTTTGGAAATCAATATGGCAGTTTCTCAGATAATTGGGAATCTATGTACCTCAACACCCAGCTACACCAATCCTGGGCATATACCTGAGGGACACTCTACCATACCACAAGGACACTTGCTCAACTATGTTCATAACAACTTTATTTGTAATAGCCAGAATCTAGAAACAACCTAGATGTCCCTCAACCAAAGAATGGATAAAGAAAATGTGGTACGTTTATACAATAGAGTATTACTCATCTGTTAAAAACAATGACATCATGAACTTTGCCAGCAAATGGATGGAACTAAAAAAGATCATCCTGAGTGAGGTGACCCAGACTCAGAAATAAAGCCCTGGTATGTATTCACTTAGAAGTTGACATTAGCCATAAAGAAAAAAAATAACCATGCTACAATCCAGAGACACAAAGAAGCTAAGTAACATGGAAGGCTCAAAGGGGGACACATGAATCTTGCTGTGAAGGGGAAATAGAATAGACATCATAGGTGGACAGGGAGGAAATGGAAGGAGGGAGGGTAAACTGAGTTCAGGATGTAAAATAAATATATTAAATAAATAAGAGAAAGAGAGAGAGAAATAAGAAAGGAAGAAAATGCATCTATGTTTTAAAAGTAATTTCAAACAAATATAGGGGGCCTGGATTGTGTCAGCCTCAAAACAGAATGGCATTGTGGTCTTAAATCATGACAGTCCTGTGGTATTAAATGTGGATATTAAAATGTGGATACATTTGTTTATATTGTGGAATTTTCTCTTTCACCTTAAATAAGCTAAGTACAGTGGATACATATAAGCAAACATGGATGACTTTAAGTATAATTGTGACAGAAAAAAATAGCTATTTCATGTCCTAGCATTAATTTGTTAAAATATAAGCTAATATCTGTAAAGCAGGATTCAAGAATTAGTTTTCAACCTTATGGGTGTAATGGCCACACGCTGACAGTAAAGTGGCCAGCTCTATGGCTTATATTCTATCTATAGTCACTAAGTCTCTTTAGATGGGAGGAAATAAAATAACAATTCAACCTTAAAAGGTACGAATCCATCACAAAGTTACAAGGAACTGGGGGACCACATGGGGAGGCAGAAAACTGAACACCAAACATGAGGGGCTTCGTGATTTTGTTTAAGGATAACCCAGACCCTGACCTTCAGGTATTTCTCCTACCCATCACCTGGAGACACCACAGGACTCATTGCCCGCTCCATGTGTGCCTTACTGGCCCTGTGCTTCTGCAGGAAATACAGTTTCTAAGAAAACAATAAATGAACTGTAAATCATTTATGTTAATAATTGCTCTCTGTCCCAGAGTTGAAGCCTCTGAGAAGCTAAGCTGCCCAAATAATTGCACTTCTGAGTCTGTGGGAACTTAGGCTAAACTTTTATTGGCAAGAAAGTGCCCGTGTCTCGCTACCTTCTTCTAATAGCACTGCTCTAATTGTTGGCAAACTATAAAGACCTTGGATGATTTTTCCATACCCAGAGATAATAAAGAGGCTTCATGGAGCAACTAAATGCAGAGGTTGCACTCAAGGTGCAGTCTCTGGTGGGGCTGATGCTGAGCTACCATTTCTGAGCACTTATTGATGGTCAGTGCACACCCTGCAGTTCAGGAACAGTGTCCTTGATACTTTTTCATCTGCCACCAGATTTCTATTTAAAACTCCTCCAGAGCAGCCACATCTCCCATGCCATGAATTATTGTGGACCTGAGATTTGTGTTGCATGAGTGGCCAACCAGAACAGTTCACATTTTGTTCTTAGGTGGAGTCCCCAGTTGCTTTCTTTATTACAACACTATATGGGAAAAGTGTAGTTTCCGTTCCAAGTTTCAAGATGTGTTTTACTAGTAAGAATTATTTGATGTACCCTAGAAAGTGTTTTGAAGCCTGAGATGATCACAGATTCACAGAACTACAAAGTTTACCCAGAGGTCACAATGCTCATGGCCTTAGCAAAGCAGGACATGTTTCTAGGTGCCTTTTCTGTAAGGAAATGGTTGCATGTTTTCCAAGTATGCTTGACTTCGTAATATCTGATAGGTGATGCCTTATCTCTCCTAATCTTTCCTTTCTACCATTCTTTCTGTGGGTGCAAGTGACCCTACTACTAGCTCAGTTCTTAGGGGATTTTTACTTTTCTTTATTGAACACAAGGCCCTTGCATCTAAAGCTCCTTTTCATCTTCATGCCTCAAGCTATCCTGTCTTACAACTGTCTCCAGTGTATGGAGTGTTACCATTTTATAGGTTACCCCCAAACTTTAATTTTGATTTGTTCCCCTGCCCTCATCAACACTTCTTTATAGTTGTTAATCTCAGTGTGTCTCCATCCCCTGTTTTTTTCCACTTCTGTTGATCCTTCCCATTGCTTCTCATTTGCTTTTCGTGCTTGCAACTTTTCTGAAGCAGTGCTTAGATCAGTTACAGACTGAATTCAGCAATGTGTTATGAAAGACTAGGTATCTACAGCATTATGGAAAATGGAAAATAGGAAAGGACTTTCTCATCTCTCATCAGCCCAGAGATGGCAGCAGTGTGGAATGCTATTGGATTTCCTTATGTACATCTTTATGGTCTTAAGCACTCTTTTAAGTAAGGGTACTTCTTACTCTTAAAGAACATTTAGAAGACTTCCACTATGAATCTATGAATTAAACTTATATTTTGCTGGTTAAGATTAGATGCTGCCACCGCATTCTTCAGAGGAATAGTGGAAATGTCTTGATTATGTATCTGCTTTTTCTTTCTTCACTTACATTAAGTTTGTTCTTTAACAAATCCATACATATAAAACATGCATTCTGATTCTTATAAGGCCCATCAAATCTCCCACCCTGCTACCATCCTCTCCCCCCACTCATGACTTTTTTGTTGCTGCAGGTTTTGTTTTGCTTTGGCTTGCTTTTTGTTGTTTTTGGTTTGGTTTAGTTTTGGGTGGTTGATTATTTTTTTGTTTGAGGCCCACTGAATTTAACTAGGATCATCTGTTGACCATGGATTTGGAACTATCCACTATAATCTGTTGGGATCCTTGACAGACACACAGTTGAAAATACTGACCACCTCCTCCCAAGAATCCATCAGTAGCCAACAGTTCAGTGGTGTGGGAGAGGGCCCCATAAGACCCTCCCCACTTCATGATAAGCCAGTTTTGTGTGGTCCCATTACAGGCAGCCATAGCTGCCATGCCTACTGCAGTTTCTGCTTACTTTCTAAACTGCAGTCTCATTATGCCCATAAAACAACCATCTTATGGTGAAGAAAGAGGAGAGTTTTGGTGGAGGAGAACAGTGGGACCTTTGCCTTCAAATTTCTCAAGAGAGCAGGACTTGACTGCCAGACTGGTTGTCTCCAAGCTCAACTCTGACCATGCCAATTTGTCAAATCTCTTCATTGCCCCTTGAAAGAACAGTGCAGGCACTACAAAGCTTCTTAAACTAACAATAAAAATGATGTAAAGCTCCATACTCCTTTTCTGTTACAACACTCCTGGTCATCTACATTTAAGTAAAACCCAGCAGTCATTGTGTAACTGGTTTTCAAAATTAAGATCCAATCCCAGCTCATCTTTAAATTCAGCTGGCCGGCATGCTTCCATCTGCCGCATTAGTTATTGAAGTCCTTCAACTCAAATCTGCTGTTCAGAGGTCCTGTCACTCCTCTCCTAGAACATAGACTCACTATGCTCCATATTGAACTGTATACACACAGCCTCACTTAACCCTGACATTCTCTGAGGAAACACTTGAGCTTCTCTCCACAAGCTTTGCTCTCAAGCTCACACTGCTAGTGAGGAAGAGAGAGAGGTCCATGGAGGCCGGGAGGCCAGAGTACTTCCACTGTGTCCTTTATAACAGTTCTCTCTTCTAAAGCACCCAGGTCAAGCTAGATTCTCTTTAACTATCTTTTGTTTCTAAGGAACATTTTAAATCAATCTCTCTGGTACCCACACCTATAAAAGGTGCTACCAAGTGCACTCATAAACAGAGACTAGAATGAGGCAAATTCCTGTAAATATTTAGCAATGTGTCCAAACTTCTCTTGAAGACATGCTTCCTAGTCTCATCCTTCGGTTTGTTTGTTACCTTTTGTGACACTTGATTTGAGACACTATGTCTTCTAAATGGTATCTTAAATAGCAAGTACTCTGTCTTCTTAAGAATGGTATTGTGAAAACTTTGTTCATCTAATTTCTACAGAGAAAAATTACACACCTACATACAAATACAGCATGGATACTTACAGTAGATCCTATATGCTCAATACCAACATTGAAATTTCTTAATGCTTTGGAATATTTGCTTTATGTAGAGATTTACTGAAGTAGTTTTGAGCAAATACTAGAAAAGATGACATTTCCCCTTATTTACCTCAATATGATATCAAAACAAAGGTAATAAAGATATTGTATAATCAACATCATTTGCATATCTACCAAAACATATACAATGTTATTGATAATTTTTAACTTTTGATGATTTCATACGTGTATTCTATGTGTTAGGATGATTCTCACCCACTGTCCCCTCTCACTCCTGTTGACCTCTTCTTATTCTCAACCATTTCCTAACCTACATTTATGTCTTTTTGCTTCATTTTGTTTGTTTGTATTGATCCTGCATGGGTAGCCACAGCTATTGTGTGTTCAGAACTGTTACAGCCATGTCATGATCAGACAACAGCAACTCACAACACTGCTCCACATCCTCTTCTTCAATGTTCAGGTGACCTTTTGGGGTTAGATGTGCCACTGAGGTACGACCACTTGACTGCCTCTTATTCTCAGTACTTGGCCAGTTATGTTTCTCTACATTAACCACTTCCCAGTGCAAACAGCAACTTCTTTGACCTACACTGACAGCAGCATTAATCTATAAATATAAACATAAATATGGAGATGACAAGTCCATATAGCAAAACATCAACCGTACTTTGCTCTCTAGGGCTTGTAATCTACTAGCTCTAGGCTTTTGACTAGTTTAAACTTTGTGGAATTTATGCTTACTTCAATATGTGGATTTAGTCAAACCGGGGTCTACACAAGTATTACTGTCTGCTTTTCATCTAATTGTTGTGGAGATACACACACACACACACACACACACACACACACACACACACACACACACAGGTACACCTGCCATGGTGCAAGTAATGGAAGTCGGAAAACAATGTAAGGGAAACAGCTCTTTCCCTCTGCCATGTTGATTCCAGCAACTGAAGTCAGGTCATCAGGTTTGGGGATAAGCAATCTTACCCACATCTCCTTAACCTCCTTTAACATCTTTCATCTAAAAAGTTACCGCCTACTTCTTGATTTTTTTTTATCCCAGCATTGACTTGTTGGACAAAATGGGCAATTTTTAGAATAATGAACTACTGTTTTTATACATCTGATTAAAAACAAAACAAAATTAAAAATGTACGTCCCATAAGCTACAAACTAGGGTTACATTCTTCCTTGAATTCAGGTTATACATCTGGCATGAATGTATGAAAACAAGGATTAATTTCAGCAAGGTAGCAGGAGACGAGGTTCCAGCTGTCACATCACATAAAAGTCCAACCATCTTCTAGCCATCTGTGACTCACAGACATTGGTATTTGTGAAAACTCCTGAACTTGAAGACAAGCTGAGAGCATGTAAGTATACCCTAGACCTGAATAAAACTTAAAAGAGACAAGTTCTGTATAAATCCTGGTTATTCCTCTGCCTTTGCAAGGTGTCACAGTGGTGTACTCGACAGCCCACAGTTTAACAGTGGGAAAAGACAACCAAAGCTGCAAATCCACTCTGAGATACCACCCAGGAAGCCTGATGCCCTCCCCGCCACACCTCTCTCTCATGTCTGGGAAACACCAGCATCTTTACAAAGCTAGTCCACCTAGAGCCTGATGAAAGGAAAGGAAAGAGCAGAACTAAAGCAACATGAACATCCTGGTGGTGGCGGCTGCATCCTCAGCAAAAATGCCACAGCTTACCAGAAAACTTGAACATGTCACTCTCAGAGACATGGTTGAGCTTCAGTATGGCTTTATCTGAAGATACCCTGCCCCTTTGTCTAGCCCAGAGTCTGACCCAAGGCCCCATATCAACTGTCTTCTCCAATCAGATGGTGTCAAATAAGTAACAAGAAAATTTTGGGGGAGTACAAAAATATGTGGGAATTAAATAGCATTTTTCTGAACAACTAGTGGGCTGGGGGGGGGAGAGAAATTTAAACGGCCTCGAGACAAATGAAAGAGGGTGTGCAGCACATGCAGATCTGTGGGAGAGTAGAAAAGCAGTTGTAAGTGGACATTCATAGCACGCAATACATATTTCCAAAAGGAAGAAACAGGCTGCAGGGGGAGTACTAGCACATTCCTATAACCCAGCTACTCAGGAGGCTGAAGCCAGAGGATCCTGAGTTCAAATTCATCCTGATCTATACAGCAGGACTCAGGGAGGGGGAGAGGAGGGATGAGCTCAACTTAAAGGAACTAGAGAAAAAGCACAAGCAAAGTCCAAAGTTAGTACGAGGACAGAAAGAATAAACAGAGTAAAACGATACATTAAGAAAAATAAAAGTAAAATGTGTTTTAAAGATAAATGAATATACAGACACTTGACCACCTAAACAGAAGAGAGAAGAAAAGACGAGGAAAATCGGACATCAAAAGAATTATAATTTCTCAATATACAATGAATGTATTAAAACAGCATACTTGAAGGCAATCCTTATTTAAAATGGGCCCAGAGAACCAGAGGTATTTCTAGCACAGAAAGATAGGGAGCATGGTTTTTTTGTGTGAACCCTGCTTAAAGCCCATGGAGATAATAATGATAAGAAACAGATCGAGTGGCTACCAGAGCTTGCATGCATTTAGGGCTCTGCACCACCATTTTCCTATGTCAGGAGAGTTTCTAAGGAAGTTTGCATGTTTTCCAGGCATTATTGTATACTGTAGATCTCAATTTCATTTGCTGTCTTTTCTAACAAATTGCCTCACAGAAAAATAAATGGAAAAAATACAAAAAAAAAAAAAAACAGCAAAAGAAAACAAAGTTCCCACCAAGTATTATCTTCCCACGTGATCACTTATGACAGCTTGAGAGTGAAATTGAGCCTAAACTGCCAGCAGCTCTATTTCCATAAGTGAAGGCCCCACACTGACTGCCAGTGGTAAAACAGTACAGTACAAAAAGGAAAACAATGGGAACTGCTCACATAACACTGTGCGGCTTCTCCCGAGTGCTTTGTTTAGCCTCCCCCAGTGTTGTGGAAACAACACTTCTGTTCTAGTCGAGAGGGTTCTTTTATTACAACACAATGCAATTTTGTTCATACTGACTTGTGTATAAATAGTAGACTGTAGTCTCTTAAAGATGTAATCCACTCCAGATGCAGCATTCGTAATGTTCCACATAAAGGAAATGTACACAATGAGTTCCAGGACAGCCAGGGATCCATAGTGAGGCCCTGTCTCAAAAAAGAAAAGTGCAGAACCCTTAAGATGGCCCAGAAGATAAAGGTGCTAACTGCCAAAGTTGATGACCTGAGTTCAATGCCCTGGACCCACAAGGTGGAAGGAGAACAGCTCCTGAAATGTGTTCTTTGACCTCAGATGCACACCAGGGTGCAAAAGAAAAAGGTAATGAATAAATGTAACAAAATATTTTTAATTGTTGTCAGGCAGTAGTGGCACATGCCTTTAACCCCAGCACTGGAGAGGCAGAGGCAGGTGGATCTATGTGAGTTCAAGACCAGCCTGGTCTACAAGAGCTAGTTCCAGGATGGCCTCCAAAGCCACAGAGAAACCCTGTCTTGAAAAGAAAAATTGTAATTGCACAATGGAAATCTGACTTATAATAGGCTCTGAGCATGTAACATTTTCAAGTTTATGATAATGTGTGTTGAGGATGTGTTAATATTATATTATTATATTATTCCAAATGTTTTCCTACCTACTAAATATTAGGCATATCAATACTAAAACTATGTAATATATCTTTCTCTCTTTCAGTTCCAGTGCAGGGGTTAGAACTCTAAGGGCTTCCTGTTTTCTCAGTTGGTACTCTACCACTGAGCTTCACTCCCAGCTCTCTAATAAATTATGGCACTTGTTGATAGGGAGGTCAGCATGCCATGGGCTATCTATTAAGTTCTTTTCAGGTACTTTCTCAAACCACATTTTATCCTCAAAAGAATCTTGCAAACTCTACTATATACGTGTGTGTGTGTGTGTGTGTGTGTGTGTGTGTGTGTGTGTGTGTGTGTACTTTGCTGATAAAGAAACTGAATTTCAAATGTTCAAGTAAATGGACAAGCCAAAGATAAGCTGTTAAAGTGCCCTTTCAATTTCCCCTATAAGTAGAATCACCATAGGAAGAAGAGAATGTTACTACAGCTTTGGGTCTAGGAAAGTGTCACCTAAGGATTGTCTAGAAACAAAAATTAATCATACCCTCTTCACACTGGCTTCCCTTTACTCTCTCTGGATCACGATTCCCACAGACCAGAAACTAAAGACAGCCACACAGCTAACATGGTATGATTGCCATGTCCTCTCTCATGTCCCACACCATGACAGCCCACAGACTGTGTTCTCTTGCCATGGAAGCCTACAAACTTCATTCCCTTGCCCCCCCCCAAAAAAAAACTAGAGTTTGACACCAAAAATTTTGGTCACAAAGGAACAGTGAAAGAATGGGAAAAGGGACTGAAACACTAAGCACCAAATCAAAAAATGTCACTTATGTTTCTCACAACATAATAGGGGGAAGAACAACTTCATAATAAAGGATGATACAAAGACTTGCAAATTATTGTTAATGGTTAATCTAGGTTGAGTGGATCTGGAATCAACTAAGAGACAAACTCTGGGCCCACATATGAAGGATTTTCTTTAGTGTAATTGAAGTAGAAAACCTGCCCTGAATGTGAAAATCTTCTAATGATAGCCCGGGTATTAAGAGGTCCGAGAGAAGCTGCCAAGAGAGCGAGCAATAAAAGTCCTACCCAGTGGCAACACCTATGAACCAGGACAACTACTACCATGGGAAGATATGCACAAGATGCAAGTAGCAGCCCACACACAACAGTGGCAAACAAAAGCTGTGCAACTGGACTTAAAGCCCACTCAACAAGAGGGAAACTATTGGAAATACAGCCAGTTCCCTGGGGCTAGTGAGGCCATGGACATTAGAAAAGATTCTACTCCCACCACTTTGCTGGACCAGCATAATTCCTTACTACATACTAAATGTTATTCTTATACCCACAGATAACTGCTGCTACAACCCCTCATCAAAGAAACCTCTCTTTACAGCAAATAAAACCATCACAAAAAGCCACAATTGGACATAATGCAGAGATCAAGAGTTTATGAAGAGCCCAAGGCCAACAGATAACATCTATGTCACAATCCTGCATCTATTCAAGGAACATCATAGAAGAAGGGGAGGGAAAATGGTCAGAGCCAGAATACCAGGAAGTCTGCTGTGAAACAGTCTTTCCTAGAAATGGCTGCATAAATACGACCAGAAAAAGGCAGCATCAATAGGATTGTTAACAAGGGAGAAGGAAAATTTAGTGGGGTACCATCACCTAGAGAAACAACTACAGGAAATTAATGGGGACTGAGAGAAGGAGAATTATCAAGGATGAGTCCCCTTGATAGTTTTCAATGCAGAGTGGACAGCTATGAAACCATATACATAATAACACATAATAACAAAAGAGGTTCAGTATGTCACATGTATATGTAAGTATATGTGTGTACATACCCACAATAATTATCAAAGTGAAAGGAGGCTATTCATTTGAGAGTGGGGGCATGGGAGAGGCTTTAGCAAGGATAGCCAGGAGGAGTAGAAGGTTCAAGGGGAAAATCTTTGCCTTGTCTCCCGCACACTGATGCTGTTGTTACCTTACCATTCTTAGCCAACATCAGAACTCATCTTTTTGGAGCTTTCCAATGTGGACTGAAGACCAGCAGTTCTCCAAGAATCATTCGGGTCTTTGATGTCAGGTTGGGACAGCTGAGGCATCATCATCCATGTACACTGAGTACTTACTCAGTCTCAAACTCTCAAGTTTAAGGCAGCCTTGGTGGACCACATCAGGAAATAAGGCCAACAACTGTCAAAGGGGAACTCATGAAATTAGAGGGCCCCTGTACGGCAAAAGAAACTGAATAAAGACAGCTTTGCAAACTACATATCAGACAGAGGTTTAATAATGTGAACATATAAAGAATTTAAAAAGCTAAATAACAACAAAAAGTCCAACTCAATCAACAAATGAGCTAATGAACAGATAGTTCTCAAAGAATGAAACTTAAATGGCCAACAAACATGAAAATTACTAAAGATCACCAGGCATTAAAGAAATGCAAAATTAAACCCACATTGAGAGTCCATTTTACCCCAGTGAGAACAACAATAATTAGGAAAACAGATACAACAACTTCTGGTGAGGATGTGAGCAAAAGGTAATGACCCAGCCACTCTACTGCTGTGTATTTACCTGAAGGACTCCAAGTCAACACTTTACAGAGACACATGCACAACAGTGTTCACTGTAATTCTATTCATAGTAGCTGAGTTACAGAACCAACTTAGGTGTCCAGTAACAAAGGTATGGATAAATACAATGATATATATGTACATACATACATATATATACATACACACACACATAGATTTTCTTCAGTTGTAATGAAGAATAAAATAATGTCATTTGAAGGAAAACAGATACAAATAAAGATGATGTTAATTGAGTAAAACCACTCTAAGAAATACAAATATTATATGCTTTCTCTCATTTGCAGTTCTTAGATTGTATAAGCTACACAAAAATCATATACACATATATTTATGTATACATCTTATGAAAATTGATGTAAAACCATCTAAGGGGACAAAGGACTAATATGAGAAAGATAGCTGAGAGATGGGAATTGTCAGGCTTAGCAGCAAGCACTCTAAGCTCTGGAACTGTCTCACTGGCCTCCCATCCAAATTTTCATACAGAGGAAACAGAAGCCATGTTTAGACAGTAATCAGAAGACAACATGAGAGTCAAAATTAAATCCTCATGATATTTTCAATAGGGATGTCTATTCAGTACAAATTCAAAATACTATTAGAGATAAAGAGATAACAGGTACTATAACTGTAATGTGAGAGAAGATTAAATAATTTAAAATAAAACTAAAGGAAATTCTACACATAAAAATATTTTTTCCTATAATTAACACAAGAAACAATAGGAAGAATTTAGCAATTCAATGCAGAACAATAAAAGATAATAGGGTTGAAATTATGAGACTCAAGTAAGCATCTATTGATCACATGATGCATAGACAGGTAGGTAAAAGGACTGGGTTCACAAGATGTTTGTATATCATGGTGATCAGTTAATAAGAATGCAGTAGTCATCCCTAATCTATGGGGGATACATTTCAAAATCTACATTGAATATTTGAAACCATCAACAGTCATGGTGATAACTTGTTTATGCTCTAATAAAGCTTGCCTGCAGATCAGAGTGCAAAGACAGCTAGCCACAACCATAGAGGAGGACAGGCAGTGGTGGCCACACCTTTAATCCCAGCACATGGGAGACAGAAGCAAATGGATGTCTGTGAGTTCAAGACCACCCTGGGCTACATGAGACTGAATCAGTCTAAAAGAGAGACAGAATTCACACCTTTGATTCTAGAACTTGGAATGACACACCTTTAATCCCAGCACTAGGGGAGTAGAGACAGGAGAGATATGGCTGGGTGGGGAGAGAAATATAAGGCAGGAGGAGATATGAACTCATTGTAGTTTAAGGTTTGATGGAGACAGATGGAGTAAGGAGATGCAATCTGAGGACAGGATCACCTATTTGGTCTGAGCATTGGTAGAGGTGAGGACTCCCTAATGGCTGGCTGCTTTGCTTATCTGATCTTCAGCTTTAACCCCAATATCTGTGTCTGGATTTTTATTATTTGTGCTACAAACAAGACTTTATAAAACAGTAAACCATGTGTTTCTCCTACAGCAGTGGTTCTCAACATTCCTAATGTTGTTAGCCTTTAATATATAGTTCTTTATGTTGTAGTGACCACCAACCATAAAATTATTTTTGTTGCTACTTCATAACTGTAATTGTAGTATCACTATAAATCATATTATCAATATCTGATACGCAGGATATCTGATATGTGACCCCTGTGAAAGGGTCATTTGACCCCCCAAAGGTGTCAAGACCCACAGGTTGAAAACCACTGTCCTGCAGAAATGCAATTTTGGGGACCCTAATTTACTATTGCTAGTGTATGCACACACTAGCAACTTAAGCACATAAGCACATCAGAATAGAACTAGAATCTTGTCATCACTGATTTCCTAGCTGTCCACACTACTGAGTATCTAAAATGTAGACTTGGTTTCCCAATGAATCACACTGTTAAAACCAAGT
The DNA here is from genome assembly GCF_003668045.3 of Cricetulus griseus. Lineage (NCBI taxonomy): Eukaryota > Metazoa > Chordata > Mammalia > Rodentia > Cricetidae > Cricetulus > Cricetulus griseus. The sequence goes on along the minus strand of NC_048596.1, from coordinate 45,578,713 downwards.
GCCACTCAGCATGACAGTGATTGACTTATATGTCTGTCTGAGGTCACAGTTAACCCCCAGTCACTTGATCTGAGTTGATTCAGTATGTGCCGAAAACAGTGAGCTGGCATTTAAATTGGTAGACTATGCAAAGCAAACTTCTCTCACAACTGCAAGGGGATTAAGCAGGGACATTCAATCAACTGGATTAACAAGCCAACCTTTCACCAGTAGTGGGACATTTCCTGAGCCTATCTTGAGTTGGGACAATTTTTTCCAGCCCTTTAAGTTAGAACATAGTTCTTCCTGCATCAAGCCTGCATTCAGACCAGAACTGTCATTAGCTCTACTGACTCTCTGGGCTTTGGTCATTAGCTGGGGTCACACTGTTGTTCCTGGATTTTCTACTTGCAGCTGGTAAGACCAATCAGTCTCCAGACATCTACAAACCAATTCTTTATTCACATTCTTCTTCCCTTTCTCTCTACATACACATGCACACAAAAATGCATTCATGTGTGCCTACATGTGCATAAGCGCACATACACACACACACACACACACACACACACACACACACACACACACACACACACACACACACACACACACCTGAAGTCATGCACACATTCATACATACACCCACACACATATATGAATCCTATTGATCATTTCCTAGAGCCTTAAGCAATATAAGCACTGTTGCTTTCGTGGTTACAACTGAAGAGTGAATATAACTGGATCTTGAAATAATAACAAAGTTGTTTAAAGCAAAGATGTAGATGTAATAATTTCGTATAAAAATTTCATGACAGATCTTGCCTCAAGATAATGCTGTAGAGGACGGATATGTAGGTTTGGGAACCAGCATGTTTCTGGTTCTATAGAAGTCTAATTCAATATTGTTCCATCCAAGCCTCTTCAGAAAGAAGCACAAGCATTTGAGAACTGGATAAACTTCCAAGCTTAGATCAGGAGAGACTTCCCATCCATATTTAACATAAAGTGATAAGAAGATAGGCTTTCCAAGAACAGAGAGTTGGTAAACATCCAATTCACCAGTCTCCCAGCATTCCTGGCTGACACCCAGGTCTGGATGGGGGCCAGGTACACCAGGTAGAGTACCAACGTTTATCCTGGCCCATCAGAAAAGGCTGGCCCAGGCTGACCACTACTGGAACAGCTAGACTATAAACTGATGCACAAAGAGGGTGTGAAAGATCTCACAGAAATTACAACCTGGAGCATATCCTGTAGCATTTGGGATGCTTCACAGAGCAAATGGATGACATTTAATCTATGTCTATATTAGAAAGTCTTAACTTAAAATATGTATTTAACTTTTACCTTAGTACTGCATCTAAGTTGTGCATGTAAAAAGATTGAGTTTTGTTGCTTTTGTCTTTGTATCAAACATTAATTTGTTTCTGTTGTGACTTGGTAGAAACAAATGGTAGTTTGGCGATTAATACCTATATTTTTGAATAAGGCTTTAATGAAAGATGGATCTTGTCCAGACTGTAAAGCAATACATGTAAATCACAGAGATGCATTAAATGATGGACTTAAGAGAACATATTTGTATCCCTGCTGTGCACTTGCTATTTGTAAAATCTTAACTAATAATACAGCCACTTAATAATAGATATATTCTGAGAAACATGTTATTCAGTAATCTCATCCTTGAGCATACAGTAAGAGTATAGTTCATAAACTAAAATACCTATGGTGACACTAGATGACATAACAATACAGAACCACCATTATTCACACAGGTCATCATTGGTGGGATTGTTTGATATGGCACACAGGTGTACTGAAAGTTCAATGTGAGCTTAGTTTGGTCAGCAGCTAACTCAGTGTACCACAAACATGGTTGCATTTATTCTTACGTAATATCTATAAGTTAGATATTACACTTCCATTTATTCATTCATTCATTCACTCACTCACTCATCTTGTGAGTACATTAGAGTAAGCAAAGGTTGGGGCATTCTCCAATGTCATTTATTCTGCTGGGATATTGGATTTCTTATCAATAAAACATGGGGATGGATTGACAACCTAAATTTCCCTTCTAACTCTATGGCTTCTTTTGGAGGATTTTTAGGGAAAAGGGTATGTAAGTGTACACATCTCCCATGATGGTCTGCATAATTTGTATGTTATAGCCACCAATGAATTTGTTGAAAATTTCATAGCTCTGTTTTGTTTTAATTTCAATCTTGTAAGTCTCAGTTTTACTAAATCAATAAATAAAATGAGTGGTCACAGTTATTGGCTTTAAATATGCATAAATTTTAGAGTAAAATAAATCTTCTATAAGCAAGATCTAGGATGCAACACTGAGTTCGCATCATTTGCACTCATTCAGAGCTCTGAGAGGGACCTCACTGGGAGATTTACTCACTGGGAGTAGAGAATAGCTGGTATTACCATCCTAATGTACCTTATATTCAGCAAACAGAAGAAATAGACTTCTACACTTTCCTCTGTGAGTTCCTCACCTTTGGTAGGAAGTCTTTGGCTGAGAACTTGTTCACTGTAAATATTATGTCCAGAGGACCCAACTAACCCCCCAAAACTGGATTTTATTTGGAAACATGGATGCAGAGCAATGACCTCAATGTGCACCACACTCCTTGAGGAATGGTGGAGCAGCAACTGGGAGCCACTGAAAACCAAAAGTAATGTCAGTGGTCTATAAAAGGAGTGATGATAGGGCCATAATAAAACTGTCTGCAAAATCTAATGCAGAGTAACAAAGTCACAGGGGAAAACAGAGCATATTTCTCAGAACTGAGCACTCAAGTGACAAAAGGCAAAAGGCTAAAAAGGTCAAGAAATATATATATATATATATATATATATATATATATATATATATATATTGCTCCTCCAACCAGACATTTGATACCTCATTGTATACGTCGAATTCCTGTTGTGAAGTATGATACTTATCACTCAGAACAAAATGAGGTTTTAAATTCTTGCTTTTCAGTAAAATCACCTTCTAATGGAAGGGAACAGGAAATTTTTAAAGATTTCAATACAATTGTAAAAGCCTGTGATGAATGGGTATGGTAGGTTCAGTCCTAAGAGAATTTTACAGAAGATGGGGACAATCACTGCTTTCATCATTTTTAGAAAGAATAGGATCCCCTTTCAGAGAGGGCCTATGACCCAGCTTTTGCCATAGGAGAGAAGCCTGAAAATCATTTGTCCATTTAGTAAAGAAGGAATGGCCACTATTCTCTTTAGGAATGAGGACTATGAAGAGTGATGAGAGGACTTTGTCTCACAGCCCTCCTGATAGCTCTCCAGTGTGGGCTGGGCATATTCATGGATGCTTTTGGGGGTTCACCTGATACAACTATAAGATACAGGATCCCTCTGAGAAGTATAGCATGAGGTGTTTGTCTGTGACTCCATACTGCATCCTCCACCTTTGCTGCAAAAAAAAATTCATCAGAGATGGCACTTCATCTAATATTTGGTATCTGTGAGCCTTCTTTCTGGATGGGAAAAGACTTTGGGACCATGTAGATCATTAGAACTGAATAAAAGTGGCAGCAGCCAGTTTCCAGGTTTTAAGAAACAAGCAGTTTCAAGTTTCTACTAAACAAGAGCTACTTGGATTTTCAAAAGCTAGAAGAATAAACTTGTACAGCCACTATGGAAATCAGTGTGGTAGTTATTCAGGGAGATGGGAATTGATCTACCTAAATATTCAGTTATACCACTCTTGGGCATATAGCCGAGGGATGCTTTATCATACCACAGAGACACTTGTTCAACCATGTTCATTGCTGCTCTATTCATAATAGCCAGGAATTGGAAACAACCTAGATATGTATCAACAGATGAATGGATAAAGGAAATGTGGTACATTTATACAATGGAACATTACTCAGCCATTAAAAGTGAAATCATGGAATTTGGTGGTGAATGTATGGAATTAGGAAAAAGTCATCCTGAGTGAGGTAGCCCAGTCCTTGAAAGACAAATAGGATATATATTCTCACTTATATGTGGATATTAACTGCTAAGTCAATCAAGCTATGATCCATAGAACTACAGAGGTTAGGAATAGAGTAAGGGAGTAGAGGAAACAGATATATCTCATTAATAAATAGAAACAGAATAGATAGTTGTGATGGACATGGGGTGGGGGGACTGGAACAGGAGAATGAAGTGAGAAGTAGAGAAGAGGAAGAAAAAGAAATATGGGAAGAGACACCTAAAATCAATGGCTATTTGGGGTGTAGTATGGGAAACTAATATTATAGAAGCCTCATAAAATACATACATATATAAAAGTGATGGAAATTAAATTACCAAATAACAGGGAGACAACATCCCAACTGGACATCTCTTGTCACCAAATGAAGCTTCCCGAATTGGGAATGAATTACATCTAATGAGTTGTTGGCCAAAGGGATCCCATGGGAACCTCCAAACAACCCAGGCTGTTGTCAAGGTCCTACTAATGAAGACAACACATACATTGTTCATTTAACATGGGAAAGTTGAGCTTGTGCCTACATATAATCTTTACCCCTTCATTCTAGTGTCTTTAGTAGGGAAAGGTATTTGGCATGCTACCAAAGAATAAAGGTAAACACCAACCCAGCTATAAAACCTTTGATCTATAATGGTATTCTACTGTAAGATATGCCGGTAAAATGGTGGTGGTACAAACCTTGTATTAGTAATGAACAAATATATATATTTTGACTGATGTCCCACTACATGAGATAGAACCCATACCTGACACTGTGTGAGTGACCCAGAACCTGAGACTAGATAGACCAAAGATCTAAGATAAAACCAAATACTATACTGAAAGAACATGTCAATAAAATGACAATTACTAATGACATTCTACTGTACTCATAGATCAGCACCTTTCTTGGTCATCAGCAGAGAAGCTTCCTCCTGTAACACATGGGAACAAATACAGAGACCCATAGCCAGATAATATTAAAAGAGTGAGAGACTCTAGAGATGTCTGTCTTCATCAAATCCCACCTCAGAGTCCATGGAACCCTACAGAATGGCGTAAAAAGAGTGTAAGAGTCAAAAGAGATAAAGAACACCAAGGAAACAAGGCCTTCTAAATCAAAAGGTTCAGTGCACATATGAACTCACTGAGACTGAAGCAGCATACGCGCACAGTTCTGCACCGGATGAGATCCTACAGCTAAAAGGAGAAGTGGACACATGCCTCCATCCCTAACCCAGAAGCTATCTCCAACTGATAGCCACTTTCAAATGAAAAGTTAGTTTTCTCCAAAGGAGTCTCAGTTAAAAAATAAACTACTCTCACTGGGCGTTGGTGGCACATGCCTTTAATCCCAGCACTCCGGAGGCAGAGGCAGGCAGATCTCTGTGAGTTCGAGGCCAGCCTGGTCTCCAGAGCGAGTGCCAGAATAGGTTCCAAAGCTACATAGAGAAACCCTGTCTCGAAAAACCAAATATTAATTAATTAATTAATTAGTTAATTAATTAACTACTCTTAAGGGTAGGCCCCATATCCAGCAGAAGACAGCCAACAGAAAATGAATTCAACATCTTTGGAGTTTCCTTGTCTCATAATGTCTTATTGGGACTATCTATACTTAATCTTCTTGTTTGCTTTTTTACCCTGCTGTAGCATGAATAATAAAAATCTACAGACAGATATTAGAATTAAAGCTGAAGATCAAAGAAGCAAAGCAGTCAAGCTACTGGAGAGTTCTCACCTCTACCAATGCTCAGACTGAAGGAGTGATCCTTGAGGGAAGGCTGCCTGTCCTTTTAAGAGGCTGAGGTTGGGAGGAGAGGAGTGGTGGGCAGCCTTCCCTCAGGGTGAGCAGGAAGATCTTCCAGCCACACTAGCCCTTTCTTCAGCTCAATGCCACCATGTGCTCGAGACCCAAATAAAGTGGAACTGCAGCATGGCAATGTCTAAAGTTCTATCTTTGGAGCTGGAGAGGCTTAGTTTTTGAGAGTATTTGCTGATCTTTCAGGGGACCTGCATTCAATTCCCACACCTACAACAGGCAGCTCACAACTTCCTGTAACTCCAGGTCCAAGGAACCTGACACCCTTTTCTGGCCTCAGTTGGGCATCTGTACCCAAGTGGTATTATACTTATGTATACATAAGCAAAACTAATCCAAGTTTCTAACTTTTAAAATGATATGGAAAAGGACAAAATGTTATTTTAACCCACTGAAGTTGAAAGTAGTTTTTTTTCTTTTCAGCCAAAAATAACCAAAATGGGCAACTTATTTGGAGGTGAGTAAAGAGAGGAGCAAGGGGGGTATGGAACTCGCTGTACTTCTCTTCCTAGCAGTAGGAAGGGGGAATGACACAAATCAGCCAGATAGGTAGAAGTGCAAAGAAGGGACAAGACAGGAAGCAGGAATCAAAGGACAAGTGTCTGCGAACATATATCTATATATCTGCCTAGTAGTTTCTTTATTTTTTAAGATCCTGGTAGTGTTTAAGATGTCACTTTCTGTTCCCTGTAATCCTTCTGTAAAGTGTTAGTAAACCTGCGAACCTAGAGTCACTCAAGGTAAAGAAAGGCAAGGGACCACCTAACATTCTGATCACCCTGGTTTGGGGGGGTGAGAGATTGTCTTGGTTCTTTTCCCAGCTCTGAGTTATTTGTCACTTTAGAAAAATAATTTTAATCCTTTGTGACTCAGTTTCCCCATCCATAAAATCAGAGCCATTACTGACTCCCCATCATCCATGGGGAAGAGGAAACCTCAGGTATCTAGTCATCTTACCCCTACTTTCTCTCAGACAACATGGGCTTGGTCCTGAGTGTTTTGAGGACAGGGAGACGTGTTTAATAACTTGGGGGTGATAGAAACTCAAGTGGTCAGCAAGAACATTAGACAGAAATGGCTAGGGCAAGAAAATATGAAGGGAGTCATGGCAGTATGTCCTCACAGAGCTGCAATCACATTAGAACACTGTGTCTGCAGTACAAAGTGAAAGGTTTAGGCTTTAATGCTGATCGACAATATCTCTTTAAGAGACAGACCCCACCCCCTGACAACAGTCCGGCAAGTACAGGAAAACATGCTACATCATTAACATGTCATCCGCCAAGCATTACCGCCTGCCTGAGGACTCTGGGCATGCGTGGAAACTCAGTACGCATATGCAGTCTTCCCTTTAAAAGTCCCAACTTCCCTGCTGCTCGCTCTCTTTTACTCTTTCTCTCTCCTCTTTGCTCTCTCTCACCTACATGCTCTCTCTGCCTCTCTATGGTGACCAGCCATTTCGGTCAGCCATTACCCCTGTTCCTCTTCTTTCTTAGTCTCCCTACTTTGCCGGGCCATATAATAAATTGGTTAACATGTCTCTTTTATTCTTTTTCTTCAAAAAACAACACAAAGAAGGGGGTGAGAGAGGAAATTGATGGAAAGAGCAAAGGATAAAGTAGATAAAAAAGCCAGAGCCAGGTCAGGAAAAGGCATATAGCCCTGGCCACCTTAATTTGGACTGAAGGGTAGTGAAAACATTACCAGTGAGTGATGCAGGGGGAAAAATATATTGTCATTCCATGTATAAGAAGAGAAGTGAGGTCTCCCAAGAATGGAAGTTTGTTGAGCCTTTTTGTGCCCGAGATCCCTGGAGAAGAAGGCAGACTTGGTGGTAAGAACAATGAAGAGGAACAGATCTTTTCAGTCATTTTCCACACTACACTAGAACGTTCCACACAGGAAAAGTATTAAACATACTCTAGGCATTCACTCATACCCCTGCATTTACCTCCTACACTGTGGCATAAGGCCAAGAACATTGGTGAATTATAAATGCCATGGTTTTCCAAATGACTCCTGTCAGCAAAGTAATTCTGCCCTATATTATGAAACAAGAAGAGACCTTTGTTCAATCAGACAACACTCCAACTGCCCACAAAAGAAGTATATAGTTATGTCACACAGCAGGGCTAAGCATAAAAGAGCTACCCTACCATCCTCAAAAGTGGGTATCTCAAGTGTATTTAATTTCTAGCTCATTTTGCTCTATGTAAGCAATATCAATCAAATTTACCTTCTTTACCTAGGGAAGAAACTATTAAATCAAAATCAGCTATAAATCGCTGATTCAATTCCATCTACCATGTTGCATTCAAAACTAATAAAGAAGAAAAGAAAAATGTCCCTAGCAACATTAACCTTTACATTTTCAAATATATGCAGTCTCCTTTCAGACTCAGATTTAGGAGTGTTAGAACTTTTCAATAATGGGAGCCATGTTTTCAACAGTGTCTCTCTATTTTTCAAATATTAAACCCTACCAATAACTAGAACCTTGCTTAAATGAACAACATAGGAGAAGAGAATATTATTCAGACTTTCTCCCATCTAAGGAGAGAACAAGAATGTCACCATTCTATTATTCACTGATGGCTGGGTAGAAATGAGACCATTCCACCATCTTTCTACATTCATATCCCGGCTTTGTTGACTTTCACCATAACAAATCAACAGGGGTTTTTGTTTATTTGTTATTTTGTTTTGTTTTGTTTTAAAGCAGACATCACTACTGTTCCAGTATTGGGCCAGGAAATGAGTATTCTATAATTACTACTTTCACCTCAAAAATAAGTTTCATGGTTCCATTACCTTCCCAACCAATCATTCAGCACAGAGTCTCATTCTCTCCCCAGAGCAACCTACCCTTCCCATTTCTGGCTTATTAAGTCCTTAGATAGTGCCTTAAAATTTTTCACATAAACCCTTATCTCCATCACAACTGAAAATGCTTTATTTCACACTCCTATATTAAATAACTCAAACCTCTCTTTCATTTCTGTCTGTCTGATACATTACACAAGTAATTGTTTCAAACTGTATGCCTTATTTAAAAGAAACAAGCAAAGTAAAAAAATCAGTATGGTCTCTGATTCATAATTCAAAATTCAGAAATTCAAAATTCTTCCAATTATATTTCAAATTCTTTAGGATAACTGCTAAATTCCTTAATAAGTACCCATCTTCTTCTCACCTATTATTCAGTTGTAACTCCAAGTATAGCATGCAAGACCAGATGATATTGTCCTTACTGTTATAAGTACCTGAATCAAGCTGAGGTAGTCTAGAAGCAACACAAGGAATTGCTTGGATTTAATTCTTAGTTTCTGTCCACAGGAAAAAGGAGTCTGGATCTTCAATAGCCCTGAAGTCCTTGGTCCAGAATTTGGGGTTATCACATTGGTTCATAGGAGGCAGATATTGTGGTTTCTTGAAGATCTTTGACTTCAAGTGTTTAATTTTTCTTTTCTTTCTTTTTCTTTGTTACTGTCAAACAACAGGCACCTTAAGACTGTAGGAGGATTAGATAGACCTAAGGCAAACAAGGTCTGAGCATCCCTCTAGTCATGGTAACTGCTTCCATGAAGGATAATTGCCCATCTAATTTATGCCACCTACTGCACTATCCCAAACCCAAGAATTCTTCAGATGCAGGCACACAATTGAAGATGCCCCCATGTTTAGGAAGACATACCAGTCTCCTTCACTAACTGTGCAGAAGGAAGATTATAGTCCAGTCCTGATGAAGCTACTTGTCATTACAGTAAAGTCAGACTAGGGATAAATCCAATAGCTATGTAGGTAATGGGGGCTAAGTTATTATTCAGAAAAATCAAGTTAAATTATTGAGAAAATTATGAACATTTGGGTTACTACCTGAGCCAATAAACTCTGCTTATTGTGTAGACCTCATCCCATCACCTGGCTATCCTCTGCTTGCATCTTCTCTTGTCTCTCTCCAAATGAACCACTATTATATATAAATGATTTCTCCTACACTCTGCCACTGACATTTTATCCCTGGATCTCAAGAGATGCTGTTAGCATTTAATTCCTTCTTATGAGTTGGCTGGGGCCTAGAAGTTATAGGTGTTTATATTTCTATGGAGAGAAATAGGAAGTTTCATGCAAACTGGTCTTAAGGTTAAATATCTTTTAACAATTCAACTCTTCCTTTCCCTACCTGCAGCAGAGTTATTGTGTTTAAAATGCTGAGTCTTTTGTCAACTTGAACTGTACTTCCCAAGGTCCCATCTGTCATCCTGACTTCAGTGCACAGCAGGCACCAGAAGAGCCAGAGAGAGAGTGAAGGGTGGAAGGAGGAGAAAGACTCATCACTCCTCAGCTCACCATGAATTACTCATAGTGCCCTGGGGATCCTGTTAAACAGCTCTGGTTTTTCCTCTGCCTTGAATCTTTTTACCTGGATCATGGCCTCACAGATCACAGCCCACCTTTTACAATTTAGCTTAAGGGAGATGCTGTGAAATCACCAGGACAAGTGGGTTTTATCTCCATCCTGTCCCCATGTGCTATGGCCGATTTCAGCATTTGTTTCCACCCTTAACTTTTGTTCAGTGCCAACTCTCCTACTAGCTTTCAAGCCACTTAAAAACAAAGCCTGGCATATAGCTATGGATCAAATTACATTAAGTGATGAGTGTCATTTCTGTGTAAGAATATGGAAAGGCTTATCTCAGGTTTCATACATGGGAGACGTCTCCAATAATTATTATCGATAACAGGAAATGAAGGGTTCCTTTATATAAACTTTTGAGGGAACGTAAGAACCAGTTTTTCACTCATGTTGGAAGCATGTGCCACCAATGTTACAAACCCTTCCGCAGATCAACCATTAAGTTCACAGTATTAATTCACAGCTTTGATTCAGTCCCAAAGATTTGAATCCTTCCCTCATTTAACTTTAACTCAACGAATCCCAAGTTTATTAGAAGCCACAAACAATAATGGTGTCCTTCGAGAATGCATACTCCCACAGTCCATTGTAAGTAAATACAGTCAGTAAGATGTAGTCTGGGTTGCACAGTGAGACCTTCTACCCTCAACTCCCATTACTTGTCCCCCAAAGATACTAAACTTCAGTTGTAACTTGTTATTGAAGAACAAGAAAGAATTCAGTAATCTCTCTTAATTCCTTTGCTAAATCTTGTAATGATTGCTATTAACAGTTATAGGTATTGATATATGGATGTCTTTATTCAGATAAACACCAGCCAAAACAAGCCGGAGAGAGTGCCCTCAGGCAGCAGACTAGGGAGCCCAGAAAGAGAATGCTCCCACTTCTGTCCTCTCCTTAAGAATTCCCCATGCAAATGAAAATCAAAACAACTCTGAGATACCATCTTACTCCTGTCAGAATGGCTAAAATAAAAAATACCAATGACAGTTTATGCTGGAGGATGCAGAGAAAGAGGAACACTCCTCCACTGCTGGTGGGAGTGCCAACTTGTACAGCCACTTTGGAAATCATTATGGCAATTCCTCAAGAAAATGGAAATCTGTCTACCACAAGATCCAGCAATTCCACTCTTAGGCATATCCCCAAAAGAAGCACATTCATATAACAAAGACATCTGTTCAACCATGTTCATAGCAGCATTATTTGTAATAGCCAGAAACTGGAAGCAGCCTAGATGCCCCTCAACCAAAGAATGGATAGAGAAAATGTGGTACATTTACACAGTGGAGTACTACCCAGCAGAAAAAAAAACAATGGAATCTTGAAATTTGCAGGAAAATGGATGGAACTCGAAGAAACCATTCTGAGCGGGGTAACCCAATCACAAAAAGACAAACATGGTATGTACTCACTCATATGTGGACCTACTTTATGATACATAGTAGTGACCATGCTTTATCAGAGCTATTTTTAATGATGTTGCTCAGAATAGTTTCCTTCCAGATGATGATTGAGAAGCCAATTTAAAAAAAAAAATGGTGCCAGGTACCACAAGAGAAACAGAACTGTGCTGTTTTCTGGGATTTTGTTTTTTCCTTTTTTTTTTTTAATGGAGTGTGCTAGATGTCTCTACAATTTTGTTCAAATGACTGCAGAATCTGGAAAAGCTGTTGCTGCTATTGATGCATAACATACTGCTATTATTGGACTTTCTATATAAATATATATATACATATATAAATTGATTTTTGGAAACTTTAGCTGTGCTCTCAACTTTGGAAAAAAGTATCCCAGTTTACCGTGTTGAGTTGGCATTGTACAAAAATTAACAGCTATATTGGTCTAGAAATGTTGAACTTATTTTTTTTTCCATTTGTACAGGGGTAACGCACTATATTAAATATGTAAGGTCTTTAAAAAAATGAAGGGATTTTGAGAGCCCATCCCATGTGAAGGGATGCTCTCTTGTCCTGGACACATGGGGAAGGGCCTAGGCCTGGCCTAGGATGGTGTGGTAGACTTTGGAGAGCCCCTTTTGAGGGCCTTACCCTGCCTGGGGAGTAGAGGGGGGATGGATAGGGGCAGATGGGATGTTGGAGGGGAAGGGAGAGGGAGAGGGAGAAGGGATTGACATGTGAAGCAAGCTTGTTCCTAATTTGAACTAATAAAAGAATAATAAAAAAAAGAATTCCCCATGCATCATCCTGAACCTCCCCTTACCACACCCTCACAGCATAGTCAAGCACACCTATAACCATCTCCTAGGAGGCGGAGCTACAGTGTCTCCCTACAATTCCCCTTTTAGTCTAAATGAGGATTAAAACTTAATAGTGTAAAACATCCAAAATTAACAATCATAAAGGTGAAATACAAGAAGATACAATAATCTGCTATTGCACATCCTAACTATGTCTATTCCGGCTAAGCCTTAGAGTCATGTGGAAAGGGTGTCCAACTTGAACACCTCCTTCCAATCCCAACTCTAAACGATAAGAAAGTTATTTCTAACTAGGCTTGCAGTATCCTAATAGACAATAATGGGGAATGGGGGTGTAGCATCTTCTAAGTTAGGGAGACACTGTAGCCCCGTCTCCTAGGAGCTGCTACAGTGTCTCCCTACATATAGTCTTAAGGCAGGCGAGCATAGGGAATAGTTTAGTAAACTAGGACTTCACTTGTTCTGGTTTGTGCACACACACCTCTTCTAATAGTATATTCGGTGACCTACAGAAACACACACATACACATATACACACACACCTCCAAGCAATGCACCTATCAACCTGTGGGTAACATAGCACTCCAACTTTCATCAAACTGTAAGTTCACTCTTCTCTGAGCAATGGAATACATTTCTCTTTCCCTAACAACCACCAAACTTAACCATATTCTCTTCAACTGTACTCTGTCTATGTATGGGTGTGAAGATGGGAGGGGTACTCCAGCCTAGACTGGGTTTGGGCGTATGTACAATAAGACAAAACTGCCTCCACATGAACTCCTAAAGGAAATATCCTATTTACATATGTTTTACTGGATGTGTATATGACTAAAGTCAAATAAATGCATTATGGGAAGGGACATGAACAACAGAGAAATGGTTACCCATCAAAATACAGCACTACCCAAGATGTACACCTAGTGATCAAACTCCTCCTTCTCTTAGACCCTGTAAAAGGAAGCACCAAAATGATGATCAGGTCCTTTAGGAATCTTCACTCATGTGGTCCATTGTCAATCTTTCTAGTTTATGCTTTTCCCATCTATCACTTACCTTTGAATAAAACCCCCCTGCTACTTTCCAATCTGTGTGAGCTTTTTAGTTCATGTTTGAATAAGACACTAAGAACCTGGAAACACCTGACACAGGTCCTGGCCACCAGTCGAAGTCTCACTTCGACTTGAGAGGTCTAAAAAGGTGGAGGACTGAGGAAGAAGAAAGGTGGGGCTTAGAGAGGATCGCAAACCTTTTGGATAGAGGCACTGAAGAGAGAGGAAGTGACTGGCGGCTTCTTGGCTTCTCTGATCATTCAGGTTTTTAACCAGATATCTGACTTCTGATTTTTTATTGAAAAAAATAATAATCAGATCAACACAGCCTCCCTTGAACTTCTGTAAATATTTCAGTTTCTATTTTATCTTCTCCCTTCCTTTTTGTTTAATAGGGAATCCAAACAATTTATTGAAAAATATAAGCTTTGCTTAAAGAGGGCTTTATATAAACAGGAAGAACATATATCTATATAGTCCATTTTGTGCTGGTATAGCAGAATGCTTCAGACTGGGTAATTTTTAAAGAACCAAAATGCACTGTCTCACAGTTTTTGAAGTTGAGAATTCCAACATCAAAGTGCTGGCATCTTGGGAGCAAGATGGCTTCTTATTATGTCAGAACCTACTGGAAAACACCACAAAGTAGACAACAAAGAAGTATTAAGGAAAAGAAAGGAAAATAAACTCAGCCCCTAATGATGGCATCCATCCATCATTGAAGGAGAGCCATATATTGACCCAATTGCCTCTCAGTGTTTCCATCTTTGAACACAACAGCAATTACATTTCAGCATGAGTTTGAGAGGGAACAGGTATCTAAGCCATTCTAGTACCTAAGATGTAAATGACCCCAAAATTTACTGTCTATGTGTCTTATTGCTGAACGGCATGGATAGAGATGTCCCCAAAGCAGCTGAGATCTGTGACACTTAACATTGGCTTCAGAGCTCTCAAATGCACTTCCAGTCTAGTTTTCTACTGGCAAGTTTTTTTTTTTTTTTCAAAATGGTAAATGATGTGGGTGCAATCAGTTGCTTATAACTCATTGTCCAGGGGTGTGACCTAGTGAGATTTTCCCCTTTCCATGTTACTATGTCTATTGATATTGATATTGATATTGATATTATTCAGATCTTGTTTGTGCAGCCATTTCTAGGACATACTGGTTCACAGCAGACTTCCTAGTGTTCCAGCTCTTACAATCTTTCTATTCCTTTTCCATTATGTTCTCCGAGCCATAGTTGCAGGAGCTATGTTGTAGATGTATCACTATGATCCATTGATCTTTTCATTGGGTCCAGTTGTGGTTTTCTGTGATGATCTCCATTTGCTGCAAAGAGAGGCTTTGGTGGTGAGGGGTGGTAGCTACACTTACCTGTGGGTGTGAGGATAGTATCTAGAATTTAGTTAGGAACTGTGCTGGCTTAGCAAGTGGCAGTAACAGAGTCTCCTCTAAGGTTCATGACCTCACTAGCTCCAAAAGTTGACTATGTTTCTAGAACCAAGTATGGTTTCCCTTATATTGAGTGGACTTTAAGTCCAATTCGACAGCTATTGGTTACCATCGTATTGTGAGGGGTACTGAATGCATGCACCTTTACGGATATCTTAGCAAGATGTTCACTGTTGTTGTTCATAGGGGTCACGGCTACATAGAGATATTAATGGCTTCCCTCTCTTGGTTGCTTGCATAGATTTTCTGGTACCATGTAAGCTAGCCCACAGGAAGGAGGGTATCAGGTTAGATACATCTCAAATAATCAGATTCCTGTGTCTTAAGTGTGTGGTTAAGCAATATGGGTTTAACTTCAGCCTCTGAGAGGCAACTAAAGGGAGCAGCCATAGTCAATATTGCTTTGGAATCACTTGGACAATCCTGACAATATTCAAAAGGAGGTTACTTATGCCTGATACTGAAGGTTTTTTGGTTTTGGTTTTGGTTTTTTCCAATCTATTGTTCTCGTGGGAAGCACTATTAGTCCTACTGGCATAACTCCCTTACTCTATGTATTGTATCAAATTCTGGATAAATATAAAATGGCAATATCCTTGAGGCTTTATCAAACAGTCTTGCTGTTATTTGTCCCTCCCCCTCCCTTCTGAACTGACCTGTCTCTCCTCTCCTCACATGGAGCCTCACTCCCCCACCCTTTTTTTTTTCTGTTTCTGCTTTATGGCATCTATTTTCTGTCTTGGCTTCCTTTTTAATATGTCAACAAACTTCATTCTGAGCTCTGTAAGGGACTACTTATATTCTTGGTAAAGGAAAAAATATTTTTAGCAAGTTGTCCTCCTACTTTTGGAGAGAAGTTATATTAGTCACAAAATGAAAAGAATGTGTCCCCAGAGATCTTGGATGCCCAGCTACCCAACTCTGTCTTCCTGACTCCAATCCAGGGATGTCTCATCACACTGTGTGAGCTTAGCTCTGCTCAGACAACATTCTGAACTTCAGGTCTCTCTCTTCCCTGTCTTTATTTTCTGGGAAACAGACAGGCATTTAAGAGTTCAACATAAAATCACATTAATGTTGAGCCCCATAAATCTTGCCGTCAGCAAAAGGACTCACCACCACTAATGTCCCAAAGAGCAGCTAACCCTTGGGACAGAAACAGAGCACAATGTCTCTCTGCAGGGGATAATGTATGTTGTCATCAGCTCCTTCAGTTAATACCATGGACACTGACAATGCCAGTGATTTGAGAAAGAGAACATTTACATGTTCTAGACAGATTTGTAAATTATATTTCTGAGACCCTATCTTCTCTCTCCCTCCCTCCCATCGAATAGAAACACAACACTCAGGAACCAAGCTCTCCTTTTGCAGAGTTCGTTAGCACTTTCTCAAGAACAGCCCTATATAATTCCTAATTTGAGCTTGCCTTCTTTTACATTGTGGCAAAGTGCAATTACAGTTTAAAGGGAATATTTATGTACATTAGTTAACGACATCATTGCAACTTACTGCTCACACATCAACACTTAATTAGTGTGAGCGTAAGTGACATAATTGCTACAAGGCATGCATTTACTAGTAATGTGAGGTAATTTCACGCACCGTGCACATCTTAAATATCTCCTTTTACTTTGTCCAACTGGATTTTTAAATCAATAAGGGATATTTGCATGGATCAGAAAGCAGTCTTCTTCCATATTGTAGAAAAGTATACACTGTGGGTTTCTGAAACATGTATCCTACAAGATTTATAAAGACAGAAAGATTACAAACGGATTAAAAGCCCTGCTCTGAGGGACTAAGGGAATAATACCCTTATGCATCTAGCACTAGCCATGTTAATTACCTGCATTGCCCCCTTTCATGTAGAATGGCTTGTGTATTCAGACACTTCTCATCAGGAATGCTTCTTTGCAATATGGTATGTGTATGACATGAAGAGTTTCAAGAAACTCTCCACAACATAAATAATTCTAAGCAATTTTGAGTGCTCTTTGGGAAAATGTGTTTATCCAAAGCAACTCCCCTGCAGAGATTTTATCAGTGGCTTTTTTTCTTTGAATATTCAGTTCAAACTCTCTCAAAGGACATCAGTCCAGTAGAAGTCGGGCCCTTACCTACTTGCTAGCATACAGTGCACTTGGTCATGTCACATGCTCCACACTCCCCTCCCTGTGTAACCACAGTACAGGCTGTGCTCACCAGGGCCCACCCTCCTCATCTGCATTTGGCCAAGCATCCCCACTGCAAACTCCCCTCTCACCTGGCATAGTATCAATGATGTGTGTGCTACACACTGGCTTCTCCACTAGATACTGGACAAGACTCAAATGAAGTGATGAATTGCATTTTACTTGGCTGATTTCCATGTGAGTAAAGTGAAAGCAATTTCCCACCAAGACTGAGTTGTACAATGAATAAGAACTGCTGCTCTAGAGTAAACAGACTCCAAGTCAAGGTGACTTCAACCAGAATGCCTCCCTAGGTCTCAGGGTGATCATGCTCACATTAGAAGACATGACCTCACCATTACTCTCTCCTGACTCATTATGCTTGAACTTCTAAGCTTTAGACATGATTTTTTTCTCCCCAGTTATCTCAACGCACAAGCCTCATTCTCCACTGAACTCATCTCCAGGCCTGCCCTTACCTCACTCACACTCCCAGATCTGTTTCTCAGCATTCTAGCCTGGGGAAGAAGCCTGGCCCCCTACTGCTTTGGAACAAAGTGTTAACAATGACATCTACAGCAATGCTGTGATTCTAAATTACCTTTTCCCTTCCTGGAAGTCAATCAACACTTCATAGCAAGATGAAAGTAACCTAGATTTAAGCTCAGCTCAGCCACTGTGTGCATCACTCAACATCTATTTTAATTATCAGGTATGTACCAGGCCATAGACTGGGTACTGAGCAGGCAATGATAGTGAAAATGGTCTCCTAGAGTATTTGGACCTGCAGCAAGTTCACCTGAGGCCATGTATGTGCTTAAACCAGAGGCAATATTCCCCTGCATGCTGGCTAGCTGTAATGACAAGTGGAAATACACATGCAATAAACTGTAAACAGCTGTGACAATCAGGATGGTACCATTCTTATCCTTTCTCAGTTCTCTTCCAGCTCTATGCATACTAACCCAGCAGTACATGTTTCCAACTAAATGTGTTTTCCCTTAGTTTCTGTACTGCCTTCCCTATAAGTTTAGATTTTCCTGCTTGACAGGCTAATGTGCTGTTGCCATCTCCCTACCCCTTGATATTAGTCTAATTCTGATTTGGGGCCATAGAAGTGACAACTGAAGCTGTTTTAGAGGTGCCTAGGGTCATAAAACATTTTGAAAATTATGTTGCTGTCAGATCCATGTCAGAGTAGATGTTCACCAAGATTCTGCATGTGTAAGCCCATCATGAAGAACCTCTGCCTGTGCTCTGCAGAGTGTCACCATGACAAATGGCACCAACATCAGTCACTTTGTTGAAAGCCCAACTGGCCACTTTTAGCCCACTGAGCCAGAGTCTTGGGACTCTTTTTTCCACAACACCAAGGCAGCCTTGCAGTCCAGAGTTCCAAGGAGGATCCAGGAATAGGAAAGCACATCTCTTGCCACGAAAAGACACTTTGTTAAGTGTCAGAAATGGATGTCTTTTCAACAGGAGAGAGCCAAGAAGCATTGAGGGAAATCATCCATCTCACACCTTCTCAAAAGAAGACAAAAATGTTTCAAAAATCAGAACTGAAATTCGCCAGCCATTTATTCTTTTCCTCCGGATTTGTGCATTGATCTTATCTGCTCTCTGTAAATAATAATAAATCTAAAGAATATAGGAGCCCAGTGACAATAAACAAAAAAAGAGTTTCTTCCATAATTGCCTTTTAAATTTAGAGCAATCTAGAAGGTTCCAGGGAGGAATCTCACATATTAGTAAAGAGGGGACAGAGAGAAAAGGAGGAAGCCAAAAGGTGCACAACCAAGGACACTACTGCATACACCTTGCACATAAAATTCTGCTCTTAGACATAACTAGTTTACCTTAGTCTCCTGGTTCCTACAGATGTCTATATATAGCCCTATGATTCTAGACTATGAAAGCTACAATCATTCTGTATAATTCCATCACCTAATTCTGTGCACTATCCTTCACTCCGCATAGCCACCCCCATAGGCGTCCACTCTCCTAATGCACCTGAAGGCTTCGAAGTGCTGCATCAGCCTCGGCAGCTTTCAGACAAAGGATATTATTTTAATGCACTGTGGCAAAATAATAACCGATGATACCCTTGACCTTAATTATTTGTGATAACTATCTGAATAGAACCACATGGTTCTCAGGGCTGCAAAAGTGTATTTCCACAAACCGCCACCAAGACACAATTACTGATGATTCCAATCTCGTCCAATAAATATTTCAGAACATGGTAGAATCATAGTGTCAGTAAGAGACATGCTCAAAGTGTCCTTGTGAATATGCTCTATTATTGTTCCAGTCACAGAAGTGAGAGCTTTTAGCCTACCTCTCAGTATGTGATTGACAGTTGAGCACCCCAATCTGAATATCTGAAATCTAAATGTTCCAAAATAAAACTTTTTTCAAGTAGAGATATGATGCCACAAATGGGAATTTTGATAGCATGTAAATTTGCTATTAAAAATCTATTATAAAATTGTGTCAGGAAATGTTTATAAGATATATATATGAGACATAAATAAACTTCATATTCAAGTAGACTTCAGTGCCATTTCATCATGTCTTTGCAAATAGTCCAAGATTTAAAATAAAAATTAAAATACTTCTTGTCTCAAGCATGTTGACAAAAGAATCACACTCTGTATTTACATCACAAACTTGAATTATAATAGGTAACAATTGCAATTCTCTGTTTTCTAATACATGAAACCATTCTTCCTTCTATTTGACCTCATGTATGTTAAATTATACCCATTTAAAACCTTCAAAACTGCTCTTTGTAGTCTCTGGGGGAACCTGCCCTTGAAAAAGAATGAGTCTAGACTTGGTTGACTAAAGACCATTAACATTAATTTAGATAAATATAGAGGACTTCCAATTATGAGCTGCCATTTACATATATACATCTTTTTTACTTTCAGATAGTTTCTACAAGTGTGGATAAAAACATGGCTTCATCTTCAAAACAAAAACACAGATACAGAATCAGATTGGCACTGAACTTCTTACTGGTACCTCTGAATATTAGGAGAGAAGTATACATTCAAATTTATATATGCTTCTGGGCCTAATTGTCCACAGCTAACAAAATACCAACCAAGTATGGAGGTGAAAAAAAAAAAGAAAACATGTTTAGACATGTATGGCTTCAGAATACTTACAGCTGAGCTCAACCAGAAGCAAGTGTTTCTGCCATAGATAAATAAATAAATAAATAAATAAATAAATAAATAAATAAATAATAAAACAAAGGCAAGGGAAGAGGAATAGGAGAAAGATGTGAAGGAGAAAAGGAGGAAGACCTACAATAAGCAGTAGTCAGAAGAGTAGTAAAATAGTAGTTGTTGAAACCCAAATGGGAAGATGTAGGATTTCAAGACAGAAGTGACCTCAGAAGTAGGAGTGACAAATGGGTAAAAGAACAATCAGCCCAGATGACAGCAGGAAGTCAGTGTGCTCTAGAAGGGACTTCACTGTGGAAGAAGCACATGTATGACCTGGGGCTACAGTTTTTACTCTGTGAAGTTGACAATATGGCAAAAAAAAATATATGAAGAAAGACAACAAATGAATGAGTGATTTCATCTTTTTAAAGGACAAGGAAAACATAGAAGCTTGTTGGGAGGTTGGGATGCAGGAGAGGGAGGTAGTGCACATGAGCCAGGCTAAAATGGGCAAGAATCTCTAATAAAAGTACATCTATTTGACTTCGAAATTCGGAACAGTCTTCCTCAAATGGCAAAATGTTTACAACATTAGATATACAGAGAAAGAAATGCAATCTGACACCTTTAATTGAATTTGTGAATGGCCACATACACTATTGCTACTTATTGATGGTCAGCATTCAGGACAAAGTTAAAGGCCAAATGTCTAAAAATTGCACTTACAAAGAGAAAGATAAACCTCTTGATGTGATACCAGGAAATTAAATGGTATTATAAATTGGGAAACAGGACAAGACAGGAGGTAAGCTGAAGAGTAGGGAGGGGAGCAAAACATTTACATTCATGGAAGGAGCCTCAATAGGCACCAGAAACATCAGTGTACATGACTAAGGTGGCTTGAATGAGAATGGCACCATAGGCTCATATGTTTGAATACTTGTGCCTTTGTTGGAAGAGGTGTGTAATGGGGGAAGTCATTCCCAGTGTGTTCTCTGCCCCCTGCTTACAGTTTAAGATGTGAGCACTCAGGTATTCCTACCAACAAGATTTTGCTCCATCATTATGGACTCTAGCCCTCTGAAACCATAAGCCCAAGTAAACACCTTCTTTTATAACTTGCCTTTGCCATGGTGTTTCATCACATAGATATAACAGTACCTAATACAGCAAAAATTGCCTTTGGGGCATGAAACAGAAGCTAAGGGAGAATGAGCAGGAGGGGTTGTGCTTTTCATGACAAGCTCTATACTTGCAACAGTAAACAATTGTATATTGTATAATTCCCTCTGAACAGTGTCATAAACATTAGCAGAGATGCCTTAAATGGAAAACATAGCATGGTCTCAACTGTGTATTTATAAGATGTATCTGTAGGAAAACTCACTCAAGAAAATGCACCAAGAAATAAGTATCAGCTTTTACATTTAGAAAATGGATTACTGGTAATTTTTACTTCCAATATTATATATTAGTTCATTCTTTTTTTAATTAGCACATACCTTAAACTTGTAAAAAAAAAACATTTTAGTTTTGAAAATTAAATTGTAAAACAAGTCCATGAGGCTAGAGAGATGTCTCAGGGATGAAGACTGATTTCTGCTCTTGCAGAAAGTTAAGTATGGTTCCCAGCATCCACAACAGGCAGCTGGTGTCCTTTGCTGGCCTCCTCAGGTACCTGCACTCACACACACAAATCAAAACACATACATACATATAATTTTTTAAAAACTTTAAAAATTAGAATACATCTTATTCCTACAATTAGCCAATATAATACATGTGTATTCATGTTTCTAGATTTTTGCTTTAAAATAATTGATGTTTTAAAGTGTGATTATGAATATGTATCTTGGCATATAAAGGAATATAAAAAATAAACAATTATTTTTCAAGGAATTCACCATACATTCATTTATAGCTTATTCATACATTCATTTATGGGCTCCTCATACTCCATTATAGCCCCTTTTGTGTAACAAGCCAGAATGTCTATAATCTAACATGCCTGTTTTCAGAATGTAAGATCCTGAAGCTATAGAGCTGTCTTAATCATTTGGTGTCCCCTTCATCCCTGGCACAGAAAAGATGCATAATGCATGGACTGGTCAAATTGAGGAAAAGGCTGATGTAATCCCCCAGCACGTATAGTTACCAAGTATTTGCTTTTTATGAACATTGCATTTAAGCCTGTAACAAATGCAACATGGTACTATGCCAACAGGCTCAAGACACAAAGACCACTGTTATCTACCATTCAAGTCAATTAACATACACTGGCATTCTTATCAACTTGATGTGGGGAAATGGTTGCATGAGAGGGATGGGTCATCTTAATTAAGTTCTGGACAAGTGACCAGCCGGCATGCTTTACATGGCTCTCTTAAACAAGAGGTATTTGGACTCTCTTCAATTCTACCTCTTATCATCAATACTTGAGCAACAGAAGAAAAAATACCCTACCTACTACATGATTTTAGCATCTTCTAGGATTGTAATAGTGTCCAAAAAGAAAGCCATATTTTCAGCACTATCAAGCCTCTGTTATCCTTTGCTGCCATACATCTTACAGATGTGTCTAAAGGCAATTACATCTTGCCTGTATGAACTTGGGTGAGGGTTCTACGGTGCAGCAACCTGCCTGCTTGGTGATTTCATGGACAATATACCAAAACATGACTGACCAGTGGAATTATCTCCTTGCATTGCTGGATGGCAAATTGTTTTCAAACAATGGTCAAACTCTGGATGGCATCCTTGTAAGTGCACGTAAATCACCACCTTAAGTGCACTGAGCAGTAATAGGACATGGCATTTTCTTGGCAGCCACTTCACCCAATCTTTTATCAGATGTTTCACTTGCTTCCTGCTACCTATATTAGCTAATACAAAAGCAGGACACTAGAAAAATACAGGCACACGAGGATTCCATATGCTTTAACCTTGATTAATGAAGTCTTATGTGGGCTCACGCCTGAAATATTATTTTTAAGTCTGGTGATCTAGCTCAGTGGTAGAGTGTTTGTCTAGCATGCATGAAGCCATAGGTTTGATCCCCCAGCACTGCAAATAAATGCATAAATAAATAAATGGGTTTTCAAGAATCCAGTCTTGAAAAAGAAAAAAAAAAAAGAAAACTAGTCACTAGTCAAATAGTAAAACACTCCTCATTGTTGTTCAACCTTCAGTCTTGTTACTTTTTACAGATTGAATTTGAAATGTCCATTGATGGTTTATGTCATCAAAGCTTAGTTGGTAGTTAGGGCTTCAGGGAAATGATTGACTTGTGATGGCTCTCAATAGCACTCAATAGAGTGCTAATTAGATGGTATGATTGGAAGGTGATGTAAACAAGGATATGGGCTTGGCTGGAGGAAGCTAGCTACTGTGAGCATGCCTTTGATGGGCATAAGTCATCCCCTTTCATCCCTAGCTGCCACAAGGAGCACTCTTCTACCATACATACATGTCTACTACCATGTTTCAAGCTCACCTCAGGCCCATAACAACAGTGCCAACAGACCACAGACTGGAAGTTTTACTACCATAAGCCAAAATCAATCTCCCCTCTGTCTGAACCTTACGTCAGTTATCCTGCTCTGGTGACACCAGTGACTGACATGCCATTCTACATAGCCACTATATGACTGGCAGCTACTAGATGTGGTCAGGACTAAGAGTGGAAAAACAATGTGAAAATTTGATGGCCCAGTTCTAGTCTAGAAGCCCCGGTCAGATGTTTGACCTTGTGCAAATCCATAACCTGCTTCTGCATTTTAAAATAAGGGATGGAAGTGGAAAGCAATAGATGAAGCTTTTAGCTGTTAATTTTGCCTACATCCTAATTCTAGTCTCCTTCCAGCTATAGTATCTTAGTCTCTAAACACACTTCTCTGTGCTGGCGACGTCATCCCTGTGAAACTGAAATTCTTGATATCAGTAACCTTCACATCCGGAAGGAAATGTTAACATTCTATTGCAGCTGTAAGAAATTATGGCAACTACTGACTGAAAACAACACATATTTAACATCTCAAAATTGTTAAGTGGCCAGAAGTTGGGCTTGGTTCTGCTGGTTTTTCAGATCTTGGTTTCAAAGGGAAGGTAAATCAAGCTGCAACTGGGCTCTTAAAAGAAAGCTTGGAGAATCTGGTTCCCAGGTCTTCTAGTAGCTAACAGATCCCTCTTTTGTGGGGTTTTGGAATTGGGAACCTAACAGCCAGAGCTATCCCTAAGTCTCTGGGGTTTCACTGTCGTTGTCACATATGATCCCTGTAACTCAGAGCCAGCAGCAGCTGCTTGAAAGTTCACATGTTTAAAAGCCTCTGACTACCCCTTCTGCTGAGTCTTATACTTCTAACCAGAAAAAGTTCTCTTTTAAGAACTTACATAATTAAACTGGGTCCATGGGGATATGACAGGGTAAGCCCCTTTTCTAAAAGGCCTTAATGGCAACTGGAGAGTTGTTTTCCCTATAAAATACACATCTCCAGGTCCCAGGAGTTAAAAGTGTGGGCACAACTCTGGAGAGAGTATTGCTGGGCCACTACTACCAGGGATGATGAGAGCAGAAACTGTACCAGAGGGGAAGAAGCCACTGTTTCTGCCTGTGAGTCTTGCTTTTCTCTAACTCAACCAGACCCTAGACAGTAGTTCTAATTTAGCCATGTTATTACATGGGCGACGATTTGGGTATATTTAACTGTGTTACTTCATTTAATTCCCTCAAAATCTTATGCAATTCATCTATTAATATCTTCATTTTACATCTGAAGCATAAAACCTTTAAATACCTCGTCCACACAATCAGCGAAGTAGAAAAGCCAGAATCCGAAGCCAATTTGTGTGCCTGTGAGCCTACATTCTCAACATTGTAAAGCGAACAAGCCAAAGGCTCACAGAGATCCTGTGATCTCACCAAGATTGTTAATGAAAATGCTGGGAAAGAAATCAGACCCATACCAGATTTTGTGCAACCTGCTCTCCCTGGCTCGTCCCTCCATCTCACATATGCAGCCTCCTCCTCCATCAGGGTTGATCCTGCCACACATTTCTCCTTACATTGTTAGCTATCACATTTTACTGTCTTCTCCACACACAAGAAAATAGAAGTTCTGCTGTGGTCACAGTAGTTTTGCAAAATAATGGAATTTTTAATAGCATAACTATCATACTTCATAATTCTGAAATATTAATTTGACAGATCTAGACTGGGGTCTTGGACTGCTTGAGCAGAGTAGGCAGAAAGAGAGTAGCTATCTAGATGAAATGGAGATGAAAAGATGTCACAGCCTTGGAAATAGTATGCTACTAGACTATGTAATAATCTCACTTCGGTTTGATGCAAATGCATTTGCTCAAGCATGTACAAGTGCAGGTGGTCCTCAAACTGCTATAGCCCTCTGTATAATTGATGACACATAGTAAGAAAGTTCTCTGGAGCTGAATATTCATTTGGACGAAATAGAGAGAGCAGCTACTGTGTCAGTCCCTGGTGGGCATTTTGAAATATTACTGAAGTTTCTTTCAAGTGTGAATTTGGTATGCTGGTCAGTTCTCTGGAGGATTCTATTTTCAGATACCTTCACCAAACTCGGCAATTTACTGTGGTAAGCCTCATTTATTCAGTATCATTAGTATTTCTGATTACTCATCACTGCTGATGACTTAATAACTTTACAAGGACTCTTTCATGAAATCACCAGACAGTCTATAAGCAATAGATTTTATAAAGCCCAATGTGCCTCTGAGGGTACTAAAGCCTGGGAAGAGGGAGCAGTTAGCCAAAATCAACAAAAAAATTAGAGGGAAAATTCAGAATTCTAAACATCTGGACCCTATTGCTATCCATGCGCTGAGAGCCAAGACACATAAACAAAATTCTGTGACCATTTTCTACACTGTTATCAAAGTCTGATCTTTTGGAGAAATAGTTCTTATATATAATGTCAATGACTCTAATAATGGATAGTAAGATTTTTGAGGACCTTTCTCTTTTCTTCTAGGCTTGGACTATGTTCAAGATAATGGAGATTATAAAAACCAAACCACTTGATAAAAACAGATCCATGTTCAAGATAATGGAGATTATAAAAGTCAAACCACTTGATAAAAATAGATCTTTTCATCTAGTAAACATTTTAAATTTTTCCTGTTTTTTAAAGGATTATATTCATACCCCTTTATCTTACCTTTTGAAAATATCTTATCATCTTTCATTTGAAAACTAGAGCTGTTATCTATAATAGCCAAACATATCAGCAAGGTGTGATGAGATATATAATGAAGAAATATAATTTAAACAAATGTTACTCAGAAGAAAAGAAGGTTGATCAAGTCCAATTTAAAATGCATTGGTATCATTGCTCTCTCATATCTAGAGTAAAGGCATTGGGATGGAGATTAAAGTAACATACTTCAAATTAGCTACAAAGCTAGAATTGATAGCATTGCCCATTTTCCCATTTGTAGTCATTCAAAGTATAGTTGCCTGAGAAATTGTCCTTTTCCAAATCTATATGCAAATGTGTGTCAGGTATGCAGGTATGTACCTCACAGAGCCCAATAGTGAAGCAGAGCCAAACTACAGCACAATTTCTCAAGCAAACTATTAATACTGTGCAGCATACTGACTGATTCAGTTTTTTGTGTGTGTGTGTGTGTGTGTGTGTGTGTGTGTGTGTGTGTATTTAATCCCATGTTATTTTACCGTAGGTATTGATTCCTGGATCCACCATGACAATTCAGATCCAGAACTCCCACTATCCTGAGACTCATCTTGAGCCTCCCCTATTATCACTGCTATCTATTCTCCTTTGTCATCATTTCAAAAATGTCATATAAATAGGATCGTGTAACATCTCATTTGAGGGCATTGACCTTTTTCAACACAGTCCCACTAAAGATCTTCCTAAGATTGCACCAATGGAGTACAATGGTCTAGATGTTTATCAGCTGTTTAACAATCTACCCATTGACCAAGGTCAAGCTTGAAACATTTATTAGAATGTTTGGGCTTTCCTGTCTCATGAAGAAAGAATAGGTCTGCTTTAGTTTCCTAAACAGATCAAAAACAAAACAACAAAAAAAAAGAGGTTAATTTACCTTAAGTTTCAGCAAAAGGAGTGATGTAGCAATTGTTAAGTACTCTCTAAATACTACTATTTTGTTATCAAAGTAACCCTACCCTGGATAGTATATCTATTTTGCCAATAATAAAAGCAAAAGTAAAAAAAAAAATGTTCAATTCTAGCCAGCAAAATAGTTGTAGACACTAAAGTCCAATGCTGCCAAGCCTGACAGCCTAAGTTTGGTCCCTGGGCCCAAAGGGTAGAAGGAGACACCCAACTCTGGCAAACTTCCATCTGACCTCCACACACCTGCACACATGAAAGCTCACACACACATACACACACACACACACACAGAGAGAGAGAGAGAGAGAGAGAGAGAGAGAGAGAGAGAGAGAGAGAGAGAGGTAATTTTTAATAGAAGGTTAGATTCCAACTTTTACTTTTTACTAAAGTATCTGGTCTAGGATTAAAACCTGTCTTTATCACCTTAAGAAACATATAAATATATACCTGGTAGGCTTCACACGTTGCACTGCCTGTGATATGAAAGAAACCACCCTACCACAGATGCAGAAACAGCAGCCGAAGGGTAAAACCTGCCACAGTGAATGTGGAAAACCAAACCCCACCTGCTTCCCTTCAGTTTGGACTGACCACAATAACTTTTCCAACCTGGATTCTTTTCCTATCCTGACAGCCCTGAAACTATGCAGCAAACGTCTTTTTACTACTAAGTCCCCCCTCCGCCCCCCCCCAAAAAACCCCAACCTATGAAATAAACGAGTAAGTAAAGGGCTAGAACTAAACAGGAAGCATTTATCTGTGGCAAACATGCTATGACAAAGAAGCCCCTAATCTGGGTGTCCCTTGGGGACTCAGTACTTGCAAATGAGACTGTCCCTCAGTGCTGCCCACATTCTGACATGGCATGGTTGCATAATGTTTTTGTCACAGGTTTTCATATAAATCAATATCGGCCAGCCCGACATGTCAAGCCAGTTTAAATGACACCAGAGCCCCGAGATGGGGGCTCAAGACTGTCCCCTTGCTGGCTTGCTGTGTGAGGTCACTTGCCCACCCACCTTTGAGAAGATAACATCTTGCTTACTAGACAGAGATAAATTCCTTGCCGTAATGCTCACCAGACACTTGGCCAAACCCATCTCTCCCTCCTCTGCGTCCCTCCCCCAGTCTGGTTATTTATAGAGATCACAGGTGAATTGGGGAAATTATTACAGCGCAATGACTGCTGAAAGGCTAGAAGCTAAGGAAGATGGATTACCATGGCTCTGACATGATTTGTATGGATTTCCAAAATTAAGCTGTTCAGAGTGACCACCCTCCTCCCACCCAGGCCTTCACATCTGCCCTGGCGATAACCTTCATCTGCACTTGGGAGTCCAGGAAGCTGGGCACGTTTCCCATTACTTTCAAGCGAGTGTGTAGTGTTCTTCTGGCCCCTCAGTAATAGCAGGGCTGCTGGTGAACAGGGTGATAAACACCCACTGAGAGGGATGCAGCGTGAAAAGATCTCATCACCTGCCATTAGCTCCCGATGAATAATGCAGCATTTCCCTGGCAGGTGTCAGGGGCTGGGAGGGAGAAGGGCTCCCTGGATGTTCTGGTGAGCACTTCAGCAGCTAGTAGGAGACAGAGCAACAGATTCATGTGACACAATTACACAAGCCATTGTGGCTTAAAAGGAAGGGGAATTTTACTCCAGTATCCCCTGCAGGTTTCTTCCCTTTCTTTCTTCACCCTGACAGTGAAGGCAAGTAAATGCGCCCTTCCCCTAGACCTGAAATGCTCAGAATCCTTGCAAAGGAACAGCATCTCTTCTTCTGTTCCTAAGTTACCAGCAAGCTTCTCTGTGTTTTCGGTTGTCTCTCGTTTGGATATCTTGATCTGGGTTTGCATGCATGAGTCTTTCTTGTGCTTTGATTAAAATCTGCAGGTTTAGGTTAGGTAAAAATGTAGAAAGACAGAGAAGTAACCATCTCTCTGCACATCTCTGTACCTAGCTGGGCATTGCACACAGACACACATTCAAGTTGTAATTTGGAGCCAAATGACTGGCTACCTACCAGGCTAGTTGTCTTTGAAAAGCTTCCCCAAGATAATGGTAACAGCCACAGCAACCCTAAAGACAGAATTCACTGTACCTTTGCTTCTTCACATCAGGGACATACACCTGTCGGGAAGAGAGCCAGGGTGCAGGGAGGGGGTAGGATTTGTAATCTCAAATGGTAGGTTAGGTTAACTTCCCTCCAAACATGAACAATTTCTGAACACTGAGTGGTGTTTTGTTTAGTTAGTTGGTGTGGCTCATTGCAGTCAATTTTTCTGTAACTTACAATGTGACCTAACCATGAGCACTGTTGTCACAACCCTCACTCTAAAAGCCCATGTTTTCTGAAACCGGAACTTAGAGTTCTGTTGTTGTTCTGAGTTTCACCATGCAAAGTAAGAAAAAAAGAACAAGACAGAAGTAGTCCTTTGGTTAAAATTGGGTTGGGCAACTTCTAAAAGTAAAACCCTCTGCTACCAAAGTAACTGCTGAGCAGGGCAGACCATAGGCTTCTTCTGACACCCAGGCCTGGCTCTGCCCATTTTAGCTGAGTCATGCCTTCCTACCAAACCATGAGGAAGGAAAGGGGCTGGGCCAAACTGAACCATCTTAAATGATAGCCATACTTGCTGGGTGCCTCTTCTTTGTTCCCTTGACTCTCAATCTAGAACAAACATCTTGACAAAAGCTAACCCATTTAAATAGCAAAACAGGAATGGAACTGCTCCACAGAGTAGGGGACATAGGGCCAACATATACTATGTCTTTTCCCAAGACTCTAGGAATTTGTATTACCCTCAGTTATTCATCAGTGTCTTGTTTAGACTTAACTGCATCACACATATTCCACTTTTCAAGAGTTGCTTATCTCCTCAAGCTCCCAGTCCCTCATCTGAAAAATCTCTAAGTCACTCAATTCAACACTACACATTTTTCTCATATGATATACCACAAAGCACAGTCAAGTGCAGGAGTTGTTCATGTCCCTGCCCCCAGTAGGAGACTAATCTTGTTGAGTAAACAATATGTGCACAATCAAATAAATAAGCAAATACATAAGCATTGTGTATATCCCCGATTCTCTGGAAACAAGAGGGAACTTAAGAACTGAATATACAGCAAGGAGGCCCATGAGGCTGCAGGCTCCATTTCTGTTCTGTCAGCTGTTCAAATGCATTAACTTTTATCTACCCAAAAAATGATGGGGAAATTAATAAAACAAAAAGGTATCACCAAAGACAGAAAGAATATGGGATTAAGGATGAGGGTTTTATTGGAGAAACGGTGTTGGGAGGAAAGGCAGAGGGAACAGAGAAGGGCTGAGCTGGTCATTGGAGCAAAACTAATGTCTGCCCCCAGATACAGTAGGAAAAGAGGGGAGGCTGGTGAAGAGAGTTCTAGACCACATGCACTCTTAGAACATTTCAAAGATACCATCCAGATTTCTGGAGCTGAAGTAACCAGACAGAAAATTGCCATGTCTCCCAGGAACAGGGTACTTTAGCAAGTCCACTAGGCATAGCTTCAAATACAGCAACTGGGGCCATGTTATGAGATGAATATGTTTCTGAAATGTAATATGTTGCATACTTAACCCTCAAATTCATATATTGGTGGTATTTGGAGATAAGGCTTTGGGGAAGTAATTAGATAAAGTAAGGGGGTGGGGAGCCACTGTAAAATTAGTAGTCATCAAAAGGAAGGAAGGCTAGCACACACTCTCCATCTCAGTGAAGTGATGAAATTAGACTCTATCAATAGAGGAGGAAGGCCCTCCCTCAATAAACCCCAGTGCCTTGCTCTCAGACTTCCAAGCTTCTATAATCGTGGCCTAAATAAACTTCAGCTTTGTTGTGAATTGCATGCTCTTGGGTATTTTATTATGGCAATAGAAAAGAGAATAGGATGGATTCTCAGTCAGCCTTACTCTCTGTGGAAAATCTGTGAGACCCATTCATTACCAAACCTGTAGACTACAGAAAAGAACATTTCCAGATATAGGGAAGAACAAAGACCACATTGTGAGGTCAAAACCTACTGGAACAAGTGAACGGAGTTTGGGATGATTTGATAATGATCAAAAATGGATAGGCACGCCGGGCGTTGGTGGTGCACAGCTTTAATCCCAGCACTCTGGAGGCAGAGTCAGGCGGATGTTTGTGAGTTTGAGGCCAGCCTGGTCTCCAGAGCGAGTGCCAGGATAGGCTCCAAATCTACACAGAGAAACCGTGTCTCAAAAAACCAAAAAAAAAAAAAAAGAAAGAAAGAAAGAAAGAAAAGAAAAGAAAAATGGATAGGCACCAGATGATGTTAGACCAGTCACAGAGATATAATGGCATAGTTGCAGAATGAGTCCAGTTGACCGTGTGTTGCTTCAAGTGCTTTAAATACATAAGCCTTGGCTTCTTTGAGCATCTGGTATTCTAAGTACCGATATGCCAAAGGAAATAGACTATGAGGCATACCCAAGGTCACATGGCCTGTAAATATCAGAGCTGAGAATCAGACCCAGACTTGAGTCCTATTTTTCAGTCACTACACAAAAAGCCTGCATATCTATCATCACTGTCAAGGTGTTTTGAGTTTTAACCTTAGAAACCCATGAAGGGGGCTGTGGAGATGGTCAGTGGCTTAAAGTGTGTGCCATGCAAAAGTGAGGACTTGAGTTCAGATTCCCAGACTTCAGTAAAAGCTGAACATGTAGTTCCAGCTTAGAATCCCAGCACTCCTACAGGGTAAGGAAGGCAGAAAGATGTTATAGAAGCTTGTGAGCCAGACAGTGTAACCTACACAGCAGAAAACAGCAAAAGTCTCCATGTTACAGCATGGCAAGCAATTGCATGAAACTTTTATAGTAACAGAACAAAGGAAACCAGAAATACACTGATTGAAACATGGAGTTATCAGATTACAGCAAAGTATAAAAGTCTCTGCTACAGGCCTCACCTGCTATCTGATATTAGTACATTTCAAAGTGATACCATCTCGCAGCCACAAGGATGGATATTTGGTCAAATATAGAGGCTATTTGGGTGGCCAAAATACTTCAAGATTATTTGACTCTGACCTGAAACATTCCAATTCTCTGTCATCACTGAGTTTGACTCTGTCAATCAGATTTGAAAAATGTTTCCCTCAAGTGCACTTTCTTGGGACTTTCACAAGAGGCTTAATGAATATATACTAACACAACAGTTCCAGTACAACTACTCATCCCATGAATATCTTAGGAAGAATTTGCACTAAGCCACAAGTAATTGCCTGAAGCTTGAAATCACAAAGAATAGGATTACCTGTGCAACACTAGCCCACCTATGGAAGTAAGTTGCCCTGCAAGCTTCTCTGCCAGTTGGACCCTGTGATTTCTACAGGACAGAGAGGAAAGTTGAATTGTACCTTGGGAAGGTTCCTGGTTCAGGCCCATAGCTGAACCAGAACACAGACCTGTAGGATTTTGGAGAGGAACCATGTCATCATCTGCAGATGATCACTCCTCATTCAGGGAAGAGGAGCTGAGTCATATCAGAGCTTAGTGGACACTGTACAGTGTGAGCTGTCCAGCTTCAACCACCAGGCCACAAGGTCCATAGAAGGAAGCTCTTGCCCAAGGAAAGTGACACATGTGAGATAATCTTGAACAGCTTAGCCCCAGTAATCCTGCTTTAGAAATTTGACCTCTAAAGCCCCTATTGTGACATTCCTCACAGTTTCTGTTCAAGAAGCTTGCTATATAGAAAATAAAGAATGCAATGGATCATTTTCATGGAATTCTCTTTCAAGCTTTTATCATGTTCATTGTTCCCAAGCATCTGGTATGATAGAAAATGAAACAACTTTGAGAGACTCTGTTTTATTGCTGGTACTGCAGCTACACCTGAATCTACTGTTTCAGCTATTAACTGCAGCTCTGCAGTCACTGCCCCCCCCCCACACACACACACACACTGACTCAGACAGCACCTGGGTGATACTTCTGGATCTGCCTCCTGTCAATGCCACCAAATGTAGCATAAACTAAATCTCTATTGTTCTATTTACCAACAAACACTTGAGAGTAGATACTAGAGTGAAAACTTGCAAGGCCAAGAACCAACTATCTGACCTTCCTTTTTTGCCTGTGACCCAGCAAGAGAGAGACCCTTTCAACATTCCAAACCAAAAAGGAGCTCCACACTCAAAGTTTCTCCCTACTATTTCTCTCTATCCATTTTCCAGACTCCCTCTGGTTCTCTATGACTTCTTTCTCTCAACTAATTGCTGACTTTGCCTCCTGACCCAAGATTGATTTTACTTAGTTAACACAGTCTCGGGGTCCACAGTGTGATCAGATATCCTGCAACAAGACTCAGGGATGGTGGCACATGAGTAATAGCACTTCAAGAGATTAGGCAATGTCCTCCAGGAGGTAGTCTGTGTTCAGTGCTGAGTGCCATTTCTAGCACAGCCAAAACACCAATATATAGGAAACAGAAGAGATTTGTCTCATTGTGTCCCCCATGAGCTGTTAGCTAAGGTTCTACTTTCTGTTCCTCTGACTTAAGTTCTGATTATCTGCAGGTCTTCATTTTCAAGGAAGAAATACCTCCATGGGGAACCTAGCAATTCTCTGGAGCTGGATGCTGAAGTTGGTACTTAAACATTTTCAAAGCTCATGCAAGTGAGGCAACAAGCCAAAATCTTCTGAAAGTTGTCAGAAGCAAAACAAAATCACATTGTCAAACCTTCACAATTAATAGAATCAGAAAATTAGGATTTCATGTATACCTATCAGTCTGATGATAAGACTAGAAGATTCCACTAGGTCCACTGTACCAGGCTTTTTCTTTTGGACCACACACCAACGCCTAAATCATGACACGGAGACTTATTATTAGTTTTGAATGCTCAGCCTAACTTAGGCATGTTTCTGTCTAGCACCTTTAACTTAAATTAACTTGTTTATCAACCTTTTGCTTCTGAGCTTATTACTTTTCTTATTTCTATATATCTTACCTTCCCTGCCTCTCCATGTCCAGCTGCCTGGTGTTTGCCAGCTTCTTACCCCAGCTATGTCCCTTGTTCTCTCCTCCTTCTTCTCTTGTTCTTTTCTTCTCATTCCTCTAGTTCTTCTTGAGCCTAGACTTCTCCTCCTATTTATTCTCGCCACCTGGGAGCCCTGCCTATTCTTTCTCTGACCAACTATTGGCTATTCAGCTCATTATTAGATCAATCAGCTGCCTTAGGCAGGCAAGGTGATACAGATTCCCCAATTTCCCACTGCCTCAAATATTTTATTATAGGACACATAGGTTTATTGCAATAGTCATTCCCAAATAGTTTACTAATCTCTAGAGAATCTTGAGATTAATAAAAAGAAAACCTTGCTATTTAGGTAGGTTGTATCATACAACATCTATATTCGCAGAGATGTCAGACACTTTGGGGGGAAACTGGGTCACAGGTTTTGCTACCATACCAAGCCAAGACTTGAATTTTCTATGGGAAAGCAAGGCCTGTAGAGCTGAGAATATTGGACTCCATCTAACAGAAGAAGGTTACTAAAGCAACAAAGATAAGATCATATTGAATGATGAAAGAGTCAGATAACCACAAAGATAATGAAAAGGGAGGAGTCACACCAGATATTTGCACACTATGCTTAAGGCAGAGATGTTTGTAAGATTTAGTTCCATGGACATAGTGACTTCCATTTCTCTGAGAAGAACTGATTTGAAAAATGGTACCACTAATCTAGCTTGTGGTACCATATTTCCATCTCAAAATAGTTGGAAGATGACTAGTTACCTATATCCCTGTGCTACCTATACTCTGAATCCAGCAAGACACACATCACTCTGATAAATTTATCTTCAGATTGTAAAACTTTCTTGGCCTTAGTACCAATAAAAGACCTCTTTCTTGAGCTGAACTTCAATCTACTCAGTGATTAAAAACATTGTCCAGGGAAATACAGCATGTACCCACTAACGGTTATCTTAGATATCATGATATATATATATATCTTAGAAGAGTGTTGAAACTAGTCTCACCAAGATAGTTTTTAGTTGGGAATAAAAAAATTAAATCTACTAAAAACAAAATATAAAAAATTAAAAATTTGGAATTTTATGATATAATAAGGAATATAGAAGGAATAGAGTCAACAGGATTGTCAAATGAAATCAAATTGTAATAGGTCAAATTTAACCCTATCAAAAATTATGTTAAAGTATTATCTATCAGTGTATTAGTTACTTTTCTATTGCTGTGATAAAATACCACAACCAGGACAACTTATGAAAGATAGTGTTTAATTAGACTTATTGTTACATAGGGATACAGGCCATGACAGCAGAGTGAAGGCATGAAGTCAGTAATGGCTGAGAGCTCATATCTTGAACCTGCGTGCAGGAACCAGAGAAAGTACACTAGGGATACTGGGAGGCTTTTGCAACCTCAAGCTTCAATGACTCACCTCCTCTAACAAGGCCATACCCACTAATCTTTCCCAGATGGGGACCAAGCATTCAAATGCCTGAGATTGATGGGGGTTATGTCATTCAAAACACCACAATTCTACTCTGTGGACCCCATAGGATCCTGACTATGTCATAGTAGAAAATGCATCCAGTCCCACTTCAAAAGTCCCCATAGTCTTTCACAGTCTCAACACTGTTTGAAAGTTCAAAGTAATTTCCCACAAAATCAGAAGCAAATCACATATTTCCAACACACAATGTCACGTATTTATTACCTTTGCAATATGGAGGAATTATGGCATAGTAAAGAAATACCAGATCAAAAGGAGATGGAACCTACGAGGGTAAACGTCAGATTTTGTAGCTCTGTATCTGATATCAGAGGGCTTAAATGGCTCTGTCCTTCTGGCTTTGCTGTCTTCAATGACCAGTAGTCTTATTTGGAAATGAAGTTGTTGAAAACATAATTAAGATGTAAGTTAAGGGCCTGAAGAGAGTTCAGAGGGTAAGACCACTTGCTGTTAAAGCTCGTGGGTCTGAGTTTGAATCCCCAGAACCCTGAAAAAATGACAGCTTGTGGCTATGTGTTTATAATCCCAGAACTGTAGAGAATGAAAATGGGGGAGGGTCACTAGAGCCTCCTACGTACTGGCCAGGCTCCAGGCTCAGTAAGAGAGCCTGTTTCAAGGGAATACAGCACAGAGTGACAGAGAAGGACATGAAGTGTCCTCCTCTGGCCTCCAAGTACAAGCACATGGACATGGGCTTGATTTTAATTTGTCCTTCACCAATGTTAAAACATGTTTAACAAAGAACTAATTTTTGAAAATATTTGTGTTGAAACAAAATCCAGGCAGAGGAGGGCTGTCACAGCACCAGTGGCAGCCTTTTGAAATGATGCCACACCTATGTCTAATGTAGCTGTGCCCTCCTGGAAGATGCTGGGTCAAGACATTTTGTTTTCCAACCCACTCAGATGAGTAATACATCATTCAGTGATGCTTGGTGAATACTCCTTTGATAAGAGGAATTCAGCATGTATGGGGAAAGTAAAACAGGCCTGATCCACAGCAACCTTGAGTAGCAGTTGGGACCCAAACAAAAGAGGACCTTCAAAATATTCCTTACCAAGTCCCTTAGGACATGCTAACCCATGTTGTTGTTGCTATAACTGAAGTCATAAGCCACAGTCCATTCCTTAGGGAACAGGTTGCTCTTAACTGGTTGTTCCATAACAAACCCTGTCAGAAGCATTGTTAGCTATATCAGCCATGCATGGAGAAAACTGGATGGAGATGGCCCTCTTTTACAGCTATAAAAACCACTTAGTCTCAGAATGTGGTTAATTTGTGTTAATTTTATCAAAATCCTAACCTCAAAATTGCAAGCATTTCAGCCAGTGAGTGATGGTACATGTCTTTAATCACAGCAATCCAGAGGCAGAGACAGGCGGATCTCTGTGAGTTTGAGGCCAGCCTGGTCTACAGAGTGAGTTCCAGAACAGCCACAGCTATACAAAGAAGCTCTGTACTCCCCACTGCCCCCCAAAAAAAGTTGTAAGCTTTTCTTCTAACAAAGCTAACTCTTTATCCAGGATGACTGTTCCAGGGTTAAGAATTAGGAATAGAAAATCCTTTGCAAAAAACACTTGATGCTATTGTTGATGGTTTCTTTCTTCCTCTCTTTTTTATTTAAATTAGAAACAATCTTGTTTCACATGTCAATCTCAGTTCCCTCTCCCTCCTCTCCTCCCCTGTCCCCCACTGACACCCTATCCCATCCCCTTTCTGCTCCCCAGGGAGGGTGAGGCCTTCCATGGGGGACCTTCAAAGTCTGTCACATCATTTGCTAGTTTATCAGATTATTTGTGTAACAAAGTTGTACATTTCCTTTCGATGTCAGTCTTCCATGTACTGAACATTCCCCTAGATGTCATTCTTGTGTGTGTGTGCGTGTGCGTGTGTGTGTGTGTGTGTGCGTGCGTGCGTGCGTGCGTGCGTGCGTGTGTGTGTGTGTGTGTGTGTATGCGCGCGCGTGTGTGTTATGTGTATATATGTATGTTTTCTATATGTGTGCTTTGTGTATATGTGTGTTGTGTGTGTGTGTATGTGTTATGTGTATGTATGTGTGTGTGTCTTATAGAAAGATAATAAAAAAATAGAGGGAAATGGGGAATGAAGATGTGAAGCTCATATTCTGAGTAAATTAAAACTTTCATCTTCGAGAATACCTCAATGGCTTCAGATTTTAAGTGTCTACAATATGTTTGTATCAATTATGCCCATTTATGTATAATCAGTCTCTTCTTAATGAAGACAATTTCTATGACATGCTTCTTAGACAGCAACTTTGATAACTAACACTGAATGAGAAACCCAGAGGGTTGCTGTCTGCAGTAGCAGATAAAAGGGAGATGGTGGGAAATGAATTCTTAAAGAATCTTCAAAATATATACCCAGGGATTTTGAGAGGGGAAGACAGGAAGGCACGGTTTAAAAACAATGTTAAAAAATAAAGTCAAGTCCTAGAGCAACAGCCCATGCATGGGAAAGACCAGCTTATAGATGTTTTTCCAAAAGAATACTTTTATGGTTTCTAGATCCTACAGTATAGTAAAAAAGTATCCAAATTACTACACTTCAGTAATGTTTAAGATGACTTCCAGAAAAATGCTAACAGGAATTTCACATTCTTGAAAGCCCATCTTCTACAAAGTAGAATGAGGTACAAGCCTAGTCTCCAAAGACAGTAAACAATTTCACCCATACTTCTTTAGTTGTCTGCTCAAAATATCTTCCAGTCTCCCAACACCCATAATTAAAGCATTGGATCTCCAGAGGACATGTCCTAAAACATGACCTTGCCTGACTAGCACAATTTAATGCTACATAGTCTGGGCCTTTCTCCCACTAAGGCAAATAATTTCTTCCCAGGGCACTTTGTTAGGCATAGGAGAACACGTGGCTTGGTTAGTTTTATACAGAGAGGAAATATGAACATAGGAGCCATAAGGAGGTGCTTTTTCCTATGTGCTTTGGAGGTCAGTGGTAGTTTGAATGGGTATGACCTCCATAGACTCATGTGTTTGAATACTTGGCCTATAGAGAATGGCACTATTAGAAGGTATGGCCTCAATTGAGTAGGTGTGGCCTTGTTGAAGGAAGTGTGTTACTGTAAGGGTGGGCTTTAAGCTCTTATGTGCTCAAACCATGCCCAGTGAGACAGTTCACTTCCTGTTGCCTGTGGACCAAGATGTATAGCTCTCAGCCCCTTCTCCTGCACCATATCAGCTGGTGTGTTGCCATGCTTCTCACTATGACAAACCTGGACTAAATCTCTGAAACTGTAGCCACCCCCAATTAAATGTTTTTTCTTTATAATAGTTGCCATGGTCATGGTGTCCCATCACAGTAAGAGAGACCCTAAGTAAAACAGGGTCTATGTCAGCAGAATAAGAAGGGGGAATGGGAAGAGGAAACAACAGTTGCAGGAAGTAAGAGAAAGTTGAAACTTCATCTTGAACTTCAGTTCCTGGGAGTTAGCTGCAACCTTTAGTCTAAGAGATCATTTAAAAATTATTGCAAAAAAATTACTGCTACCTATATTGGGGGTATGATTTTCATTAGTTTTTATTTTTAAAATGTCAATCATACAAAATTGATAGAAAGTCTAGTTAGCTATTAGAACTGGATGAGCTGAAGCAGTGTGGATGGGGTTTGCCAATCCCAAGTGGAGCATCTACAACTCTCATGATTGTTTCTAAATACAAGAAATGTCAGCCTGCACATACACGATGGGAGAGTGACCCAAAATAAAGAATAACAGCAAAAACATCTTAGGAGCATTTGGAGATTTAAAAAATACTCTGCTTTCAGACAGCTGATTTCTCAACAGAAACACTGTAGTAGCCACAAGGCAGTGGACTGGCAACCTTAAAGTTATAAAAGAGAACTACTGCCAACCTAGAGTTCTAAGTCCCAGTGACAAGTCCTCCAAAATCAAGGTAAAGACATGTTAAAATAAATAGTAGCAAATCAAAGTTTTCAGCTTGCTTGCTCTAGAGTGTGGGTGTGCAGAGAAAGGGAAGGAGGAAGAGGCAAGGAAACAAGGAAAACTCATCTTTACAGAAGGCCAGAAAATACAGATGGACACAGAGCTATCACACACATGGCTAAATAGGGAAGGAGCTGGGTATCTACAGTAAAAAAGACTAAAATTGAGATTACCTCGCCCATAAATAAAGCATTTCACACTCAAAATGATTCCCCATATACTCAAGACTCTAAATATAACTTCCAATTTATTAACTTTTCTCTAAATAAAGGACAAGTGAGAAGAAGATCAGACAAACTAATGTGGAGACAACCACACAAGTTGAAGATAAACTGCCTTCTTTACTGCTATCTGCTCAGATTCTTTATAAACTTGATATCACTTTAAAATTTTCAAGATTGGAAAGAACTCAAAACCCCAAAGGTGTAATAGTCCAAGTCAATGGGCAAATGACAAGATCTTTATTCTGGTAGACACTTGTAAAACACTTAGAGATGCAATTTGGATAACTATTACAGTTTATTGAATTACCTTGTTAATTTTCTGGAGTGTGATAAGGGTAATTGATGTAGGAGAGTAGATTTGTACTGAAATCCTTGGATTAAGGAGTTATAGTGTCTAAAATGTACTTTCATGAAGTCCAGCAAAAATGAGAAAGGGGAAGAGAAACAGAGAATGTGTGTCAAATGTGGGAACTTGAGGGAATATGTAGAAAGTTGTTTTGTTATTCTGTTGTAAAGTAGGTCCACCAGAGACCACCACACAGACACCCTTAAAATGAAAAGAAAGTCATTATTGCTGGCTGGTGGCTGTAAGAGGAACATGACCAAATTATGTAGCCTCAAGCATTACAGCCCTTTGTCTTTTATGCACCAAAAAACCACATCCTAATTATCACATTCCAACTAGCAAGAAATAGAACTCATAGAAGTCCCAAAACAAGGTTAGTACATTTGTAAGCTTTCCTGAAACTATAGACTAGGCCTGTCTTCCTATTTTGGCAAATGTTGGAACCTACATGCTGGGTTTTGAGGACAAAATTGTTCCCCTAACATGCTGACAATTGTATTAAGGTCTGGGGGCCTGTTATTTTCCCTGCCGGTTCTATGGGAATGAGTCAAATATTAGATTCATCTTGGGGCAGAGGGTTATATCATCTCCTCAGCACTAATAATTTAATGGAATTTACTCTCTGCTTTACAGAATTAGGTAGTCAGCTGAGTCCTATTGTAAGAGCGAGAAGCAAATGGATTATTGGTCCAGGAAGGGCCAAAAGTAGCTAACCAGGGGACCAGAAGAATAAGTATTGATACCAGTTGTCATATTCTTGGTGTCTCTTTTCTCTTTTTTTTAAGGTTATTCCTGACCATGGCTAAATTTTGTCTAATTACCCTGACTGGTTGCCATAGAAACAACAAGTTTCTTCCAGTTCCATAAGGACATCTTCTTGTCTCATAAAGAGGACATCCAGTCCCCTGTGAGTCTAAAGAACAACCTTAGGTAAAGAGTCTACCTGGGTTTCCAGACAGGAAATAGAATCCTTCAGATGGCCTAGATTTATGTCTTCTTGAGAACTGAGTTCTTTACAATTTTCTTTCACTGATTTTAGGGCTGAAGTTCCAGTTGCATCAGAGCGATCATTTCCTGCCCCCACAGGTGGGCAGGAGGAGGATGAGCATGGGAAAGTCCAGGATCTAGATTAAGTGGGCCCTTCCCTCTTCTCTATTATAGATGAACACCTGTGAAATAGCATACATGAGGATAGAAAGGAGTGGGGAGTCCTCCAGTGAAAACAATTCAGAAGATGTACGCTTGGTTAAGCCAGTAGTGCAAGCAAACCAAGGAGTCTCTGAAGCTTGGAAATATGCTTAGAAATGGGCCCTTAGAAGGCAAACAGCATAAGGTCTGCCCGATTTTCACTGGTCTCAAGGACATACTCAGTTAAGGTTTCCTAGAGTTAATTTGCTATGTGGGGCTACAGGAATCTGCATAGGAGACATAATCTAGGAGAATCTTGGTGACATTAAGCAGGTACCTTTCTCTTAGAGGTACCCTAGGAGGAGCTTAGGTTGGTCCCACTTACAGTTGTCAGTATTGGAAGTGTAGCTTATTGTTTGATTAATTCTAATTAACAGAGGTTATGGGCCTTTTCCATGGGGAAACAATAAAGACAAAATAAGGCAATCATAGTCATAGGGCCCATGTCAATCTTACCTTTGGCTGGTTTCAGGACCCAGTAATGGCACATCTATCATCCTTGGTGGCCTCTTTCAGCTTGTATGGTGGATTCACAGGATGACACCATAAACCTTCACTGTTATACAGGTGGTGAGACCACAGGATATGTGCCCTTCCAGCTTGACTACAGGCTCCAAGTTAGATCCTCTTTACCCATATACAGTCACCAGGCTGGACAAACTCAGACACCAGCAAAAGTGCAGCCCTTGAACTATCTGAAGAGTATTCCTCTGAGGCTGTTGCAAAGACTGTAAGTACTTAATAGGGGGAATAATTAGAAATCATTGAACATCTCTTAGCTTATGAAGGAGGGGGAGGACCTCCCAACATAATTTCAAATGGGGTGAAGCCTTCCCAATATGGGATATACTTGGCCCTTAGGAGGGGAAGGGTAGAACGTTGGCCCAGTTTCCACTAGTCTCAAGGACATACTCAGCTAAAGTTCCCATCAAGATCCTATACATCCTTTCTATCTATACTGAGCTTTTTATCCTATAGGCACAATGTAGTTTCCAATCAACATTTAGGACCTTTGCCATATTTGGGGAAACCGGATGTGGAAGCCAAGCCATTGTTGAACCCCAGGGAGAGGGGCAACTCAAACCTAAAAGTTGGCTCTTGGAGAAGTTTCTTGGTGACCAGTTAGAGTGTCTCCATTCCAGTAGGATAGGCTTCCACCCATCCAGAGGTGTCTATAAAAACTAACAAACACTCATACCCAAGAACCATGGGTTTGATCCCTGTAAATTCCACTTCCCAATGTTCCTCCAGGATTCTTCTTCAGGTGCAGATTCCTTCTAGGGCTTTTCTTCCTCTTTGAGGGTTCACTTGTGCACAAGTGGTATACCTGGTCACAATGTGACTATATTGTCCAGTTGAGAGATGTAGTATCTTGAACTTAGTAACTCAGCAGTTTGGGGTGCCCCTACATGAGTGGCCTGGAGGAAGCTGATGATAATTTGTCTTTCAAGAGTAGCAGGTAGTACAGGTCTCCCATCTAGCAAGAACCTAGATCCAATTGCCTCCTTCTTGGGATCTTCCCTTTGTGCCTACTTGGTTTCTTCTTGTGTGTAGTTTGGGTGCTGGAGCAATTTGGGTTCAGGCAGAATAAACAAGAAATAAGGGGCCCCACTTATTTCAGGGCTGCCTTCCAGGTGGCCAAGTCTGCTGTCCCATTTTCTTTAACTTCCAGAGAACCCCCTTTTTAATAGCATTTTACAGCCATATGACCTCTTCTAACTGGGCAAAGATTTGTTTGTTTTTTATTTCCTTTCCAGTCCAGTTGGGGATCCCCCTTTCTTGATAGAGGGCCCCAGTGGGCAAATGCATACTATCCATGTATACAGTGATGGCTTTGCCCTTACCCCAGTGAAGTGCCCAGGTTAACACCTTGAGCTCAGCACTTGGTGTGAAAGTCCCTCAGCTGAGGGACTAGACCCACACTATCATGTCCAAGGTGGAAACTGTGACACAGCATACCTGATTCCACCTTGAACAAAATGGCTCCCATCCATATATATAGCACTCTGTCCATTTCTTGTAATATGGCATTTGTTAGGTCAGGTATGATGGATTGGACTATATAATTCACCTCCAGGCCATCATGTGGGGGCTCTGGTGGATTATTGTTTGGCAGCAGGCTGTCTAGGTTGATGGCTGAAGTTTTACAGAATCAGATATGGGGCTGGTCCTGAAGCATGTGATAATGCCTTATTTAGGTGCTGGATATCCATCTCCCTTGGATTCCCCTCAGGACTCTACAGAGTACAGAGTACAGAGTCCCTGGCCCCAGGGTCAGTCAGCTTGTCAGCTTCTTTCATTAGCATGACTGCAGGAGCAATTTCCTACAAACAAGCCAACCAACTGGCAGAAACAGGAATTACAGGTATCTTAAAGCTTGAGAGTCATTTTTTGGGAACAAGA
The DNA here is from genome assembly GCF_003668045.3 of Cricetulus griseus. Taxonomy (NCBI): domain Eukaryota; kingdom Metazoa; phylum Chordata; class Mammalia; order Rodentia; family Cricetidae; genus Cricetulus; species Cricetulus griseus. The sequence continues at coordinate 45,534,597 of NC_048596.1, read as the reverse complement.
CTTAGTTGGAGGGAGTATTCCTCCAGCAGGGAGCAGGTCACAAGAATATGGGTTGGACTAAATACTACTCAAAGTAAGGTGAGTGGTGACCTCCCTGAAGGATGTGGTGGCTATGGTTATTGTAGTAAGTCTCTCCCAAATAGGGGATAGGGCAGTCTGACATGACTAAGGAGAGGTGGGTCATATTACCTTGTTCCAAGTCTACCATCTGAGAGGAAAAGAGAGTCATCTATCTAACTGCCCCTTTACCAGCTATCTGTTGAGACAACACTGGCCTGAGTGGCTTCATCAGGACTGAGTGGGACACTCCAGAGTCAACTAGGAATTTTAACAGATTTGCCCCTACCTCTTATGCTCCCCTGGAATGGAGCTCTGACCCTGTTAGTCCTTTCCCAAATGAATGTCCTCCTTCCCTCTTCTGATGTGGACATTCATCCTTCCAGTTTCCTTTATATTTACAGTAAGCACATTGGTCCTTCTCTAGCCTCTTCCCTTCCCAGTGTCTCTGGCTTCCCCCTCTGGGATACCTTTTATTGGTCTGTGAGCACTGCCACTGCTGCTTAGGTCAATCTTTTGTTCTGCTTTGCTCCTATAGAGTCACAGTTATTGTAAACCCTGAAAGCAATCTCCAATAATTGGGACCTATTCATACCCTCAAACCCTTCTGACTTCTGAAGTTTCTTTCTAATACCTAGGGATGATTGCATAACAAAAGCAATATTGATTTTAGTCTCTGGTTTTCTGGTGCATTGGGGTCTATGGTATGCCTCACAGAGGCATTCTAGGAACCATTTGGCAATGGGGGCTCTTGTATTACCTCACTCACTTTAGACAGATTGGTGGGTTTTCTATCAGCTACCTTCAAACCTCCTAAAATGCCCTGGTGAGAAATGTCCAGAGCCTCCTTACCATGATCAGTGTTATGGTCCCAGTCAGGTGGGAAGAAAAGAAAATCCACTCTATTCTGTTTGCCCAGCCCTCAAGCGATCTTCCACCCAGGCTGAGGGTGGCTTTTCTCAAGCCAGGTTCTGCCCTACTCCTCAGCCCTGAAGAGTATGGCCAGGAGCTTTCAGCAGTCATCCCAGGTTGGGCTGGTGAGAGTAAGTCTCAAGCAGACCAATGAGAGTCTGAGATTTTTCAAAGAATGGGGGTTCTGAGTTTTCCATTTATACAGGTCATTGGTTGCAAAGGGTGGAGGGGCAACCTTCAGTCTTGTACCCACTGGGACTTCTCCCTTGGATGCTACCTTTGCCTCCATAGCTAGAACCACTCTGCATGTGTGGGGGCAGGAAGGGTTCCCAGTTAGAAGAGACTACCACTTCTCCTACCCATTTTGGCAAATTTGGGGGCTTACATGCTTGGTTTTAAGGTCAGAATAGTGACACTTACATTGCATCAGTTGTGCTAAGGTCTAGGGTCCTGTTACACTTCCTTTTCCTATACAGTTGAATTTTCCCTAGTTAAAAAGTAATGAAACAGTTTTTGTAAATCCTTACATAAAGCAATTTAACCATGAGTACAAGTACTTACTAGGCAGGTCTTTGTATGTAGTGATAGAACTTAATGAAAAATAACTAAGGGTATGGGGAAGTCATTTATTCTTTCTTGTAAGTAAAATACATGTGATCTCATCATCTGTTTCTGGATACAGACACTTGGGGATTTCTGGCTCATCACTTGGCTTTGACTCTTAGGTGATATTAAATAAAGCATGGGAACTATTCAAAGTCTCTCTTCTACAACTTTCCTGCTCAAAAACTCTGGTAAAAAGTAAGCAACTCTTCCCAATAGGCCCAGCATAAATCCTCAGATCAGCTTCAAACTTTAATCTCTGCATAAACCATAAGTTGGTCAGTTCTAAGATATGTGTCTATCCTTGTAAACATGGTGGGTACCAACTATACTGGTCAAAATGATGAAAGGTTGTTAACTAACGGTCACTAGAAAGAAAGCCAGCTCTTGTCATCAAAAAGCGGGAGGGGGGAGTAGTGGGTGACAGATAGTAAAAGGAGGCATACAAAATAGCCAACCAAAGGCTCCCCTTTCTTCAATGGAACTATGTAATACACAGACCTGGTCTCTGGAAGACTTGGAAGTTGATATTGACATCACTTATGATGAAGGAACAGAAAAAGGAAGGCTGAAATTAGATATTATTTTATCAAATAGGAAAATGTTAACTATAAAACATTAATTTCTGGGGGATAAATGGTATGTGACTGAAGAGGTTCATATAGCAGGGGTTTCTGAGGCATCCCCATGTGAAGTGTTCTTTCCTTTATTGTACCACTGTCCCATCCAGAATCATCTGGTTGTCAAGGATACATTCCACACACACTGGTTTCTGATGCACAGCTGACAGCTCTTTAGAGAACACCCCTTATGTGGTCCATACAGAATACTCACACATCACTGGTACCTGAAAGTCCAGTGGTAGCATATAAAGGCAGGAAGTGGCATTTCTCAGCTCAGCTACACATGCAACTTGCTAACCCAAGTCCTTAACATTTACATTCCTCATTCAAGAGTCACATGTCAGTTCCTTATGTCCTTTCAACGCCGGGATTCACAAGATTTCTGTGCTATTCAAAAACTCTCTTATTTGGTATAAAGTGAAGGGAAATGCTAAAACAATGAGAAATAAAATGCTTTCCAAAGAGAACTCTTTCTTTTCACTTTAAAACCTTCTTTAAATTTCCACTTATTTTATTAACCGAAATTAGTAAAAGCAATAGAATATCCCTTTTTACTATTTCCATGGTACAACTCATTGTAACCAGTTACAACCTAAAAACACCAAAGGAAATGGTAGATGACATTTCAAACATACATTTGGTCTTTATTCAGTCATTTAAAAGTCAAACAGATGACTTTATTGACTTCTACTAAAATATTTTATTATTTTACAGTTCTACTTGTTTCGTTATAATACAAATTTTAACTTCATAATCATTTCATATAAATTCAGTTTAGACATATTAATTTAATTAGACTATGTCTGTCTAGTTTTCTATATTATTTCATGTTCTGCAATTTGCACAGACACCACATCTGGGGAAATAGATTCACTAGGTAAGGGCTGCTCCCAGAGTCTTTCCTCTCAGAGCATTGATTCCTTAACTAAGTCATGTGGAAATACAGGCTGAGTATTCCATACACAGATCTCCTGGCTGGAGACACCCCTCATAAGAAGAAACCAGGAGATTCTTAAAGGGAACCTAGCTCATGCTAGTGCATGAGCTAGTCCTCTATCCTTTGAAGGTTCTAGCTTCTTGTGAGAAGATGAAGCATTCATTTTGAACACACAGATTCTCTAGCTCTTGTCCTAGTTTGCCAAAGACAATTCTGTGGGGCTGCTCCATGAAGATCAAGGGTCACATAGATCTTGCAGTGTGCACATAAAGAATGAAGAAATGTAGAAACTGTATGAATGAAGAAACTATAGGTCAATGCTCAGCAGCCTGCTGTTCTTTTGGATATTTTGATTTCCCATTTGGAATTGTTTTCATTAACAGGCAAGTGTTTAGACTGACCAGTTCCCAAGTTTCCCCTCTGGTTTTCTTTGAAAGGGACCAAATGTTACTGTGTTTAGGAAAGTCTGGAAATCTGGTTGGAAAATGGAGACAGTTTCTTTACTTGTACCTGAGCGTTCAATCTGAAGACTTGAAAATGCATACTTAGCATGTCAAATCTGAGTTTACATTTTTGTGAACACAACCTCATAACAGAGGCTGAGGACAAGTGACTTTGAGTCAATGCAGGGCTTATTCAAAGTGCAAACATTAAGCCCTCTGGCTTTCCATCGCCAATGAGAACATTATTCTCATCTAAGTGCTTAGGTACATACCTTGGGGCCAATCAGTAAATCCACCTCCTATCCTTTAGGTGGTCCATGAACCAACATGTAACTTAGTCAAAGCCTTGAGAAGATGCTATTTCCAATGAGTGGATATCACCACAGGTTTCCCAGCTATAGGAGGGAGATAGTAACAGATATGGAAGTACACCAGCTTTCTTCTAATGTTGCTTCCCTTGCAGGTATGGAGAAACTTCTAGAGAACATTCATTAGTTTACCTTCTTGCTGAGAGGCTAATGACTGGGGATTCTTCTGTTCCTGACTCTATTTGTTCCTCTGATATTAAGACCACCTCAGGTTTGGTAACATAATGTTCTACTGATAATGCTTTATTCAAACAGGCCAGCCAGCTTGGTATCCTAGGAGACAACAGGCACCTGAGTTAAGGATCACCTGACAAGGCTGCCCCAGGTATAGTCCCTGAACACACTGAAGCTGCAATCCCTAATAAAAATCCTGCCTCTCTATACCCTGGCATGATGAAGGAACCCTCTGAAGCTCTGAGCATGGATGCCCCACTGCAACTCCTCCTACAGGCAAAAAGGAACGTGGGGTAACAGTTAATATAGCTCAATGCCTTTATAACATCTTCACAATCAAGCATAGATGATCTAGCATCCACTACCTTTCTTTGGAATGACAGATTATTAGCCACCTTTTGCTTTTTTCTTGTGTCTCCCATCAATACTGAGATACAAAAGAATTTAACATCCCATTAAATTGACTGGGTCCTACTAAATCGTATTCTCCAAAAGTTTATTGTGGGGGATTCACAATACAATGTGGAGGACTGAAGAGACACTAGTTGCTCTTGCAGAGAATTCAGTTCCCAGCCTCCACACAAGGCAGCTCACCACCACCTGCCACTCCATTTCCAGGTAATCAAAGACCCTCTTCTGGACTCCACGGAGTACTTGCACATACTACACAAACACACACTCACACAGAAAGATAAAATTCTTAAACATTTTCTATGAGGTTATGATTTTACAAATGAAACACTTTCAGAGAAGCAAGTAGTTGGGTATCATGAAGCAGAATTTGTATTTTCACTGAGGATAGCAACTGTGACTTCAGATTTCTGGGGATAAGTAGAAGCTGTTCAAGAAGGCATTATTCTCAGATCTAAAAATATTTAATTTGACTTAAAAAAAATACCAAGCCATTAGAGTCTAACCCTCTAATACCCCCTCCCTTTTGCTCTTTCTAACCACCATATCACCAGTGTCTGGCATGTAGCCCAAGGTCTATAAATACTTATTGATTGGTTTCACTACAGACTAGTTACTTCATTATAAAAGAGTTTGTTCTCCAAGGATTCATTAATGCCAGTATCCGTGCATATGTGACTGCACAGTTAAACATGGACAATGCATTCTATATATTTTTACTCCTGTTCTTGGAATGCTACTGCTGTGCCATATATTTTTCAAGAGTTAAAATTTAAGAGAATTTTTGCATAAATGTCATTTAAATCCACAATCCAATTAGTGCATTAAAAGCTGACAGAGTTTTGCTAAAAATCACCATTTGTCATGTATTCTGTGCCCTGGTATTATCCCTACAGATATATAAGGCTAAAAAAGGCCACCTATTACTGTAGAGATGTATCTAGAAAATCTCTCAGGCTGCCTGTAATCATCTCCATTATGTATAATGACCATTTTGATAATAGTCTTTAGAAGAGGTAATGGCCCAGCTGAACGGTTATTACCTGTCTGTTCATGCTGGAAGCAAGATGCAGAAGCCAGAGGGGACAGTCAAATGGTCCTTGTGGTGTATTCTGAGGAAATAAGAAATATTTAACAGAACGCAAGACACAGACAAGCGAGCTCCTTTTGCGGCAGAACCAGCCGCCTCTGCCACAGGCCTCTGTGAATTTCATAATTTAAAGCAAATGCTCCAATAACAGATATGCTCTCAGACTTCAGACCAATTTCATCCAGAGCATCACCACCTTGTCTATTAAGAGGAAAGGAAAAAGACAACTGAATGTTATCATATTCCTTCCCATGTTATTGTTAGGGGAGAAGCTGATAGCAATGGGGACTCCCAAGGTTGCACAGTTGACTGCTACTAACCAGCCTTCAAAAGGGAGCATGTTTCTTGGGCCATAGTGAGGAGAGGTCATGGCTCCAGCATCCCAGTCATACCTATACTCAGAAAACGTGCACTACCTCCAGAATGGGCAATTTCTTCACAGATGTTGTAGTATCATGCTCATGAGGAAAATGTCATGATCTATCTCTTTGGAGAAAATCACATTTTATAAAGCTTAGAGAAGGCTCCCTTTATCCCTACTTAAGTCATCTTGATGCTTCCCCTGAAATACAGGAGGAAATAAGTCTTACTGAAGCTATAACATAATCTTTTAATATGACGAATTATTGAAGCATACTTTCAAAGTTGAGAATATGGTGAAAAGTTGTCCACAGATACTGGGGCCCTAAGTCCATGGCAAATATGATCAGAAAATTCCAAGTAAACTCAGTGTAAGCAGATATGTGCTTATTTGATGGTAGGGGCTTTTAGTGATTCTCCAACAGGGGGTGGATAACACAGAGGGATACCACACGTTTCCCACAAAGCATTTATCCAAGGATATTTGGCCTATTTATAAAACATATCTGAGGAAGTTCTGCCAATGATAATATTTACAATATTAAGCATAACATCCACTAGTTACTCATGCCAAAGGACATTTAAATTATCTTAAATTAAATTAAAAATCCAGGCCCTAAATTGTATTAACCAACAGAGTGTCCATTCAGGTACAATGGCTAGTGGCTACAATCTAGGATGCTGCAGATTTAGAAATTTATATCATTGCAGAAGTTTTTATTGGGCAAAGTTACTCTCAAAAATAGGTAGCATGTTATATTTAATTTTAAAATATAGGCTTTTATCTCACAACTAAAAATTGTTATAAAATGCACACTCATTATCACAATGAGTTTTCTTGCACAGAAAACAAACTGGGAAATATAGCAGAGCCCTAATGTCCACATCCTTCCCAAATCACAAAACAGTGAGCCATAAAAACAGAATCTAAGTGACTTAGAACATTGAGGCAACTTGGGAGGGTCTGAAATTGAAGAGACACCTAAGAATAACAATAGAGAATAGCTAAATGGTAAGAACAATAAAGTAAACTTGACAATAAAAAATGTTAAGAAGTGTTTGGATCACAAATATTAAAATCCACATAGATCTGTTCTAACCAATCGGTGATCCACAGCTGACTTGTTCTTTGTGTGAATATTGCTTTTTTTGTATAATTTGGGGAATATTCATATTGATCTCTACTGGTCCAAGGAGAGAGAGAATTGATTTGAATTACAGAATACCCAGCATAGTGCTTGGCACACAGCAAGATAGGTAGTTAAGTAAGATGGGCAGGAAAAATTCAATGCAAAAAAAAAAAAAACAGTTTTATTCATATCAGGAAGTAAATGCTCTTCAAGAAACTAATAGAAAAGAATCATGAGATTTGGACTCTACCCTTAAAAGTTCAGTTATTCAAATATAGAAGTTATTTGCCAACAGTACAAGACTAATTGTAGAGAAGCATAAAGTATATAGATATTCAAATAAGATTAAAATCCCTTCGGAGAATATGAGGAACAGATTCCCATTTGAAAGGACTCTTCAGAGATTACTGGAGATGAAGGAGCAAAGGTATGTGTGTTTCAGGAAAACTTGGAAACAATTGCTCTAGTAAATCTTAAGTTTCAACCCTGTAGAGTCTATGCTTTGTTTTCTCAGATCTAACAATAAAAAAAACCCACGTTTCACCCACTGGTCAGGAACTGACTGTGTCTGTGGCTTCTAAGATGAGACCAGAACCTAGACACGTAAAATATATATTCTTCTTTTGATAAATAGGCACAGAATCTACCAAATAACAGCTACCATAAATCTCTAGCTATGGGAGATGGAATTTTGATCTATAGACATTTTCTCTTTCCCAAGATTGACACTTTACTGCACAAAATCTAGCATTTGTAAGATTCCACATTCAGCTGTTCAGTATAGTATAAAGACTACATCATTGTTAGTGAAACCACAGGAAGAGTGATTGATTTGGGTGTTAACTTATATACCTTTCACGAACCTAAATGGCGAAACTAAAAATGCCCCAGAAAAAGTAAACATTAACCAAGTAAGATATGTTATAAATGTCCCGTCTACAGAGTTTTTGGGCTAAAGCTTCCATGAGAGACTTCCACTAGAACCTGAATTTAGACAAAGTCAAGATTTCTAGAAACCAAACCAAACACAAAGCAATTAGTTCTTTTTCAGGATCAAATAAAGATCAAACAAGAAAATCTGTTCTTATGATATAAAACATGTTCAGATATAAGTAAAGATAAGGGACAGAGGAATTAAGACATAGCTCAAGCTTTATCATGGAATTGTTCAATGTTAGATTGAAAATATTAGCATAGGAGAAAATTAATATTTAAACAGTAAGTTTTAAGTGCAAACCAGTATATTTATATAGATTCTCTAAACAAATGAACATGAGTAACAACTAAATTATGCTTTTTTTGAGAAGTGTAATTCTATAGTTAAGAAAAAACAAGAGAAAGATAATAGACAGCTGAAAAGAGGTACAAGGTGATGCATTCTTATGTTGGTCGTGTGTTACCATAAGTCATAAAGCACAGGGTCTTCTGTGCAAATGAATTTAGCTCAGACTGGCAGTATTTCCCCAGACATGACATGCAGAGAAACTTTACTAAGTCACAGCATCAAAGACACAGAAGTTATTCTTAGCCTAAAATCCATCAGAACACTGAAGTGTCACTTCTCTTTCCTCTTTCATTTCTGTTTGACCTCAGATACTGAACTTGGATTCACTCACATACAATTATGATTTCTAATTTATGAATTCTGTTATTTTAGCAATTTACATATGTCTAAAATACCATACTCAGGGAAAACAAACTTTTTTCAGATTTTTTTATTTAAATTAGAATCAAGCTTGTTTTACATGTCAATCCCAGTTCCCTTTCTCTCCCCTCCTCCCCTGCAACCCACTATCCCCTTATCTTATCCCCTTTCTGCTACCAAGGTAGGGTGAGGCTTTCTATGGGGGATATTCAAAGTCTTTCATATCATTTGGAGCAGGGTGTAGACCCTCCCCCGTGTGTCTAGGTTGGGAGAGTATCCCTCTATGTGGAGAGGGCTCCCAATAACCATTTGCACACTAGGAATAAATACTGATCTACTACCAGAGGCCCCATAGATTGCTGAGGCCTCCTCAATGACACCCACATTCAGGGGGTCTGGACAGTCCTATGCTGTTTCTCAGCTATCAGTCTGAGGTCCATGAGCTCCCCCTTTTTCAGGTCAGCTGTTTCTGTGGCTTTCACCAGCCTGGTCTTGACCCCTTTGCTCATCACTCCTCCCTCTCTGCAGCTTGGTTCCAGAGTTCAGTTTAGTGTTTAGCTATGGGTGTCTGCTTCTGCTTTCATCAACTACTGGATGAAGCTCTAGAATGGCATATAAGGTAGTCATCAAACTCATTATCGGGGAAGAGCATTTAAGGTAGCTTATCCACTATTGCTTAGTTTTTTAGTTGGTGTCATCCTTGTAGATCTCTGGACATTTCCCTAGTGTCAGATTTCTCTTTAAAACTATAATGGCTCCATCTATTATGGTATCTCTTATCTTGCTCCCCTCTATTCTTCCTGACTCAACCTTCCTGCTCCCTCATGTCCTCCTCTCCTTTCTCCCCTTCTCTTTCTCCTAACTCCCTTTCCCCTCCCCCCAAAACAAACTTTTTTGTCCCAAGTTTCACAATAAATTATTATGTGTGTGATGTATGATAATATATAATATATAGTAGATGATTTATAAAATGTAATATATATAATTAAGGTATGATTCAGTGTGAAACTTGGATCAAAATGTTTATTTTTATTTTATATATGTTTATATATATATTTATATATGTTTATATATATATATATGTTTATATATATATAATTGCTCAAAATTCTTCTCTGTGTATTCATTTTCTATTGCTATAACAAATTAGCAAGGAATTTTATAAAGAAAAGAGGTTTATTTAACTCACAGTTTTGGAGGGTGACGTCTACTGTTGACTGACTCCATCTGTTTGCAAATGATATGGACATGCCTAGCTGAACCACAAATAATAGAAGAAACATGGGAAAAACACATGCAGAAGCAAAGAACTACATCTCACTCAGTGTAGTAGCTACTTTTCAGTTGCTGTCATCAAACACCATAATCAACGCAACTTATATTAGAAAGCTCTTTTGGCTTATGGTTTCCAGAGAATATGAATTCATCATTGTAGCAAAGTGTGGCAGCAAATAGCAGATGTGGTAACATGAGCTGGATGATGAGAGTTCACATCTTGAACCTCAAGCCAGAAGCAGAGAGCCAATGGGAATTAGGCTTGGCTTTTTAATCTCAAAGCCTGCCCCTCAGTGACGTACTTCTTCCTGGAAGCCTGAATTACCTAGACCTCCCCAAATAGCACTACCAACTGGGGACCAAGTGTTTCAAACACCAGAGATTATGGAGGGCATTTCTCATTCAAACCACTAGATTTCCCTCCCAGGATCCCAAAGCTTCATTATCATATTATAACACAAGATGCATTTAGTTCAACTTTAAAGGTTCCCATAGTCTCTCACAATTTGAACACTGCTTAAAAGTCTAAGGTCTCTTCTGAGATTCAAGAAATTTCTTAATTGTAAACTCTATTTTTTAAAATAAAAGCAAATTACATACTTCCAACATACAATGGTAAAGAATTTATAATTCCAAAATGGAGGAATGGGGAAATGGTGACCAAAGCAAGGCTAAAGCTCTACAGGACAAAAATCAAATCCTCCTATATCCTGTAATTTCATGCCCAGTGTGTAGGGTTTATATGGCTTCACCCTTGCTGCATACAGCAGTGCTCTTTCTCGCTCTCTTTCTCTCTCTCTGTCTCCCTCTGTATTTCTGGCTCTGGCTCTCTCTCTCCTCTCCTCTCCCCACCATATGAGGGCTGCATTTCCTATATTCTGTTGGCTTCTCCAACATCTAACCATCTCCAACACAATCAAGGCTTCATATTCATAGACTCACACGCTGGTACTGGTCTTTCAGGGTCTTAATGTCAGGACTCCCTTGCCACACACCACCTAGCTTCAGAAGCTCTCTGAAGCAAGCACCATGTAGATAATAGCACAAAGTTTGGCTTGAATGGCTCTAAGTCCCTATAAGGACATTAGCAGCAGCTTTTACCTCAGCTACTTTCTCAAAGAAGAAAGCTCCTTCAAACTTTTGACAAGATGGGAGCTAGACGGGGTCTTCCTCTGAGGTGCACCCTGCCCTTTACTCTAGTGCAGAACAGGAGGCCTTCCCTTGATGGTGTTAATCCTATATCCTTCACAATGGGCCTCAGCTACAAGAGTAAATTTAGTGCTGCTTTTTTGTGATTTAAGTTGCACATTTTGAACTCCTTTCTGTTTCACCTGCTCCTTTTCATTATGGACCTATATAAAAGCCATTACTAATAGCCATGCCACACATTCAGTATTATGCTGTCCTGAGATTTTCTTTGCCAAAGAAATTAGTTCATTTCTTTTTAGCTTAGCTTCAGTCAAGTTCTTAGGAGCAGAGCAGATCATGGGCAGATTAGTTGACAAATATCACAGAAATGGCCTCTAGCCCAGGTCTAATATTGTTCTCTTCTGAAACCTCTTGATCTGGACAAGTCCTCATTTCTCCCATAACTGCTGCCTTCTGATGGAGGATGTTCTTCTGTATGCTATATGTGTTTCTCTTATTGGTTGATGAATAAAGCTGTTTCAGCCAATGAACAGGCAGGGTTTAGCCAAGCAGGAAATCCAAGCAGGGATATAGAAAAGTAGGAGGTGGAGTCAGGGAGACACCATATAACTACCAGGAAGGTAGGATGCTTGGACATTCTCTGGCAAGCCAAGACCATGTGGAGATACAAAGATTAATAAAAATGGGTTAATAATTAAGACAGAGCTAGACAATAAGAAGCCTGAGCCATCAGCCAAACAGTTTATAATTAATATAAGCCTCTGTGTGTTTATTTGGGACTAAATGACTGTTAGACTGGGCAGGACAGAAACTTCCATATACATGTGGCAACCAAATGTTTGGCATGAATTTCCACATAAAACCTGACAAAAGCTTAAAAAGAGACCCTAAACACAAAAGAACAGAGTCAATCATGGCTTTTTGGTGGCAGCATTTTCTAGTGGGCTCTGTTTGTTAGAGGCAAGCAGAAGCTTGGCTCCTTTAAAAGAGGCTTTCTAACTCAGCCATATGCCTGACTCCAATAAACTCTTAGAGGGAACTTTTTCTTTGGTCTGTTGGTGCCCTTCTATGTGGGTTAGATAGGCTTTTCTTTACATGTCTGAAAGAAAAACCACAACACCAATAAAATGTAAATATCTCAGGAAAGCTAAAAGTTTGACTATCCAGGTTTTACACATTAAAATATTATAAGGATAAAATCCAATTGTTGGAAACATATTTGACAAGAGGACTTGAGGCAGAGGACTTAATGGACACCTGGATTCTCCACAACAAACACCATTCGATTCACACTTTTCCCTAGAGTCAACGTGACATCTGTCACCATCAGAAAGAGATGTGTCTGCTAAGATCTCATGATAAGGTGAAGCCATTTATAGGATGCATTCCTTCTTAGCATCAAATCACATCTGTAATTGACAGCTGAGATACACCTGTCCTCGCTAAGCAATCTACCCTGCACTGTCATTTCCCACATCAGAAATCCTCAGTCTTGGTTTCTGAAATTTCAGAGCCTTCAACAGCTCCATTCCATCATCATAGTTGGTGGCGCTATAATGGTCTGTCCAGCTCTACATAAGGCATAAATTTACATGCACACAGAAAAACACATCTACAGATACACTGCTAACCTGTACTGCATGCCTGATGCCCACTCTCTGAGCTATACTTCATGATTCTCTAACCAAATGTTTTTGGTTTTTTGAAGATTATAGTAAAATAGAATAATAGGAACAAGAAAAAAAACAAACAAGAAAATGCTCTCTGAATCTATGAAATCACAAAATCTATCGTAATCTGAGTAATATTGAAATTATCTTTCTTTCCATTGTCTTCCCTGTACTCTATATCTTTAAAAAAAACTCCTGCTCATCCCCTCATTGCTAAACCCACCATTCTATAGCTGACTAGAAAAGCACAGAAAGTGTGTAGAGCATAGACCTACACACACACACACACACACACACACACACACACACACACGACACCATGCAGACACAAACACACAGCATGTGACACCACACATACACACCCACATAGTGTGTGACACCAAACATACACACAGCCTGTGACACCATATACACACACAGCCTGTGACACCACACATACACACACACACACACACACACACACACACACACACCATGGGACACCATACATACATACAGCCTGTAACACCATGTATACACACACAGCCTGAGATACCATGTACACACACACACACACACACACACACACACACACACACACACACACACAGAACATGTGACTGTTGAGACCAGGCTCTGCTCTACTCTTACTTCACATTGCATGAAATTGTGGTTTTTCAGGCTACATCTTACCCTCCATTATAAAAGCAACTTTCTACTCCATTTTGAGGAAGGCTCGAGATTGCAACCCCTGGATGGACCCAGGAATTGCACTGCTGGCAGGCCTCAGCCATCTAACACAGACTGATAAGTGACTTGTCACTGGGAATAAAAAGGGAAACAGCCCTATAAGTTTACTGCAGAGACTCAAAACTGTAGGTGTTCAGAGGCATATTAAAATAAAACCATTGAAACCAGGCCCAACAACTTATTGGGCACACCAAATCAAAGAAAGCGGGTAAATCCTTCACCTGGACCCCATAAAGTGATGGAAACCTAACACTGAGAGGGCATGACCCACACCCACCTATCATCCAATACCTGGTATGAACATCAAGGACCAAGGGCTCCCTGACTCAGCTCAGTCCCCCAATGCTGTTACAGCCTACTTGATTGCCTGCACATCCACCTGTCCATTCATCTGGATCTGGACCTGACCCCCATTTCCTGATCCTGGTCTGTTTTCTGCTCCTGACCCTGTTTGCCCTTTCATCTTGTAGATGAATTGTGCAGCTCTAGCTCTCAAATTTGACTCCATCAGTCCCCTCCTGGCACTGGTCTGCAGCCTGATGTTCATCTATATAGACTCTTTTCTGAATCCATTCTGAAACTATGCTACCTGTATACACACACACACACACACACACACACACACACACACACACACACACACACACAGCTTTTGTTAATCACAAAATTCACTCTACTTTCTATTCACTAGGTCATGGCCCTGTGAGTGATCTGCCGGTCATTTTTAAATCTATATTTGGCTGAATGCTCATTTTGTGGGAACTTGGGGTTGAATATATTTCTGTTACTTCTGAGACACCTGTGTTGAAATGTTGCTGTTGCATCCTAAGGATGAGAACAGAAGCTAAACTATCTAAATACAGATAAGCACTCTCTCTGTTCCTTGCATTTTCCCTCCAATGAAAGGAACTTTTAAGCTTTTCCAACTTCCCTACACAATAGTACCTCCTTATGCCTAGTTATCATTCCATAATCCCTATATCAGGCCTGCCTGAAATTACAGGCATCTGGTATCTCTCACCTTTTTCTGTAATATTCACAATAATGTGTAACTTATAAAGTAGCCACAATAAATAAGATAAAATAATTTTAACAAGGTATAATGTATTTCAGAGCCCTTGGTTGCTTATTTCTAGAATTTGCCACTAAATACTTTTATACTACAGTTGACCAACAGTAACAGAATGTGTAAAAAGCTAAACTGTATAAGTAAGAACTATTGTCTAATTACTATAAAGAGGAATTAAGAAAATACTTTATATACACACCAAACACTACCAAAGCACTAATAAAATGTAATGGAAAATGAGACAAGAGTCAAAAAAGGAAGATTCAATGTTGAAATAGTATTTAAATAATATATTCAAAAGGAATTAAACTTTTAACATCTGGGACTATATTTGAAAGCCATAAATCTGTTTAAAATATCAGCAGGAGTAATGGATTCATCTTTTCACAAAGCTTTTTATAGCATAAATAATGAAATCTATAGATATAGCATATTCCCAACATACTGAACAAATGAGTAAATCATTAAGTGTGATGTGAAGGTATATGCCAAACACAGAAAAACAGAAATAATGTAATTAGGATGTAAAAAATAAACTAAACACTGCTGTCTGACTCCTGTGTGTCTGTGAACTATTGCAAAATGAAGGCAAGTCACAGCCAGAATTTTGTCTCATAGCTATGAAAAAGGACCCATAAAAGAAAATCAACAGTGATAGTTTCCTCTTTTCTCAGTACAAGCCATTTAGAAAAGACAAAACTCTTTCCCCTTCAAAATCTTGAGAGATTATTCCACTACTTGGTTTTCAAAAACTTCCATGAATTGGAAATACAGACTTAAAAATTAAAAGAGGAAAGAAAATTCAGGCATGCATGATTCTTTTTAAAGACACCACCTCCATAATGAGAATCATTAATATCAGAAAGCCAGAGTCTTTTTTGAAATTAACAGATAACTCAGATTAGGAAAGAGGTGGGGGAGAGAGGGATGGGGGAGAGTGAGATGGGGGATGGGGAAGGGGAGGGATTTGTGAACAGAAACTTTCTTCTAGACTAAACTGTGTTTTATTTTATTGCCAGGGTTGCAAACTAAACTCAGGTATGGTAGTGTCTTGCTTATTTGCCTATTGCAGTGATAAAATACCATGACTGAACCATATATAGAAGGAAGGGTTTCTTTTAAGCTTATGGTTCCAGAGGGTTAGAGTCCATGATGAAGAAGCAGAGGTAGCAGGTACTGCAGTCAACAGGCAGTGAGAGCAGCAGTTGAAAACTTGTAAGGCCTGAGGATGGTGGGGGCACAATTCCATGAATGTCTGATTAAAGCAAGCTATATTTAGAACTAGATTAACTGGCTGCCTCTCCCAAAGTCAAGAATTCAGAAAGCAGCCTTCACTGGCTTTTGAGGTCCCTTTTGTGGGGAAGAAGTAGGGCTGGCAGAAAACAGCAGTTGAGATAATTGGCTGTTAGCATCTGGACAGAAGAGTGGAGGACTCAGTGCTCAAGGCTGCCCGTGGATAGATGTGTGCGCAAGAACACATCATGAGGAAGGTGGGTCATCGAGGTATCCGAGAAGAGGAGGGATGAGCAAAGGATCCAAGATGGGGCTGGAGAAACCCACAGAAACAGTGGACCTGACCTACTGATAGCATGGACACCCTAGTCATAAAGCTGGGGAAACAGTATTGGACCAAACCAAGCCCTCTGAATGTGGATGCCAGCGAGAGAGTCTATGTCCCACCCGATAGTCTTGCCGGCAAGAACCACACAGGACATTCGGATCCTTCTGCAGTAAAGCTTTAATGCGTCTTGAGAGGAGAGCATAAGCTTACCAGAGCGGAGACCCCGAGCCAAGAATCCCATCCCCTAATAAAGGCTCACAAACTCTGAGCAATGCGTGTACAGCTGGGAGAGGTGCATGACTCATCACCCTATATGACGCCATGGAATAGGCGGGGCTAGGCAGTGGAAAAACACTGGGCACATGGATACCAACGTTGTTTACTTGATCCGGCAGAGGATGTCAGTGCCATCTTGTAATGGCGAATGTGAGTGCGGCTCCTCACAAGTCTATGGGACCTCTAACAGTGGAGCCAGTGTTTATCCCTAGAGCATAAATGGACTTTGGGAGCTCATTCCCTATGGAGGGATACTATTGCAGTCCAGATACAGCAAGGAGGGTCTAGGCCCTCCACCAAATGATATGACAGACTTTGAAAGTCCCCCGTGAAGAGCCTCACTATCCCTGGGGAGGAGTTAGGGGGATGGGTTGGGGAGTTGGGGGGAACATGGGAGGATGGGAGGGCAAGGGAATGGGGGGGATGGATGTATAAATATGAGTAGTAATTAAAGAATAAAAAACAAGAAGACACATTTCTGCAAGGCAAAAAGGCCAGTTACATATCACAGGTTCAGGAGATTAGCAAGCAATGGGGTAGGTATATATCATGGGGTCACATGTTCAACTTAGGTCTAAATACATTGTTTTCAGGATACATAATGTTGGTAAACCGAGGACCACCCACATTCTAGAACCAGGTGCGCTGCCAGCCCTCCTTTAGCCACTCTACACCAGTCACTATATGCAACACATTTCTACTGTTGTCACAAGTCATATATTCTCCCTATGCAATGCCCTCACTATACATCTTTATAAGGCCCATGCCTTCACAGACTGCTCTCTTTCTCCTTTATCTCCACTCAGAGGCAGCTCTTGTATACCCCCCCACACACACACACATCTCTCAGTGAGGTCTGTTGCATGGTATAACTTTGTGGTATTCCTAGGCCCTTCCCAATGACAGAAAGAAAAAACAACTAACATTGGTGTTGAGACTCCTTAGAAGGACATCCTAGTATCTGCACAATCCCACTCAGGGGTGTAAGATGCTCTAGGACTCTATCCCTTTATCTCCAATCTACCTGTAACAGACTACCTTGTGGCTCACCAATTGCTGGTCAGCCCATCCAACAGCAGTAGTTGGTAAGTTTTCTCTTTGGTAGGTGTAAACTCTTCCCTGGATCCGAGGACACACAAGTACCCCCAGCCATGGTCTTTAAGGCTACAGTTGACCCTCTCCACCAGCCCCACATCTGACCCTTTCCCTTGGGTAAGGATTCATTTTCGAGATCAGTCTTTACCTTCTGGTTTCGAAAGCCCTGGTACCAGCCACTGAGTCTCCTTGGACATTTAGCCCTTGATCCCTGTTCAGGTGGTAATGATCCATCGAATGGCTGTGTCTTCCAGATTGGTCCTCCCTGGGTCCTGGGGACACCTTGGACTTCAGGCCTAAGACCTTCCCTTCTTCCTCACACATAGGAACAGCATCATCCATACCTCCTGACTCCCCTTTTGGATGCCAGTTGGAAAACCTCCAACCTCTCCACCTTCTTCCCTTCCTGATCCTCCACTACTCTTGATCCTGATAATGAGCCCCTTACCCCCAATGGTCTCAACACACAGCTCCTTCCCCCTCCTCCAACTCCTCTGGTCTCCTCTTCTCCCTCTTCAGCAACAGACTGCTCTAAGTTCCTGGCACCCACTTTCACCACACCAGCAGCCTTCAGTCCCTCTGATACTGGCTCTCACTCAGCCATTTGACCCCCATACCTACCTCTCCCTACTTGGTCCAACCTGGCTCTGGTTCTCCTTCTGCTGGTGGTTGCTGGGGTGGACAGCTGGGTCAAGGCACATGTCCCCTTTTCATTAATTGAACTCTCCAATTACAAGTAAACAAAAACAAAATCTGGTGTCTTATATCTCTAATTCCTCTACTTTCGTTGAAGAATTCCAATATATTATCCAATCCTATAGTCTTACCTTCGACAACATTTGCCTGACCCCAAGGTCATCAGTAGTCCCTCCTCTCCTCCTAGCCTTACTGGCTCCAAATGTCATTTCTTTACCAGCCTCTCAGGTGGACCCCCCATGTCTGGGATATCCAAAACCCCTCTGTTGCCAGACACCATCCCCCCATCATCATCCAATTTATAAGACCCTACTTGGTCGTCACCAAAGCCTAGTACCCATTCCTGTTCTGGAACCTCAGGGGACTTAAGCTTATCATCTCTGACCTTATTAAGAAAAAACACTACTTTGCCCCACATCTTCCCTCTTTAAAACCCCTATTACTGCACTTAAAAAGCACAATGAGGCCTACTGCCTGGCTCAAGATCCATAGCTCATCAATCTGCAAAAGTAACTCTCCATCCTGTCTGTCGCTAACCTTCCCCACTATCCTCTCAGGAACCTCTCAGTTTTTTGTTTTTTGTTTTTTTAATCTTGTACCTTAAGGATACCTTCTTCTATATCTCCCTACATACTTAGTCACAAAACATCTTTGCTTTAACCTGGACTGACCCCAATGCCCACCTCTCTACCCAACTCACCTTAACTGTTCTACTCTAAGGATTCCAGGACAGCCCGTACCTATTTGGTCAGGCCCTGAAATCGGATCTACTCTCTTTGTCTCTCCCCAAATCTAAACTTATACAATATGTAGATGACCTTCTCCTCTTTAGTCTAGCCCTACAAATTAGCCAAATTGAACCTCTGTCCTTCTAAATTTCTTATCCGGCTGGGGCTATAAAGTATCACTATCTAAGGTCCAACTGTCTATCCCTTAGGTAATCAACTTAATGGGACTAACCATTACCACAATCCACAAAGGTAATTGTGGATAGAAAACACATAATCCAGTCCCTTGTATACCCCTTTACCAAAGAGATTTTTATCATTCCTAGGAATGGCTGGCCTCTTATACTCCTAGATTGCCACCTTTTCCCTCATTGCCCATACCCTATAGGAGGCAGCCCTTGCCCCTCACATAAAGCCCTTCTCATACCTAATACCAAGCCCTTTCAGAAACTCCAAGGGGCCCTTCTTCAGGGCCTGGCCCTCCACTTCCCAGACCTAACTCATCCCTTCTCCCTCTGTGTAACAGGAAAAGAGGGATATGCCCTTGGGGTCCTAGGCCACCAACTGGGATCTTTCTTTATAGTCATAGTTTACCTGTCAAAAGAAGTAGACCTTACCAGGGATGGCTACCCTGCATTCATGCTTTAGCAGCTGCCATGCTTCTCATTTGTAAATTTAAAAAAGAAACTAATTTTCTGGTCACCTACCACTATCTTTCCCTTCTACAATCTGTTCAACCTCTTAATATATGAAGGCTTAAAAACTCTACCTCTCCCAGGCTCTCTTTCTCCAGGTAGCACTAATAGAAGATGCCACACCAAGTTTCTAATTATTTCCACTCCTCAATGTTGCAAGGTATTTGATTATACTATATAGAGATATGTCACTGTGATTTGTCTAATAAAAAGATCAATGGCCAATAGTTAAGCTAACAACTATCTGTAACTCTAGTTGCAGGGTATCTAACACCCTCTTCTAGCTTCCTTGGTCATCAGGCACACATGTGATGAATAGACATCAATGCAGATAAAACACCTATATGCATAAAATAAACAACAAATTTAAAAATAAACAAAAATTAAAATACAAGAGGTAAAATAATCTTCAGTGCAAAGTAAGCTTCCCTCTAGCCACTATCCAGTCCGCAGCTCCAATGCCTTTGTGTCCTTTCAGAAACAGTCAACGCATCAAATAGAATTTTAGACATTTTCCTTTTCACAGACCCTCCTAGTGTTCTTCTAGTCTCTTCGAGTTCTGTACTTTTATTTTGACATTAGTCTGTGACTCATATTCTTTTTCTTGGATGGCACTGGCTGGATGGAATCACTTCCATCACCTGGAACATTCTCACTTCTCTTTTGCAAAGGTCCAGGTTGTATGTATAGTTTCTGAGTGCTTTGGAACAGTCTATTTAACCCAGATGAACAAAGAAACTTGAACCCATGAATATGGGGCTGCTATAAAGATGGAATAAATGTGAGGCATTATCCTATTTCTCCATTTCAGGTCAATAAAAGAAAGACTCCTCACATAATGAGCCGTTTTCCCCTCAGAGAGTTTCTACCTTGAATTAGGGAAAAGTTGGAAACAGCATATTGGATGGCAACAAATTTTTTAAGCATGATGGATAAGGAACCTGGGGATAGACCTGTGATGACCATGTCTCATATTTTTTCTGGAAATTCCTTTTCCAGTTCTGATCCTGTACATTCGAGCAGATCACATCCCACCAGAACCCTGTGACCAAGACTGTTATACTGCATGTGGAAGAGAACCTTCTGTAGCTCTTTCACTCCTCAGATGAACTCAATTGCATTCAGCAACTCCGGATGCATCTGCTTGATATAAAGGTAATAAAATCTTAGGAATCATGTAACCATATGGTGGTGCTAAGTACTAAGTTATCATGGAAATCTGTTTACCTGAAATAGACACTTGAAAAATATCTGATTTTACTTCTCACTCAAAGTTGAATTGAAGCATGTAATGTGTGAAGAACTTCCTACATCTTGCAACAAAGTCTGTACATACAGTATTTGTGATAAAATTCTCCACAGTGACAAGATTTCAATTTTAAGAGAGAGATCCACAACATAATTCCTGTGCTTAAGACTCAGGATTGTTATGATAAACCTTTCCGCCAAATGCTACCTGAGCCCCACCGCCACTTGTGAGCTTTATGCCTTCCACCCACCCGAGTTCAGTACATTCCCCATCACAGGATCATAGCTGAGGAGGGGGCAGAGAGATTGTAAGAGCCAGAGGAATAGGAAGTGTCAGTTAGATTCCATCTCCTAAAACTGTCAGAAGTCCTATCACCATGGCTGCCCAAGAAGACTTTAGCAAGTACACCACCAACAGACATGCTGATCTAGAAGGGGGAATTGTCATGGGGCCCCAAACCTAGGTAAAGAGAAATACAGCTACCTAAAGAATATTGAGAGTGGGAGAAATCTTCTTCCTTAGGGGAAAATCCTACAAATTGGTTATCTAACATCAATTAACATGGATTCCTGTACTTACAAGTAATATTAGACAGACAGATAATGTTTTATTTATGTATTTAGTACTACATATGCATATTGTGTGCTTGTGTATGTGTGTGTGCACATAGAGCAGCAACAATTTAAAAATTAAAGACCATGAGTTTGAAAGAGGGCACCGGGGTGATGGGGGTTGTCCTTCTGTGTATATGTCTCTCTTATTGGTTAATGAATAAAACACTATTGGCCAATAGGGAAGCAAGTTAGGCGGAACTAAGGAGTCAATGAGGATTCTGGGAAATGTAGTAAAGTCTTGTGATCCAGGCAGGAAGTGACATAGCAGGCAGAATCAGAATATAAGCAGGGACAAGCAGGAAGTCGTTCTCTTCCTCCTCTCTGTGGCCCTGAGAAGAATGGACACACACTGCCAGCATCCTCAATAAGATAAGTCTTATAAAATATATAGATTAATAATTATGGTTGATACTTAAGACAGAGATATCAGATAAGAAATCCTAGTCATTGGCCAGCAGCATTGTACCTAATATAAGTTTCTATGTGTTACTTGGGACTTTAACATGGCAGTGGGAGCAACTTGCACAGCTGGCAGAAAGATTTATCATTATACTGGGGTGCATGGAATGGGTTGAAAGGAGGAAAGGAGAGGGGAACATCAATGTATTTATATTATAATTTCAAAAAATAAAAATAATTTTTAAAATGCATTATCTTGCTAATAATTTATCTCTTGTTTCTAAAATCACCTTCTGAATTTAGAATTCTTTGTCCCATTCACACTTCTAGAAAGATGTTTTCATGTTTCTAATATTTCCAATCACACAAAATTTCTGGTGTCATCAGGCTGTTGACTAGTGAGTACTGACATCATTCCTCCCACTTGAATGGAATTAGGTCCAAAGCAGCAAGTTTATTGTTAGTTTTAACTGAGATAATTTTAATGAATGAAATAAATAAACAAAACTCAATGGTTTTGGCTGAATGAGACTTCCAAGAATGTTTCCCATCATTGAAGCCCCCATCACAATTATAACTAGGCTCTGAGGTGGTTCTTTGGTTAAATCTTGAATATTAGCAGAAGAACCTATATTATGCCAATAGAAATGCCATTTCCATTCCTTTCTCATTTTATCATCACTCCAAACTCAACAATGAGACCCAATCCTTGGATTTATGTGCTTCTACCCAAATGTGACTTTGCCTTCTGTTCGCTATCTTCCCATATATTGGGATATCACCTATTATCTACCTCATCAGCCTCTTAGAACATAAACATTTGACTTTACTTCCTGATACTTAGAAGGTCAAAATCATTCCTCTACTGAGAGGCAGGTGAGTTATAAATTATTATATTTAATTAATTTTCCATCTTTTCCCCTGTACACAACAGAAATACTCCCCATAATATTTTTATTTTTACAAGCTAAATCAACCTCATTATTTGCCTATATGATGGTCATCATGATTATTTTGGGTTTTGGTTATTTTTGCTTTGGTCTTATTATTATTGTTATTTTGTTTTGTCTTATTGATTTTTTGTCTTATTGTTTTGATTTTTAGTTTTTGTTTTTGTTTTGGGGTGTTTTGTTGTTTTAAGAGAGAGACAACATCAAGTTGGGAGGTAGAAAGGATCTGGGAGGATTTTGGTGAGGAGGGGAAAACATGATCAAAATATATTGTATAAATACTATTAAAATAAAATAAATTAAAAATAAAAGTTTTAAAATGTCATACTTAAAAATAGAAAAGAAAAACTGCTCTCCAAACAAAAATTCTTTGAGAATACACAATGTATATCATTTCCTCTCCAATCTAAAATACCTGGGTTTGGTCAATCAGCTGCTATTACAAGGGCCTTGAATAAGTGTTTATGGGTGGAAACAGATGAGGTAAGTTCCATTTGTGGAATAACTTTCAGAGAAATAAAAAAGTTAGGGTCCCAAAAGCAGTAGAAAGTTTGCGAGGAGAAGAATATCAGGGTTGAAGAAGGAATTGAAGGAGATCACCAAAGGCACACAACACAGTAGCTCTTTGTACTTTGGCTTTGGAGAGACCACCAGAGAGACCACTGACACATTGTTCAAAAAGTAACTGTCTCAGGGCCAGTGAGATAGCTCAGTAGGTTAAGAGCTTGCTGCATAAGCCTAAGACCTGAGTTCTGTCCCTCAAAGACATGGAGAGAATGAAGGAGAGAATCCACTCTACAAGGTTGTCTTCTGACCTCAACAGTAGGCCACAGCATGCTCACATTCACATGCACAATATACACTTGTCCACATACACAATAAACACACACTCATGCTAAAGATTATCAATTAATATTAAAGCTAAAAATTAAAACAATTAAGGATAACGTCTACATAAGAGTTCTATGGGATATTGCACCAGTCACTTCACCAACACTGTAAGAATTTCTACTGGGCTCATATCTGTGTATCCTGGATATAATTTTTCATTTGCTGAGATGTTTGCCAATGTGGATTTCTACATTACACATAAATGCACAATTATGTAGAACCTAGTCTCTATGTATTCTGTAAGGCAACACCTTTAGAATATATAACCCAAAGGAGCTAGTCTTCTGATAGAAAGGCAGCCAATTCACTCAATATCTTACAGCATGCTGCCCACATCTTCTTAATTAAAACTAGAAAAAAATATATTGCACTCAGGAGAGCAGTGTCCACCAGCTTCAGTGTTTCGTGACTCAGATACAGCAGTATCATGACCAGGAAACAATCTTGCTCATCCAGAGCTCCTGACACATTTGGTTTATGAAATCAAATCAGAGAACTTCTAGAGTTGCTCTTCCTGGGTGATATTTTACATTTTTAAAGGAGAAAATAATTTTCAGTCTTACACCAAAAGCTTGGCAAAGAATTACTCTTACTGAGATATGTGTCAAGAGTTCACTTAGCAGAAGCCAAGGTATGGAATGTATCCTGGGGGGGGCTGTCAAGCCAATGGCACTAATGCAATAATATTACAAACCAGGGAACAAAACGAACAACACAATTATAAAAGGTACAGAAAGCAACCCATTCTCAGAAACAGAGTAAGACCTGAAAGTTCCAGGCCTCATAGGGCTTCCAGGGATGACTCATGATTCCTGACACAAGCAAATGATCCATGAGCTAGGAGGAAAAACATAGAAATAAAGCAGCAGGAAGACAAAGAGAGTTGCTTTTCAGCCACTGAAGAGAACTTTCCATTCATTTGAAGGGCAATCAATGGATATGTGAGCATGGATGCTTCCATCTCATCCTCATTCCGGTTCTCAGCAGGGCCCAACGAGCCATGGCCTAGCCTTGGTACTTCCAGCTTGTTGTTTCTCACTGTGGCACAAGCCTTTCATGGTAAGAGATACAGATACACGATTCCAAAACTGCATCAAGAGAAGTACTATGACATTTCAGAGGGCCAAAGCACTCCAACCCCTAACAGTGCTTTCATTTGTCCTCCATCTATCTAATGGCAAACATTTGGCCTTCCCACTCTGGGCCACTCCTTATGGTAGCACAGGCCTTGCATCTGAAAAAGACTTTGGCCCAATGCTTCCTCATATTTTCAGGTCCTCTTTCACTGCTGTTCCTTAGTTTGAAATGAGTACAAATTGACAAAATGGAATCATTTCTGCTTGGCATAGACTTTGGCAACCAGAGAACACTGGAAAAGCCAGGTCCACATTTACTCTCCCCCATGTTCATCGGCATGCAAAGTTCCAAGATGGAAATTTGTTTCCCCTGCAGTTTTATGACACTTCTACTGCCTGATTATCCCACTTTATGGCAATTTGCATCGTTATGGGCCTGCGGCAAATGAAACAAATTGCCATAAAATGTTGGGAATACCCTAAATCATGGCTCTGTCTGGCCTGCTGAATGATGCCACTGGGGTTGAATTCAGATGGCTTGGTTCAGTTTGCTGCAAAGAGTCACACTGGCCTTAATGGGTGCCACTGGCTCGCGTGTCAGGCTGCTTGGTGACTACTAAATGAGGCAAACTAATAGAATTTTTTTCCAATGCACTAAGCAAGTCTTCAGTAAAGAAAAACACATTGATTCCAAAGTTGTTTACTACCAACTAAATAGAACCCCCATAGCTTTTCCCATGCAGTACACATTAGAGCTAAATTAACGGTCCTCATATGTATCCATTCTGCTAGCAACAGACAAAAGTGCTTACACCATTAGAGATGGAAGTTGCCTCCATCTAAATCATGATACAGAAGGGTATCTTCCTGGGTTAACCAGCTATCAAATGCTGCAATATCATGCAAAGACAATGCCTTGAGGAAAAAAATAATGTACCAGGAGCTCATAAATTATTCGTGTGTTTTAACTCAGTGGTGAAGGACTAGCTTTAAAAAAATCATGATTGGGCATGCAAAAATGAAATTCTGGAAGGCACTGATAAGTCCTGAGATCCTGTTATCAATCTGTGGCTCTGCTTTTACCAACATCTCTTGTGAATCCATTTATGAAAGTAGATTCTTTGTAGGAAGGAACCCTGTTAGTTCTTTATGCATAAGGTGTTTTAGACAATGAAGCTGAAATAAAAGTAGCTGAATTTTTTTTGCTAATAACTTGTTTTTTACATGCTAACTTCCAGGTCACTGTCTATATTCTTATTAAAGATGCTCTCAGTGGGTACTTAGATTCTGACATATAAGGACAAACTAGGACAGCATCTTTCCAATCTTTATTAGAGCGCTTTTTAGTGATATGTGAAAGATATGTGCAGAATTCCCAGATACAAAGTGATCTGATGGAGACTCAGCCATAGTCCTGGACATAAGACTCAAATCATGATGCACAAACCACATTCGAACTTATTCTCCAGGCAACAGAAAATATTCCAGAAAAAAAGGAGCTTTTCTATAAACTGGATTTATATTATTTTAACATATTTTTAGCTAACACTTGTCTAAAAGAAAGAGCAATTAAAAATTATCATCGATGGAGCATTTATTGTGTGCCAAGGAAGACCAAACCATTGGTTGGATTGGTCCACCCCGCTCCTTTAGCCACTTACAGATGAGAAAATTAATTAATAGGGGCTGAACCCCTTGGATAGGAACTAAGATGCATAGCTAGAATCAGAACAAAGACCCGGTCTTCCCATAAATTGCATGCCTTCCTCTATGCCACACAGTCACACTGAAAAAAACATCAACTCCTCTACTAAATTAACATTATTATTGGTTCTACAATGAGCCACAAATATAAAAGGCTTTAGAATAATTTCAACAATGTCACATGTATGTATTCTCCTGGGTGATTCTTATGGCTCATTTGTATATTACAGAATTCTCTTCTAACTGCACAGCGTTTCTTATTCCACTGCCATTTTCTAAACAAAGTGTCATATTCACTGTTCTAGTTTTCTTTGCTGTTGCTGTGATAAATACA
Organism: Cricetulus griseus; assembly: GCF_003668045.3. Classification (NCBI taxonomy): domain Eukaryota; kingdom Metazoa; phylum Chordata; class Mammalia; order Rodentia; family Cricetidae; genus Cricetulus; species Cricetulus griseus. Next base: position 45,507,684 of record NC_048596.1, on the reverse strand, counting down.
CTGGCAACAGCAACCTCCAGAAGAGAGGCCATTTTTTAGATCACAATTTTAGGCTGCAGTCCATCATGGCAACAGGAGCTTAAAGCAGCTGGCTACATCTGCTTCACGCCCACAGTTAAGGGGATAGAGCAATGAATGCATGAACACATTCCAGAACTCAGCTCATTTCCTCCACTCTCACACAGGCCAGGGTCCCTTGCCTGGGGAAGGGTGTCACCACAGTGGGCAGGTGCTGACACCTCCTTCACTAGCAAGCATGATAATGTCCTGCCAGCATACCCAGAGTCCCATCTCCTAGATGACTACAGATTCTGTTAAGATAAAAATTAACATTTTATTCTTTATTAATTTTAGAGAACTTCATGAGTACTGCTTTTGTCTAATTTCCATCCTACTCTTTCACCTTCTAATTTCTCCCACATTCCCTCTCTCTCCCTCTCAACTTCATGTCTTTTTCTTCACACACACACACACACACACACACACACACACACACACACACACACACACTACATTAACCATAGCATTCACTCAATTCAGAATGAAGATATTCTGGCCTCACTTTTATTCTTGAATGCACTCATGACTAAGATCAGAAACCTGATTCTTAAAAATTTGTGGTACAAATACATTACTAATATTCTATGAAAAGCAATCCAAATTCTACAAATTCTATTATGGTTTAAATATCTTTATCGAAGTATTGATTTAAAGCAATGAATTGGAGAGATGGCTTAATTGGTAAGGTGTTTGTTGCTTAGTTAGGAGGATCTGAGTTCAGATTCCCAGTGTATATATTTTAAAAGACTGAGCAGAGTACTGCACACTTGTAACATCAGCACTAGGGAGGTATAGACCAGGGAATGTTTACAGCTTACTAGACAAATAGGTGGGCTTTAAGTTCAGTGAGAGAGCCCACCTCAAAAAATAAGGAGGAGAGCAATTGAGGAAGACAACTGATATTGATCTCTGGCCTCCTTATCCACATACACCCATGGTCACTCACACACAAATACATACATTCATTTACCACACATGCATGCATATATTCACACACAAAAAAAATCAAGATGAAGACTCATTAAGTTTGGTTGCTGGTTTGAGGGAACATTAGTCAATCAACTTGCAGAAACAAATACCCACATAATGAAGAAATGCTGCCAATAACAATTTCAATTTTTTCCTGAGGGTTTGACTCATTGCTTATTATAGGTTGGTAGGCAAGCTCTCACCAATAAAATGTGGATGGAAATTACAAACATTTCTTCCAAGTGAGGTCTTCAAAGAACCAGTATGTCCGCTCTCCAAATTTGATTGGCTGGGAGCAAAAGATGGTAATTTCCTGTTCCCATGTGATATAAAGAGTTGACCATGAGGCCCTTTGAAAAGGCCTCCTTCAGGAGTACCCATTCACTAAGAAAAGATTATTTTCATGGGGAGGGAGAGATGGCTCAGTGATTAGAGCACTGGCAACTTTTGCACAGGACATGAGTTCAGTTTCCAGAATTCTCATGGTGACTATCAACTGTCTATAATTCCAGTTCTGAACTCCTCAGGCACTGTACACACATGGTACATACAATATGGAGGCAAGAGAGACTTGTATGCATTAAATAAAAAAATAATCTGGCACAATAGGTTGGGGCAGAGTCAGGCCCCCTCTCCCATGCATTAAGACTGAGTCCTTACCCGTGAGGAGTGGACTGGGGGTGGGATAGGGGGTAGGTAAGGAGGGTTGGGAGGAGGCAAGGGGGATAGGAAGAGGAGTGGGAGGGAGTACTGTGGTTGGAATGTAAAATGAAACTAAAAAATAAAAATAAATTTATCTTAAGGCAAAGCTTTTGAGATACCACTAAAACTTCAGGTTGTACTCTATACAACTCTAACTAATTCACTGTGTACATGCTTACATAGAATTTGGCACATAACCATAATCTAAACACTGGCTTCAGGTTTAGGGTTTCCTATTTACAAATTAATTCAAATACTTATACTTGTGATGGGGGAAGTCCTTCTGTGTATAGGTTTGTCTTATTGGTTAATGAATAAAACACTGTTAGCCAATAGGGAAGCAAGGGGCTAGGAGAGAAGGAGGATTCTGGGAAATGTAGTAAAGGGGGTTGTCATGTGATCCGGGGGAGGAGAAGATGCATGCCGCTGGCATCCTCAATAAGATAAGTCTTTATAAAATATATAGATTATTGGTTATGGTTGATACTTAAGACAGAGCTAGCAAATAAGAAATCATAGTCATTGGCCAGCATTGTAACTAATATAAGACTCTGTGTGTTATTTGGGGGCCCTAAAGCGGTGGCAGAATCCAGGCAGCTGGCAGAAAGAGTTATCATTACATACATGCTATGGCTTAACCATTGTCACTAAATCATCATTAAATACCTAGGATACTCTAGGCATAGTTCTGGGTGTTGGTTATAACAATGGTGACCAAGGCAATCTCCAGCCTACATTCATGGAGCTTTTATTGTAATCTGACAAGACAAAATACATAAATATATAAATAAAATGAATGAATAAATAAGGTGATTCTAAATAGAATGGTTTATGGTGGTGGTTATTAACCTGTGTGGGTCATGACCCCTTGGGGAGTTAATTTACCCTTTCACTGGGGTCATACATCAAATATCCCACATATCAGACATTTACATTACTATTCACAACAATAGAAAATGTATAGTTATCAAGTAGCAATAAAAAATAATTTTATAGTTGGGGATCACCACAATATGAGGAGCTATATTAAACTGTTGCAGTATTATGAAGGTTGAGAACTGCTGGCTTACAGTGATGGGGGTGACTTTAAATAGCATTGCTAGACACCTTTTTCTGAAGAGGAACAGCAAGACTTAGCTAACTTAGTTCACATATTCATACTCGGTGAAGTTAACTAAACTGGAACTTATGTTTTCCAGAATTCCCTTCCCTTCCTTAAATAAGGCCATGAGCACACATGGAACATACACACACACTTTCATACCCACCCACCCCTCTTTGTCATCAAGATTCAACAGATGAAGGTAAGCCAGACTTTGAGTCATGAGCCATGTGTCCTTTGGCTCTGAAATGAAAGTGGCAGCTTCTCCTGCAAGACATCTGTACAGTTGCAGTGGGAGGCTTGGGGGCAGTGAGAGACTGGCATATTCCACCTCATCTCTGTGTATTCACTTTTGCCCTTGCCATCTCCCACTCCATACCTATCTTTCCTTCCTTATGGCTCCTCACAGATGGCTTCAAATACAGAAATGTCAGCCTTCCTGAAACGCTTTTTTCTTCTCACTGTTCAGAGTTCAACTTCTTGAGGATCCTGTACATTTGGCTTAGTTTCTATGTAAAATTCACACTGGTGGGGGCTTTGTTAGGTGGTCTTACGTGGCCCCATGGAGTCAAGTCTACTAGCATCCCACCACAGTGAAGAGACTGTGTTCACCAAGGCCAACTGAGTGATGAAGTTGGAACTCAAACACTGGGAATATAATAAGAGAATCCTAACAAATGTTACACATCACCTCTGTTATGCTCCATGGGTCTGTTCTGTAAGGTTTGGGACTTTAAAAAGTGCTCCTTTCCCCAGGGATTTATTTCCCAAGTTTGTGAGCACACAGCTGAGAAATGCAATATATCAAAGACTAGAATTTGAGAGACGGAAATGTATTTAAAAATCATTCATCCCAATTGCATAGAGAAGAAAGCAAATTGCACAGAAGAGATGGCAGAAGTGGAGCAAAGTCCCTGACTAGGAACCACTGCCTAAGGGCTGTAGCTGTATGCTGTGTCACACTTCAGACTTCAGTGTGCTTCAGTTTAACTGCATAAGGCAATGATGTGTAGGGGTCTTGGATGTTCCATGACACTTCTCAGGAGCCAGAACTGCAAACTAAGACTTGTTTGTATGTATGACTACCTCTTTGGTGTCCTCTGCCCCAAGGTAAAATAATTCTATTTTTTATCCGCATGTTATAAGGGCCCTTTCTGGCATTAATTTAAGTCTCTTCCGACACTTGAACTGGAAGCACTATTAGAAATATCCCTTCCAATAATTCTGCTAATAGTTTCTGGCAAACGTGAACCTGGAGTGGCATTTGAATGAATGTATCTGTAGTGGGCTCTGCAGGAATCAATATGTCATTCTGATTCATTCTCAGTTTCTGGAGGGAAAGTATTTATTTTCTAAGGATAAAATGGGAATCATTACATGAGGTGGAACAGAGCAGCCCTACAAGATGACCTCTTCTCCTTATTACTCCTGGAGAATTAAGCCACAGGAACTTTAGAATGAAAGCTGTGGACCTCTTCTTGAGATTTCTCCAATATCCTATAGGAGCATCAAATATCCCTATGGGAGTTTAATAATTTTCACCATTTTGACATTAGGATTTTATCGGGAAAAAATACTTTGAAGGCCAGCAGGCTGTAAACGAGGGCAGGCTCCATCTGCCAGTATATAAGCACATGAGAATGTGTCTAGAAAGAGAATTGATTTTTATTTCCTCCAGTGAAGATAAAAAAGTCTTACCATCTTAAGAGAAATGAAGAAAGTTATTGGCCATTATTGATTTCTCAATAATGAGAAGCTCTTAACAATAGCAAGAGTCTAAGGTTTCATAATAATATAACTTCTACCCCAATAAAAGTAAGAATTCTTCTTATGGAAGTAAAATTAAGAACAAACCCCCAAAGCTTTAAGTTCCCTAAGAGACAAAGTCCATCTGTCTTTGCCTTGTTGTATTAATAAGCTTTCTATTGATGTGATAAACACTCAAGACAACCATCTTGTAAAGAAGAAAGCTTTAGTTAGGATCAAAGGTTTCAGTTGGCCCTATTGCTTTAGACTGTGGCTAGGCAGCAGATCACGTGGTGGGGCAAAGCTGCTCCATCCTTGGTGGTTAAAAAGGAAGAAAAAAGAGAAAGGGACAGAAGTGAAAAATATCTCCTTTGGGTGCCCTCAATGGTATAACTTTCTCAAACTAAACTTTGATGGTTTCACTGTTACCCAGTATCACCATGGGCTTTCAACATCTCTGGACATTGAAGGACATTTCAAACCCAAGCTGTAGAGCATATAGGGACCACAATGCAACTGGAGGACATGACCATTAAAACTTCAAAGCATCATGAGGAATTTTTTGATGTAGCTGGAAATTAACTCTCATAGAACTAAAATGACATTTAACTTTATTTCCTTTCACCAGGAATTATAAGACATGAGAGACCCGAGGCTCTTAGAAGTTAATTATAAAACCCATCTGTCTGACTGTCCTTAGGACTAGACCACTTTGAAGTCAAGTTCAGCCTCAACTGTTTGGGAAAGACAAGCCTAACAATGTGATTCATAAAGCCCAATGCTGTGTCTTAGCCTGGTCTGAGGGACTGACTGGACTGAGCACAGTCAGGTCAATGAGACTAAAGGGAAAAATGAACATAAAACATTCTACTAGTTGCAGTCTCCTTGGGGGAAGTACAGAATAAATAAAATCCCTGATTCCTTAAATGCTCATTGTGAATATGTGGAAAGGATCAGTGTCACTGAGATGGGTTAAACACAGGAAGATTCCATGTAAGTAAGGGCAGCTATGAAAGCAATGTGTACCACTGTAAGTTCACCACAAACGTAACAGATTAAAGGCCTCAGCACCTAGTCTGTGCTGTGGTCTTTTGTTAGGATGCTGTTTATTCACCATAGAAAAGCTTGTCACCAGCCTTAACTATAACAGGGATTTTCCCCATTATTGCAATCTGCCTCTCCGATGTTTCCATAAATAGATTTGAAAAGTTCAAATTCCTCCAAAAAATGTGTGGTCATGCCTTTCACAGCAATATTCCAGTGCCTGGTAACAACTTTTGTCCCAGTTAGGGTTTCTTTTGCTGCGAAGATTCACCATGATCGTGACAACTCTTATAAAGGAAAAACATTTAATTGGGGTGGCTTACATTTTCAGAAGTTTAGTCCATTTTCATCATGGTGCCACATGGTGACATGCAGGCAGACATGGTGCTGAAAAAGTAGCCAAGTGTCCTACATCTTGACTTGCAGGCAACAGGAAATGGTCTGTCGCACTAGACATGGCTTGAGCATATATGAGACCTCAGAGCCTTCCTCCACAGAGACACACTTCCTCCAACAAGACCACACCTATTCCACCAAGTCCACACCTCCTAACACTGCCATTCCATTTGGTGACCATTTTCCTTCAAACCACCACAATAGGTCGCCAGTACCAAGCTTGTGTTTCTTCCCACAGAGTAGACCTCGGATGAATCAATCAGAACATGACAGATTAACCCTGAAACACTCACATCACTATTATACCTGTGGACATAGCTTATTGGGCAGGTCAGAACTGCAATACGCAGGGTCCACAGTTGGGTGTGATTGCTGATGACTTTTCTCCTCTAACAGGCTGCATGGTATCTTCTAGCACTGTGACTGCTAATAAAAGGAGGAAGCAACTAGTTCAGTTCCAGCTTGATTTCTCGTTGTTCTGAATTCAGAACATTTGGGTTGTTCAGAAATAAGGTATGTCACATTCACTTTTCTTGTTGCATTGATAAAATATCCTAACAAAAGCAGCTTAAGGTAAAAGGGGTTTATTTGGGCTTATGGTTCCAGGGAGATACTATACATACTAGCAAGGAAGGCGTGACTGTAAACAGGAAAGGCATGATGTTACAAACAAGAGAAGTTGTGGTACATTTACACAATGGAGTACTACTCAGCAGAAAAAAACAAACAAAACAAAACAAAACAATGGAATCTTGAAATTCTCAGGCAAATGGATGGAACCAGAAGAAACCATCCTGAGTGAGGTAACCCAGTCCCAGTCACAAAAAGACAAACATGGTATGTACATACTCATATATGGATTTTAGACATAGAGCAAAGGATTACCAGCCTACAATCCACATCACCAGAGGAACTAGGAAACAAGGAGGGCCCCAAAAGAAGAATGCATGGGCCCCCGGAGAAGGGGAAGGGGACAGGGTCTCCTGAGCTAATTGGGAGCATGTGGGTAGGAGAGAGGGAGCAGGGAGAAAGAGAGGGGGAGATGGGGAGAGGAGCAAATGGAGGAGCAGGAAGGTTGAGTCGGGAAGAATAAAGTAGAGCAGGATGATTGATACCATAATAGAGGGAGTCATTATAGGTTTGAGGAGACACCTGGCACTAGGGAGATTTCTAGAGATCTACAAAGACGACACCAACTGGCAATCTAAGCAACAGTGGAGAGGCTACCTTAAATGCCCTTCCCCTATAATGAGACTGATGACTACTTTATATGCCATCCTAGAGCCTTCATCTAGTAGCTAATGGAAGCAGAGGCAGACACTCACAACTAAACACTGAACTGAACTCTGGAACCCAGTTGCAGAGAGGGAGGAGTGATGAGCAAAGAGGTCAAGACTGGGCTTGTGAACCCCACAAAAATAGCTGACCTGAACAAGGGGGAGTGCATGGACCCCAGACTGATGGCTGGGAGGCCAGCATGGGACTGATCCAGATCCCTGAATGTAGATGTCAGTGAGAAGGCCTTGGCACTCTATGGGGCCTCTGGCGGTAGATCAGTATTTATCCCCGGTGTACGCAAGGACTTTGAGAGCTCATTCCACATGGAGAGATGCTCTCTCAGCCTGGACACATGGGGGAGGGCCTAGGCCCTGCCCAGGATAATATGACAGACTTTGGGGATCTCCCATGGAGGGCCTTACCCTCGCTGGGGATTGGTGGGGTGGGGGGGAGGGGAGTAAGAGGGAGCTAGGATTGACATGTGAAGCAGGCTTGTTTCTAATTTGAACAAAAAAACAAAAACAAAAACAAGAGGTTCTGTGATCACAATGAATCTACACTCGGAAAAAGAGAGTAACCAGAAATGAAACTGGGCTATAAAGTCTCAAGGCCCACTCTGAGCAAACAATTTATAGTGAGGCGCCACCTTCTAAATAAAGGTTTCAGAGCTTTCCTGAAGAGCACCAGCAGCTGGGCACTATAAGTGTCACAGCTTGTCTGGAAAGGTGTCCTGGCAGCTGGGAGCCAAGGAAAGCCACAAAGTCACACCACACAATAAACCTCACACAAAAGATTTATTGGAAGTTAAAAACCTGGAGGGTTGCTGCCTCTGTTTGGACAAACAGCAGCAAACTGAACAGGATACAGGGCTTATACAGTTTCTTAGGAAGGGGATAGAACTTTTCAGGGTGAAGCTTTCCAAGGTGGGGCAGGGTCCAGCCACTAGGATAGTTAGACTGTTCTGTGGGTGGAACCTGGCAGGTGGAGGTTAGGGCCTGGCCATTTGTGTCCCTTGAGAGTTTACAAGCTTACAAAGGAATTATCTGCCCATGGCATGCAAAGGCTTCCCTGCTGCTTGAGTTGGCTTGAATAGCCAACCAGACCCCCCCCCACACACACACCCTTTTTATTTACTCCTGATAAACAGTCAGGGGTCAGAAAATGGGCAATGTTATCATTAGCCTACTTCCTGTTGAATGGGGGTGTTGAAGTCCTTGGAACAAGATTGATCTTTGATGTCAGGGTATACTCAGGAGTCACAGGCCTCTGACTCTGTAGCTAGGAGTCAGTAATGCTATAATAGCAATTAATTAAAAGTCTGGCTGGAAATCTTTTGAATCTGTTGTTGAAGAAATCTACATATGAAGTTTATAAGGCAGGTGCAACTAGTAGAATTAAGGAAAAGGAGAAGGGGAGTTAAGAAGGGTAGTATCCAGTTCCATATTGGACTGTCAATGAGCCAGTAAACAGAGGCATCAAGCTGTTTTGTACATTTTTGGATATCCATCTGGACTTGTCACATCTTGTCTTTTACTATACCTGACTGGTTGACATAGAAGCAACATTCCTTGAAGGCGAGGTGTAAGGATTTCACTAGACCCAGGACAAATGATAAATGGGTGTTTATTTGGGAACACTTACACAGATAATAAGAAAGAACTGTGGAAGCACTTCTCTGACCTTCCTATCGGATAGGCTGACCCAAGAGAAAGACCACACACAAAAGAAGCCATGCCTCATGCTTCCCTCTTTCTGCTTCCATCTGCCTGAAGCCATGCCCAAAGGTGCGTGGACACCGTTACAGGTTAACAGTCAAGACACAGCTACAATTAGTCTAAAGAAGAAGGTTTTAAGGCTGATGCAAAAACTATATACCATGATAACAAATGTCAAGTATATTTCAGGAAAAGGAAAGGTAAACATACACAAATTAAAACCTACTATCAGCAAGACCATCATTGAACAATAGATACACTAATTGATGAGGAATATCCTGTGTATGTTTATCTTATTGATTGTTGAATAAAGTACTGTTTGGCCAATGAGGCAGCAAGTTAGGTGGGACTAGGAGTTGAGGAGGATTGTGGGAAATATAGTAAAAAGAAGTCTTGTGATACAGGTAGGAAGTGACATAGCAGGCAGACTCATATATAAGCAGGGACAAACAGGAAGTGGTCCTTTTTCTCTTGCTCCTCTCTTCCTCCTGTTCTCTTCTCTATGTAGTTGCCATGTGATACCAGCAAGAGAAGATGCCTGCAGCTGGTGTCTGATAAGATAAGTCTTTATGGTTGATAATTAAGACTGGGCTAGCAAGTAAAAAACCCTAGTCAATTGGCTAGCAGCTTTGTACCTAACATAAGTCTATCCATGTTATTTGGGGCCCTAACACAGAGGGCATAACTCAGGTGACTTAGCAGAAAGAACCCGTATGGTGGCAGAGCCAGGCAGCTTTGGCAGAAAGGTTTATCATTACAACTAATAAAATGCTCTCAGACAGAGTGCAGAGAGTCCAGAGATGAGCTGATCCGGCCCCTAACTTGGGCTCAACTTCCACCTGCCTGCCCTGGCAAATCCCACCCCGGGATCTGCAGGCAGACAGAATCAGTCCCTGAGGGTCCTGGGATCCTGACTCTGCTGAGATCGATGGGCTATTCTGGCCCCCACAGAGTGCAGAGAGTACAGAGGGGAGCTGCTTCAGCCCCTGCCTTGGGCCCAACTTCCATTGGCCTACCCTGGCAAACCCTGCCCAGGGATCTTTGACAGTACAACTCCACCCCTGAGGACCAAGCAACCCAGAGTCTGCTGACATCTCTGTGCCAGTGCTGCTCTCACCCACCTGGAGAGCAAGTGCCTGAGACCTGCCTGCACCCAACTTGAAACCCATCAGAGTATCAAAGTCAATTTCACACTCCTGAAGAGAACACCGGACCCATACACACCAGGAAAGGAAGTGACACCAACTGTACCCACTGGAACAAGAGATGGGAAGATGACAATATAAGAACACATCCAACAACAGGAAAACCAATATGACACCACCAGAGTCTAGGGAATCTACACCAGCAAGACATGAACATCCCAACACAGAAGAAGCAGAAGAGAGCAATCTTAAAAACAACTTCATGTAGATGACAGAGAACCTAAGAGAGGAAATCAGAAAATCCTTCAGAGAAATGGAAGAAAAGACAAACCAAAATATGCAAGAAATCAAGGAAAGCCAAAAAAGCCAAGAAAATACAATTAAACAGCTGAAGGAAACAGTTCAAGACCTGAAAACTGAATTAGAGACAATAAAGAAAACACAAACTGAGGGAATGCTGGAAGTGGAAAAGCTGAGTAAACAATCAGGAACCACAGATGCAAGCATAACCAATAGAATACAAGAGATGGAAGACAGAATCTCAGACACTGAAGACAAACTAGAGGAAATAAACTCGTCAAGCAAAGAAAATCTGAAGTCTAACAAATCCATAACACAAAATATCCAGGAAATATGGGACACCATAGGTATAATAGGTATAGAAGAAGGTGAAGAAACCCAACTCAAAGGTGCAGAAAACATATTCAACAAAATCATAGAAGAAAACTTTCCCAACCTAAAGAAAGACATGCCAATGAAAGTACAAGAAGCCTACAGAACACCAAATAGAGTGGACCACAAAAGAAAGTCCCCTCGTCACATAATAATTAAAACAGGAAACGTACAGAATACAGAAAAAATATTAAGAGCAGCAAGGGAAAAATGCCAAGTAACATATAAAGGCAAACCTATCAGAATTACACCAGACTTCTCCATGGAAAATCCAAAAGCTAGAGGGACCTGGATAGATATTCTACCAACTCTGAGAAAACATGGATGCCAGCCCAGACTACTAGACCCAGCAAAGCTTTCAATCACTATAAATGGAGAAAACAGGATATTCCACGACAAAACCAGATTTAAACAATATGTAACCACTAATCCAGCCCTACAGAAAGTATTGGAAGGAAAACTCCAACCTAAGTAAATTAACTACACTTGCATAAACATAGGCAATAGATAATCCCACTCTACAAAAACACAAAATAAAAGGCAGGGTAAATCCACATACAATACCAGTACCAACAACAAACCAAAAACAAACAAGAATAAACACTCAATGGACCTTAATTTCCCTCAATATTAATGGTCTTAACTCGCCTATAAAAAGACACAGGCTAACAGATTGGATATGAAGACAGAATCAATCCTTCTGCTGCATACAAGAAACACACCTTGAATTCAAAGACAGACATTACCTCAGAGTAAAGGGTTGGGATAAGATACTCCAATAAAATGGAACCAAGAAACGAGTTGGGGTAGCTATCCTAGTATCTAACAAGATAGACTTCAAACCAAAATCAATCAAAAAAGATGAAGAAGGTCATTTCATATTCATCACAGGAAAAATCCATCAGGAAGAAGTCTCAATTCTAAACATCTATGCCCCAAATACAAAGGCACCACCATTCGTAAAAGAAACATTATTAAAACTCAAATCACAAATAAGGCCTCACACAGTTATAGTGGGAGACTTCAACACCCCTCTCTCACCACTGGACAGGACCACCAGACAAAAACTTAACAAAGAGACAAAGGAACTAACAGAAGTTATGACCCAATTGGGATTAACAGACATTTATAGAACTTTCTATCCAAACACAAAAGAATATACCTTTTTTTCAGCATCACATGAAACCTTCTCAAAAATCAACCACATTCTCGGCAACATAGTAAATCTCAACAGGTACAAAAAAAATTGGAATCCCCTGTGTGTTATCAGACCACCATGCTTTAAAGATAGAAATCAAAAACAAATCAAAGTGCAAAAACCTTCCAACTCATGGAAATTGAACAACATGCAATTGCAAAATTCCTGGGTCAAGGAAGAAATAAAGAAAGAAATTAAAGACTTCCTAGAATTCAATGAAAATGTTGACACAACATACCCAAACTTATGGGACACTATGAAAGCAGTACTAAGAGGAAAGTTCATAGCTCAAAGTGCTCACATGAAGAAACTAGAGAATAGCCACACCAGAGAGTTGACATCACAGCTGAAAGCTCAAGAAAAAATGGAAGCAAATTCACCCCGGAGGAGCAGGCACCAGGAAATAATCAAACTGAGGGCAGAAATCAATAAAGTCAAAACAAAGAAAACAATTCAAAGAATCAATATAACAAAGAGTTGGTTCTTCGAGAAAAATCAACAAGATAGACAAACCATTATCAAAATTAACCAAAAGGCAGAGAGAGATCATGCAAATTAACAAAATCAGAAATGAAAGGGGGGACATAACACTGGACACTGAGGAAATCCAGAGAATCTTCAGGTAATACTTTGAAAACCTGTACTCCACAAAATTTGAAAATTTAAAGGAAATGGACAATTTTCTGGACAGTTATCACTTACCATAATTGAATCAAGAACAGATAGGCAACTTAAACAGACCTATAACCTCTAAGGAAATAGAAGCAGTCACCAAAAGTCTCCCAACCAAAAAAATCCGGGGGCCAGATGGATTTACTGCAGAATTCTACCAGAAATTCAAAGAAGTGCTAGTACCAATACTCCTCAAATTGTTCCACAAAATAGAAACAGAAGGGACATTGCCAAACTCTTTTTATGAGGCTACAATAACCTTGATACCCAAGCCACACAAAGATACAACTAAGAAAGAGAACTACAGACCAATATCCCTCATGAACATTGATGCAAAAATTATCAATAAAATCCTGGCAATTCGAATACAAGATCATATCAGAGAAATCATCCATCATGATCAAGTAGGCTTCATCCCAGGGATATAAGGATGGTTCAAGATACGAAAATCCATCAATGTAATCCACCATATAAACAGACTGAGGGGGAAAAAAAGCACATGGTCATCTCACTAGGTGCTGAAAAAGCCTTTAACAAAATCCAACACCCCTTCATGATAAAGGTCTTGGAGAAATCAGGGATAACAGGAAAATACCTCAACATAATAAAAGCAATATACAGCAAGCCAACAGCCAACATCAAATTAAATGGAGAGAAACTCGATCCAGTTCCTCTAAAATCGGGGACAAGACAAGGCTGTCTACTCTCTCCATACCTCTTCAATATTGTCCTTGACGTCCTAGCTAGAGCAATAAGACATCAAAAGGAGATCAAGGGAATACAAATCAGAAAGGAAGAAGTGAAACTCTCACTATTTGCAGATGATATGATAGTCTACATTAGTGACCCGAAAAACTCTACCAGGGAACTCCTACAGCTGATAAAAACCTTCAGCAAAGTGGCAGGATACAAGATTAACTCAAAAAATCTGTAACCCTACTATACACCAATGACACACTGGTAGAGAAAGAAATCAGAGAAACATCACCCTTTACAATTGCCACAAACAACATAAAATACCTTTGGGTAACACTAACCAAAAATGTGAAAGACCTATCCATAAGAATTTTGAGTCTCTAAAGAAAGAAATTAAAGAAGATACCACAAAATGGAAAGATCTCCCATGCTCTTGGATAGGTAGGATCAACATAGTAAAAATGACAATCTTGCCAAAAGCAATCTACAGATTCAATGCAATCCCCATCAAAACCCCAACACAATTCTTCACAGACCTTGAAAGAACAATTCTCAACTTTATGTGGAGAAACAAAAGATCCAGGATAGCCAAAACATCCCTATACAATACAGGAACTTCTGGAGGCATCACCATCTCTGACTTCAAGCTCTATTACAGAGCTATAGTCCTGAAAACAGGTATTGGCACAAAAATAGACTGGTAGACCAATGGAGTAGAATTGAAAACCCTGATATTACCCCACACACCTATGAACACCTGATTTTTGACAAACAATCCAAATTTATACGATGGAACAAAGAGAACATCTTCAACTAATGGTGCTGGCATAATGGTTGCAGACATGTAGAAGACTGCAATTAGACCCAAGCCTATCGCCTTGCACAAAACTTAAGTCAAAATGGATCAAAGATCTCAACATAAATCCAGCTACACTGAACCTATTAGAAGACAAAGTGGGAAATACCTTTGAATTAATTGTACAGGAGACCGCTTCCTGAACATTACACCAGTAGCACAGATACTGAGATCAACAATTGATAAATGGGACCTCCTGAAACTGAGAAGCTTCTGTAAGTCAAAGGAGACAGTCAGCAAGACAAAATGGCAGCCCACAGACTGGGAAAAGATATTCACCAATCCCACATCTGACAGAGGGCTGATCCCCAAAATATACAAAGAACTCAAGAAGCTAGTCTCCAAAACACCAAACAATCCAATTTAAAAGTGGGGTACAAAACTAAATAGACAATTCTCAATAGATGAATCTAAAATGGCTGAAAGACACATAAGAAAGTGTTTAACATACTTAGCCATCAGGGAAATGCCAATCAAAACAACTCTGAGATACCATCTTACTCCTGTCAGAATGGCCAAAATCAAAAACACCAATGACAGTTCATGTTGGAGAGGATGTGGAGAAAGGGGAACACTTCTCCACTGCTGGTGGGAGTGACAACTTGTACAGCCACTTTGGAAATCAGTATGGCAACTCCTCAAAAAAATGGGAATCAGTCTACCACAAGATCCAGCAATTCCACTCTTAGGCATATACCCCAAAGAAGCACATTCATACAACAAGGACATCTGTTCAACGATGTTCATAGCAGCACTATTTGTAATAGCCAGAAACTGGAAGCAGCCTAGATGTCCCTCAACCAAAGAATGGATAAAGAAAATGTGGTACATTTACACAATGGAGTACTACTCAGCAGAAAAAAACAATGGAATCTTGAAATTTGCAGGAAAATGGATGAATCTAGAAGAAACCATTCTGAGCATGGTAACCCAACTGCAAAAAGACAAACATGATATGTACTCACTCATATGTGGATTTTAGACAGAGTAAGAATTACCAGCCTACAATCCACACTGCCAAAGAAGCTAATAAACATGTTGGTCCCTAAAAGAGACATACATGTTCTCCTGGAGAAGGGGAAAGGTTCAAGATCTGCTGAGCAAATTGGGAGCATGGAAACTGGGGGGAGGGAGCTAGGAGAATGAGAAGGGGAGAAGAAGAGGGATGCCGAGGACATGAGGGAGCAGAAAGTATGAGTCCGGGGAAGAATACATGATAACAAGAATGGAAATATCATAATAGAGAAAGACATTTTTGGTTTACAGAGAAATCGGGCACTAGGGAAATGTCTGGAGATCGACAAAGATGACACCAGCTAATTATCTCAGCAACGGAGGAGAGGCTACCTTAAATGCCCTCACCTGATTATGAGATTGATGACAGACTTATATGCCTTCATCCAGCAGCTGGTGGAAGTAGAATCAGACACCCATAACTAATCACCGATCTGAACTGGAACCCAGATGCAGAGAAGGACCAGTGAAGAGCACAGCACAGAGGTCCAGACCAGGCTGGTGAAACCCACAGAAACAGCTGACCTGAACATATGGGAACTCTTGCTTCCCAGTCTGATAGCTGGAATACCCAAGGAACATGGGTTTCTGTGAGGAAACCTCAGAAATCTATGGGACCTCCTGTAGAAGCCCAGTATTTATCCCTAGCATAGGTGTGGACTTTGGGAGCCCATTCCATATAGAGGAATACTCCCTGAGCCAAGACACACGGGGGTGGGCCTAGGACCTATCCCAAAGGATACGAAAGACTGATGACACCCTATGGAAGGCCTCACCATCCAGGGGGAGCAGAAAATATATGTGACAGATAAGGTTTTAGTTGGGGGGGTGGGTAGGGGAAGACGGGTGGGAGAAGGGAACAGGGATTGTCATGTAAAACAATCCTGTTTCTAATTCAAATAAAAAAGTTGGAAAAAAATAAAAAAGACAAAAAAAAAAAAAGAATGAGGGTCACACACATGGGAGCCCCTACTTGCTTTTCACCTTCGGCTTGCTCTACTTACTCCGTTCTCTGCCGGCATAGGGTAGGCACATGCTGAGCCAGTCAGTGTAGCGCATGTGCAGCCCAGGACATCTAAGGGCATCACAGACCTGTTATTGCTTAGTCTCGGGTAGCTGAATGCCACTTGTAGCATAACTAGTCTCGGGTAACTAGTTAGCATGCCAGAGTCTCATTCTTTATTGGAATTAACCAGACAAATCGCTCCACTAACTAAGAACGGCCATGTACCACAACCCACGGAATCAACAACGAGCTATGAATATGTCAGTTGGCACACGCCTGTAGTCCCAGCTACACGGGAGGCTGAGACAGGAGGATCTCTTGAGTCAAGGAGTTCTGGGCTGTAGGGTGCTACCACCCATTAGAGATCCTGGATTAACTGGGAGGAAAACTGATGGTAAACAGCAAGGGAAGTAGTTAGTCCCACGGCTCCAGTGACGACACCAGTGGTTATACCCAGGACTGCTAAAGAGGATATGACCTAAACTGCTGCTTTTTCATGCCATGCCACTAGAAACCCTGTGATGGGAATTGGCAAGAGTTTTTCACCAGATTCCACCCCTATTTTTGGAAAAAGGAACACCAGAGTACAAATCCCAGACCACTCAGCAGGTAGGCAGCAATAAACTTGAGTGCCACAGAGAATCGGGGCCTTATGAATGTTTGGGCATAGGAAGGAGATGGGTGTTATGGGATGTCCTTCTGCTTGCTGTGAATATGTGTTGCTTTTATTGGTTAATAAATACATCTGATTTGGCCAATGGCCATGCAGAATAGAGCCAAGTGGGAAATCCAAACAAAGATATGGAGAGAAAGAAGGCAGAGTCCAGGAGACACCATGTAGTCCCTGAAGGGGTAAGATGCCAGAACATTACCAGTAAGCCACAGCCACATGGTGATACACAGATTAGTAAATATTGGCTAATTTAACTGTGAGAGCTAGTTGTTAATATGCCAGAGTCACTGGCCAAACAATTATAATTAATATTAAGCCTTAGAGTAGTTATTTGGGAACTGGCAGGTGGGACGAGAAACTTCCAACTACAGCAGGGTGGTAAGGAATTATTGCAGTCTACAGAATCCAGTGTTCCCACAAAGCATTTTCCTGAGGAGTTAAAACTGTCTGTGATAACTAGGAGAGAGATTTGAGAGGGATAAGGGATGAGAGTGATATTTGGCTTAGAACAATTAACAAGAGGCACCAGGTGGTGGTAGAACATGCCTTTAATCCCAGTACTAAGGAGGCAGAGACAAGTGGATCTCTGTAAGTTTAAAGGCAGCTTGGTCCTCAGAGTGAGTTCCAGGACAGGCTCCAAAGCTACAAAGAAACCCTGTCTCAAAAAAAAAAAAAAAAAAAAAGGCAAAGTGAAATAGAAAGACAATGGATTAGGCCACAAATGGTGGTCATGATTTTGACTTTAGAGGGATACACAACAAGCATTCTCCAAAGCAGTCAGGCAAGACATTATTCAACAAAAGATGGAGTGACAGGGAGGTAGTATCAATATTTGTCTAAAAGAGATATTAGGGATGCTAGGACCTTTGGGGAACTTTGGACCACTTCTTCTACCATGCCTATACCTACAGTTTGAGAGAGTAGGATGTGTACCCTCTGTATTTTGATTGTGCCTGATGGGCAGCTATGATAAGAGCTATAGCAAAGTTTGCCAATGACTCCCATCTCCTATTGGGGGTGCCAACAGTTATTAATTAGAATATAAATCATCGGTCATTTTACATAACAGGCAGAGTGCCTTCTTAGATATGCATCATGTCTCCTACAGGACCAATAAGGGCAGTCTCCCTATGTCTCTAGCTAATGTCAACAGTAATCTCTTGTTTGACCATAGAGAAAGCAAGCATAGGGGACAGGTTTTTTCAAAGGCTGATTTAGGTTTTATAGGGAAAAATATCTCCTTTTGGCAACCTGTTAGTGAGCAGTCTCTAGGCCCCACCATGGGAGGGATCTGGTTGAACCTTTGAGTATAGGTTTGCTGAACCTTTGAAATCTTAATATTACAATAGCAGAGAGGGAGAAAGAAATCTGCAACATTTTTCATTGCCTTAAATCACTTTCATTTACATGCTGTAAAACAATTTCTTATATCTTCAGAACTTTCTTAAGCTTTTGTATCCTCAGAGATTTAAAAATGTTCTTAGAACTTACTGAAGTTTATACATCCTCAGACCTTCATAATACTTTCTTAGACCCACATTTGTGACTTGGCTGAGTTTTCCCAATAGCTTCTCCTGGGCTCTCTTTAGGAACTTCAGTTCTGCTGCACAGTGCCAAGTCTCAGTTTCCTTCCAGGACCCCCTTCATGTTCTTTTAAAACTAATACCACCCAGGTGACTTTTATATTACAAAGTTCAGCTACCAGTATGAGCTACATTCTTATAGATGAGTACATGGAGATGAAGCTTTAATACCTTATTAAACAATCATTTTTTAATCTTATCATTTGCCCTGTTTTATAATTTTCATTTTCAGAACAGAAATTATCATACAAAAATAGAGAAAACAGGCATATGGGTAAGCCCTGATAAAGGAGAGATGGAGAGGTGAATTACAGAGAACTGAATCAGCCTTTGTCAGCCTGATACAGAGCAATTTCCAGACCCTATTAGGATAGGCTATTGCTTAGAGGTAGGGGGTCTTCATATGTAAGAGCTACCCTGGACCAGTGTAGTTAGGAAGAAATAGAGGGAGAGAGAAAGAAAGTTTAGATATAAAAGATTTTCAAATCATTTGTTTGTGCAGTGGTAGAAGTTGCCACCATTGAAAATTGAGCATGCCAATTTAGGCCATCAAAATGTACTGAGGCAAAGCTGTTTATAGTAACAGATAGAGGCTTTAATAAAATCCAAGTCCAGGGAGGAAGAGCACTCCACTGGAGGGAATTTCTATAAGCTCCAAGTAGGAACTGAGAAGCAAGAGAGACACCCAGAAGGGCATAGAGAATCTATGAGACTTCCAGGATAGAGCTGAAAGACAGGAGGGACAAGGTCACAGAGGCCCAGAAGGGCTTATGAAAGCTGTGGGACTTAGCAGGAAGTTTTCAGGCTGAGGAGGTAAAGAAATGGGGGGGTTCCAATATAGGAGGAGGAGTGATGTCTTAGTAACTAGAGAGTTACCCACAGGATGGGGCCCTGAAGGGTGTAGTAGGCTCCAGGAGCCAGAGAGAGTACACTTAATGAGTAGGGGAGGAGAGATAGATAGATAGAGCACGTGGAGGGAAGAAGCAGCTGGAGATGGACTCTAGAATTTGGAATCAAATATGTTGGATGACAGAATCCAGTGGAAACAAGTGATCCATACACATCATAAGAGAGTCAAATCAGCAAGAGTCAGTTTGAAATATTGAGATGTGGGCATGGATGAAAAGGAAAGTGTAGCATCCTTTACCAATGTTTCCTGAAGAGAGAACTTTGGAAGGGGATAGTGTTTGGAAACTTTTGTATGTTAGGGAAAAGGCCAGGTGGTGAAAAGAGAAGACAGTAGTGGGGAACGTGAAAGTTAACTTTTTATTTGCATATAAGGTCAGCTGCATTCAGAGCACATAGGCAAGATGCCCATCCTTGGACAGTATGCTCTATATTTTTTGAGAAGTATGCAACAGGCACAAAGGAAGGTTCCAGTTAGCAACCCAGGACCCTAAGGGAATATCCCTCCTTTTCTGTAAACTGGAGAGAGAAGGAGTAAGTTAAGTCTAGAAGATGCAGGGCCAGAGCCTGGAGGAAGGCCTGCAGGAGGGACTGGTGAAGCTTACAAAGTGGCTTATTAATGGTGCAAGAAGGGGCTCCTGTGAGGGGTCAAGGGTCATCTCATATGGGGGTGGTCGAGGAAAGGGAAGGAAGGAATCCAAGAGCATAAGAAGTTGGCCATCCTATGAAGGATAGAATTTGCTCCTTGGTAGTGGGGACTGTAAATGACTAAATAAAGTGTTTTCTATTTAGGGTAAGGGCTTTGTGAGTTGGAGTGATAACTAATCCCAAATAATAACCAGAGGAATTGGCAGCTGAACCTTAGAGGGTAATTCCCTATATTCCCAACTGAATAGAGAGAGAGTTTAGTAAGGTAGAGGTGTCAGCCTGGCTAATTTACAGAGGTGAACTACTAAGGAGAAGATCAGCTATGAATTATTTAAGCTTAGATTTAGGAAGAGATGGAATAAGTCAGAGTCCAGAGCCTGGCCAAATAGATTGGGATGTCCCAGAACCCCTAAGATAGGATGGCCTAAGGTATGTGGGTGGAAAGATGAGTATCCAGGTCAGTCCAAGTAAAGGCAAGGATATTTTGTGCCTAAGAATTGATAGGTATGGAAAAGAAGGCACCCTTGAGGTGTAGGACAGAGAAATGGGAGGTCTCTGAGGGGATGATGAAGAGGAGAGTTTAGGGCTTGGGAAGGGGAACCACTACTGAGTTGGTAAGTTGGAGATCCTGAACCAAGTGGGTTCCTAAAACTCCATCAGTACTAAGTAGATGCCCCCAGGTTCCAGAAGGACAGAGATAGATTTCTCTGATACTGTGATGTCTACCCAAGGCTCCTGGTCAGATATGTTGGTGGTCAGGCTAAGAGAGACCAGGAGCCCTCAGTTGTCATGGCCAGACCTAGGAGGTTGGCTGAAGAGTGACCTGAGCTTGATGTCCCCATGTCATGAGGGACATGGGGCAGTCAACATCTCAATGCCCTTCTTGATGGCACCTTGGACATGGTCCATGATGGGGGAAGTCCTTCTATGTATATGTTTGTCTTATTGGTTGATAAATACAGCACTTTTGGCTAATAGGAAAGCAAGATAGGTGGAGCTAGAAGTCGAGGAGGATTCTGGGAAATGTAGTAAAGAGTAGTGTCGCCATGTGATCCCAGAAAGATAAGATGCTAAGGCCAGCGTCCTCAGTACGATAAGTCCTTATAAGAATATATAAATTAGTAGTTATGGTTGATAATTAAGGCTGAGCTGGCAAATAAGAAATCCTAGTCATCAGCCAGCAGTATTGTAACTGATATAAGACTCTGTGTGTTATTTGGGGGCCCTAAAGTGGCAGCAGAACCCAGGTAGTGGGAAGAAAGAGTTATCGTTACAGGTCCGGATGGTTAACATGGGTTCAAACAGACATGGGCCTAGTGACCCTCCTGACTGCATTTGAAACAGGGACCTGGGAGAGCAGAGAGCCTAGGCAGTTGCTATGATCAATCAAAAGGCCTTCATTAGCATCAAGTATTTTTTGTTTTCAAGCATACCTCTCCCATGGTACACCTTAAAGGCCATGACTCAGACTTCTGCCTGTAGAGTCAGGGATCCTTTCTCTAGACATTTAAGTTTGGCCCTAATATCAGGGAAATGTTAGAAGAAGTAGGTCATAAGGAGTTGTTTTTCATCTCAGGTCTTATGAAGCCATCTAGAAATTGAGGTGGGTTTTCGTGTCTTTCCTGGATGACCTCTTGGATTTTTTCATAATTTACCATTTTAAGGGTGGCCTTGTGAAGACCAGCCAGGAGGCAAGTTACAAATTGTTCCCTAGCAATACCCTGGGATATTATAGTCCTGGTCAAGGACTGCCCTGACTAGGTGAGCAACCTGTTTCTGAGGAGGGAGAAAGGGAAACCAGAGAGGCTGAAGAGGAAAAGAAGGGACTGTGTGTTGAGGCCTATAAGGGGGAAGCTTCTTAGTTTGATCGAAAATAGTGGACAACTCATCTGGATTGGGCCTAATGGCTATAGGGAATTGGTTTTCCCTTGATTGGTTTATGCCATGTGGTCACTTTTAATCAAGATGGCAGCGAGGTAACACAGCAAAATCCATCCTTTCCCATCCTAGTAAAGACAGCTGTCAGCCATGTCGCTGAATCCATCCAGATGAGGGACATCAGCTAAGAGGAAAGCAAGCCACATGGTTCCTTTAAGATTACCTATGTAGATTTTTAACTATCAACCCAGGTGCTATGAGTTTTAAATGAACTCTTTTGCTACAGATTTTAATCATACCCAATATATGATTACAAATCTTGAGGTACAGAAAGTTTACATAATAGTTTTACAAAGCTTGCGATAAGATTTATGCCTTAGCAAAAGTTTTAGAGAATTGAACCAAAATCAAGAATATGAGATGAATAGCAAACAGCCCCCATTGGAAATACTGTCATCTCTCTATTTTGTTTCACTCTCCTTTGTTCCTCACATAGGCAGGTGGGTTGCCTGATGTGGGACAGAGATTTTGGAATAAACCTTTAAGCAAGCACCCCCTTGGGTCTGGGGGTGGGAGAGCCATGTCCCAACTCCAAAGCCATCTTTTAACTGCAGTGGGATAGCATAAAACAAGAGTCTAATGTCACTTATACCTAAAAAAACCACCTGAATCCCTGTAAAACTGAATCTAGTAAGCTGAAAACAAAGAAAGTTCAGAGACAGGAATTTTTTGAGCTCTGGCTATAGACGGAGGATGATGCAGAAGGAAGCTGAGAGGTACATCAGCCAGAGAAGCGTGTGTGGTACAGGGTGTGTGCACATTGTAATTGGCCTCTCTTCTGCTTTCTCCCTCTCCTGCCAAGTCCAGCTCCTAACTCCCACTTTGCAACAAACTTGCAGATCCATCAACTGGTAACTTAAAGCACAGGGCATTTACACAGTGTGTTCCAGGAGAGACTAGACTAACAGGGCTTTGAGCAAAGAAAAGAGAATCCCGGAATGGGGAATCTCTTTCCATCTTCCCAATTGCTTGCAGTATTTGTAAAGGTCCCAAATAATACTGGAATCTATGTTGCAATTAGACTGCTCTTTGGATTAATTATCTAAAGGATATTGAGGCCAACTTAATTGCCAAGTGAATAAATCTAGGGCCTTCAGGTTAGTTGCCCAGTTTAGAGGCTGGGGGTTTTCTAAGAAGTATCGCAAGGGGGAGTGAGAGGGTATGGAAGACACCTTTCCCGTGAATGAAAGAGAAGAAAAATTTCACTGCAACCTGTAGTCACAAGCATCTTCAGGGTTCAGGAAGTACCAAACAAGGACCAAGTAGTTCAGTGGGTCATCACCACACTTAACAAGCTTAGGAGCTTAGCCTGGCTAAGCCAGAGAAGAGATTTGAAGTCTGTACCAGGGCTTTTGTAGAGGCCAGAAGGCAAGGATGAACACTGAGTTCTAATGGGGAGGGGCTTCTCATGCACAGGAAAGGGCAGGAGAACAGAGTCACAAAACCCATGAGGACCTAGAGGAACTCTGGGATCACAGGCAGCTCTGAATGAAGAGTGGGCTAAGAGGGCAGGAAGGGGTGCAATAGCCCAGTTGGGCCTAAGAACACTGCAGGATTGTAGCTCCAGAGTAGGGGGGTCGTGTCAGGCACTGATGGCAGTTGTAGACTTAAGGGCTATGGCTGGGGGTACCAGAGGCATGCCAGACACTCAGCAGTCACTTCCTCAGACCTACAGAAATGTTTACACCAATCAAAGTTGAAACTTACTTAATTGCTCCTGGTGGATAGGATGCTGAGAGATCAGTGAGCTGGAAGGTAAATCTATTTCAGATGGAGTGGAGATGAGGGATAGGCTTCTGATGAAGCTTAGGCACTAGGAGAGCCTATCCTTGGTTTTGGCATCAAATGCAAGCATCATCGCTAAGATGAAAAGGTATCCTGACTGTCAGGAACCAAGAAATTCCACAGTCACACTACACAACAAACCTCACACAAGAGATTTACTGGGAGGAGAAAAAACCCAAGAGGGTGGCTGCCTCTGTCACAGCAAGAAACAGAGAACTGAGAAGAAGGCAAGGCTTATATAGAGTTTCTTGGAGATGGAGGATGTAACTTTTCAGGGTGAAGTTTTCCAGGGTGAGGACTGGTGGAATTTCAAGTCCAGAGCTTGGACTTTTTACTCTGTAGGACAGGGATAGGGTCTACCCACTAGGGCAACTAGACTGTTCTGTGGGTGGAACCTTGCAGTTGGAGGTCCTTGGGGGAGGGTTATGGCCATTTGTGTGCCTTGAGAGTTTACAAAGTTTGCAAAGGGAATATCTGCACATTCCCTGCTGCTTGAGCTGGTTTGAATAGCCAACAGGGACCAAGAGTTCAAGCAATACATGAACCTCTAGGGGACATTTTGCATTCAAACCACAAGGTCTTACTGTCTAGTTCTGGTGACAATCAATAGAAGGAGCAATAGCCCTAGAGGCTCCCTGGCCAATAAGAGCTGCATCTAGGATAGTGTTTGAGAACCTATAAGTTCTGGGAGCAGAGTTAGCAACTCAAGTACCTAAAACTATTTATTGGCAATTTGTGTTTCTGATTTTGAGGATTTTCTATTTCATTACCTCATTTCCTGGTTGTGCTGATTGTTTTCTTTTTGTTTAGTCTTCTGAGTTCTTTGCATAATCTAGATATTAATCCTTTGTCAGATGTAGAGCTGGCAAATATATTTCTTCCATTCTATATATTTATCTTTACTCAGTTAACTTTTTTCCTTACAGTACAGAAGCTTTATTTCATGAGGTCTCTCTTGTTGTTAATGGACAGTGGGATGGATTGTTATTTGATAAGAGATTTATTAGTAAAAAAAAATTAACATCATAGAAAAATAGTATAGTGGGGCTCATAAGAAGAGCGCATAAATAAATTTTCATAAATAGAGTTCAGGCCCACGAGTCAGAGTAAGCATGGGAGACATTTTTACATGTGTTAAGAGTTCACAGCACTGCTTATAGTCAGGCCATCTCAGATTTCCTGGTGGCAGAGGGAAAGGAAGGGTTTTACATTCCAGGGAAGGATGTAACCCTGAGTAAGTAGGGAACATAGGGAGAAGGACACATTAAGGAAAACCCATTTTATGGGTGGGTGATGTGCCACCAATAACTTGGACCTATAAACTTCTTTGAGGAAGCAAGAATTAAGCCATCTATTATTCTCCTGGGGAGTCTGCTATAGGGTTACAAATTCACCTAGGGGTTCTCTGTAAAGGGGTTGCCATCTTCTTTACAGTAGCTTTGAAAGTAAAGAAGAAAGATGCTGTGGTGGGTATAGCCTAATTAGGCCAAAGCCCACAGCCTAACAATATTTTGATAGGGATTGCATTAAGTCTGTAGATTGCTTTTATAAGCTGAATATGTAAGATAAACATATTCACAATATTGATCCTCCCAATCCATGAGTATGGGAGGTCTCTCCATCTTCCAGGATCTTCAGTTTCTCTCTTGACTACTTTAAAGTTTTCATTACAGAGGTCATTTAGTTACTTAATTAGGCTTATTCCCATTACAATTTTCATAGAAATAGATTAAATAATCTTAATTTTTATAGAGCCTCAAGAGAACATGGAGAGCCAAGTAAATTATAACCAAAAAGGATAAAGCTAAAGAAACCATATTACAAAATATGCTGCAGATATTTAGAGAGAAAAGTTAACAAACACAGACACATGGCCCAATAGTAAAATCATATATTAACTTCCAACTAAGAAACTGAAAACAAACCACCATTTCACACAATATACAAGGCAACTCAAAATTAATTCAAACTCAAAATGTGAGACTTCAAACTGTAAAACTGCTTTATGAAAATAGAGAGAAAGCTCCAAGACACTGGTCGGGGAGTGAGTTTGTTTTATATATATGACCAAAGAACAGAGGACAAAGCAAAACTATATAAGTTTAATTACCTCAACAGAAAAAGAACCTACACAGCACAGGAGAGAATTAACAAAGTATAGCGGCAACTTACACAGCAGGAAAAATATTTGTAAGTCATACATCTGACAAGGGGCTGATATCCAGACTATATAGGGAACTCAGTCAACTCAACAACATGAAATAGACTAAAAACAAGGAAGAAAAGGAGAAAGGGGAAGAGATAACATACAAATGGCCATTGTAGATGAAAACATATCTTAACATCACTAGTCATCTGAACAATTCAAATTCAAACAAGAATGTAATTATCAACCCCCATTTAAAGTACTATTATAAAAGACATGAAAGATAGAAATAGTGGGTAAAAATGTGGATAAAGGGGAACTTTTATGCATTGTTGGAAGAAATGCCAAGTACAGCCTTTACAGAAAATGGCATAGCATATTCTCAAAAACAACCTAACAATTAAATTACCATGCAATCCAGTAACCTTGTTTCTAAATATGTAGAACT
Source organism: Cricetulus griseus (assembly GCF_003668045.3). Taxonomy (NCBI): domain Eukaryota; kingdom Metazoa; phylum Chordata; class Mammalia; order Rodentia; family Cricetidae; genus Cricetulus; species Cricetulus griseus. Next base: position 45,481,286 of record NC_048596.1, on the reverse strand, counting down.
AGCATCATCACTCTCACATTTATCAGAGCCCTATTCACAATGACCAAGACATGAAATCAGCCAATACACATAAACATACGAGTGGAAAAAAGAATGTGTGGCATTTACCCAATGGAATAAAATCTACTTTTAAGCAGCAATAAGAGGAAGAGGAAGAGGAAAATGTCATTTCCAACAGCATTGATGAACCTGAAGGACATGATGTTGAGTGGGCACAAAATGATAAATATCACATGATCTCTCTTATGTATATAGTCTACATGGTTTAACTCAACAATACAGTGTAGAATTTGATGTTCCAAGGGCTAGGCTGATCAATGGATATAAAACTTGATAAAAGAAAGTAAGTTCAGAAGACTCAGTACATAGGACAAAGACTCAAGTTAATAGACAAGTATTGTTACTGGACTTAATGTCACAGCTTATGACCCAACAAGTTACAGTTGACCACCATCTTCCAAAAGTCAAATTAATAGTGCCAATCAATAAAAGGGATGTATTCAATGTGATGATATTGTGAAGAAGGACGAAAAGACCCAATGACCACCTCCAACCCCATAGTCAATCCTTGGAATCTTAAAGTGAGGCTGAGGTTTATGTTTGGGGCAGAGTTATGCATGCCTAAGCAGTCAGGGTCAAGGCATGGTCCCGCCGGCCATTGACCCATCATTGTGTGTATGTAAAGTTGTCTAATGAATTACAAATCTTTCCTAGAGAAATGCTTGCCTGTAAGCTGGCCCAAGGTTTATGCTTCCTATTCTCTCAGCATGAGATTCCTGAGGGAATTCCAGTTTCTTGGGGTTCACTGCTTCCCATAGTCTGATACCAAAGTGAGGGAAGCAAGTGTCTCTTTAGACTATCTTCATTTCTGTCAGGCTGGTTATAGTATTGTATTGCTAAAAGTTTCTGAGAGTAGATTTGTGTTTGATTACAAAAATCATTGATTTGCAAAGTATATAAGCTAAAATGATATGTTTAACCTATCTATAACATATACATATTTTTAATATTGGGTTGTATAATAAATTATGTAGACTTTGGAAATTTAATATCACATGTGATTAATATATAAATGACATTCTACCCCAGAATTTTTCAACCTTGGCTCCATGGACATTCAAGGATATTCACTGGGCTATTTCTGCTCTAATATATTGCCACAAATATACTATCTAGAAACTACAAACATATATAATGTTGGACTATTGGAGCAACTTTAAGACCTATGGGGTCTTTCTCAGCTCTTGGTCTCCAAAGACACCTTAAGCTTTCAGGATCCTGTCTTGTGAATTTGAAGAATACAATTCATAGAACACAAAGGGTGAGTTTTATGGAGAAGTTTACTATATATCCATAGGTAGCATCTTCAGATAGATGAAGAGAGAGGAGAGCTCCTGTATAACAGGAGGGGGTCCCAGCTAATATGGTATCATTGAGCTGCTTAACTGAGGATGTTTAACAAAGACTTGTGGCTAAAACTGGGGCAAGGTATAGAAGAGGAGGTAAGCTGGCTGGTCCAGTTTGGTAAACCAGGTGTTCAGATGTTTCCTCTCTGTGTCTGTCAAGTAAGCATGTATATATAGCCTTTAGACAGAGGTACTCCTTTAGAAGACATCAAAGAAACAGGAACCAGATACTCTTCTGGGATTCCTGGCCTCTAGCAAGAACACCCTTAAACTGTTCAGCTTTGGGGCTAAGGCCAGTGTGGCCAGTTTCTAACAGCTCTCATTACTTGTGCTCTTACAGTTCCAAAAGCTAGATGTTTGCCAGGAGGAGACTGATATTAAGGTGTGTGCCAGATTTGCAGTTCTCTATAAAGTCAGAGAGAAAGGACAAAGAAATGAGTGGCTCAATGTTAGACAAAGACTTTGTTTCAGAAAAGAAAAGGATGCAAGGCAGGCATCTCTACAGGAAGAATCAGAGCCTGCATCCACTTCCAGACTGGGTTGTCAAAGGGCAGAGAGTGGGAAAGGGGAGAGGAACTGAAATGTTTCCTTTTTTGGCTGGTGATCAGCCATTGATAAAAGTGACTACAGAGAAGCTAGAATTCAACAGCAATTGCAGAAAACCTACATATTTGAGGAAATTGAATAACACCCAATTGCACCATTCCTGGATAGAGGAAGAAATAAAAAAAGAAATTTAAGACTTCCTATAATTTAATGAGAATGTAGACACAACATACCTAATCTTATGGAACACTATGAAAGCAGTGCTAAGAGGGAAGTTCAAAGCACTAAGTACCCACATGAAGAAACTGGAGAAAAGTCACACTAGAGAATTGACAGAACAACTGAAAACTTTAGAGCAAAAAGAAGCAAACTCTCTAAGGAGGAGTAGATGCCAGGAAATAATCAAACCGAGAGCTGAAATCAATAAAGTATAAACTAGGAAAACATTGCAAAGAATCAATGAAACAAAGAGTTGGTTCTTTGAGAAGATCAACAAGATAGACAAACCTCTATCCAAACTAACCAAAAGGCAGAGAGAGCACATGCTAATTAACAAAATCAGAAATGAAAAGGGGGGATATAACAATGGACACTGAGGGAATCTAGAGAATCTTCAGGTCATACTTGAAAACCTATACTCCACAAAATTCGAAAATCTAAAGTAAATGGACAGCTTTCTGGATAGATATCACTTACCAAAATTAAACCAAGAACAGATAAGCAGTTTAAATCTACCTATAACCCCTAATGAAATAGAAACAGTCATCAAAAGCCTCCCAACCAAAAAAATCCCAGGGCCAGATGGCTTCACTGCAGAATTCTACCAGAAATTCAAACAAGAGGTAATACCAGTACTCCTCAAACTATTCCACACAATAGAACATAAGGGACATTGCCAAACTCTTTTTATGAGACTACAATCACTTTGATACCCAAGCCACACAAAGATACAACTAAGAAAGAGAACTACAGACCAATATCCTTCATGAACATCGATGCAAAATTACTCAATAAAATATTGGTGAATCGAATCCAAGAACACATCAGAAAAATCATCCACCATGATCAAGTAGGCTTCATCCCAGGGATGCAAGGATGGTTCAACATATGAAAATCCACCAATGTAATCCACCATATAAACAAACTGAAAAAGAAAAACCACATGATCATCTCATTAGATGCTGAAAAAGCCTTTGACAAAATCCAACATCCCTTCATGATAAAGATCTTGGTGAGAACAGTAATAACAGGAACATATCTAAACATATCTAAACATATATAAATGCAATATACACCAAACCAATAGCCAACATCAAAATCAATGGAGAGAAACCCAAATCGATTCCTCTAAAATCAGGAACAAGACAAGGCTGTCCACTCTCTCCATATCTCTTCAATATTGTACTTGAAGTTCTAGCTAGAGCAATAAGACAAGAAAGGGGGATCAAAGGGATACAAATTGGAAAGGAAGAAGTCAAACTTTCACCATTTGCAGATGATATGATAGTCTACATTAGTGACCCAAAAAACTCTACCAGGGAACTCCTACAGCTGATAAACACCTTCAGCAAGGTAGCAGGATACAAGATTAACTAAAAAAAATCAGTAGCCCTGCTATTTACAGATGATAAATCCAATGATAGAGAAATCAGGGAAGCATCACCCTTCACAATATCCACAAGCAACATAAAATATCTTGGGGTAACACTAACCAAAAAAGTGAAAGACCTGTACAATAAGAACTTTGAGACTTTAAAGAAAGAAATTAAAGAAGATACCAGAAAATGGAAAGATCTCCCATGATCTTGGATACATAGAATCAACATAGTAAAAATGGTAATCTTGTCAAAAGTAATCTACAGATTCAATGCAATCCCCATCGAAATCCCAACACAGTTCTTCACAGACATTGAAATAAAATACTCAACATTATATGGAAAAATAAAAAACCCAGGATAGCCAAAACAACTCTGTACAATAAAGGATGTTCTGGAGGCATCATCATCCCTAACTTCAAGCTCCAATATAGAGCCATAGTTCTGAAAACAGCTTGGTATTGGCACAAAAATAGACAGATAGACCAATGGATCGAATTGAAAACCCTGATATTAACCCACACACCTACGAACACCTTATTTTTGACAAAGATGCTAAATCTATACAATGTAAAAAAGATAGCATCTTCAACAAATGGTGCTGGCACAACTGGATTCGGACATGCAGAAGATTGCAGATAGATCTATACCTGTCACCATGCACAAAACTTAGGTGCAAATGGATCAAAGATCTCACCATAAATCCAGCCACACTGAATCTTCTAGAAGAGAAAGTGGGAGTTACCCTTGAATAAATTGGCACAGGAGACCGCTTCCTGAACATCACGCCAGTAGCACAGACACTGAGGTCTGCAGTTAATAAATGGGACTTCCTGAAACTGAGAAGCTTCTGTAAGGCAAAGGACACAGTCAGTAAGACAAAATGACCACCCACAGAATGGGAAAAGATCTTCACTGACCCCACATCTGACAGAGGGCTGATTTCCAAAATATACAAGGATCTCAAGAAGCTAGCCACCAAAACACCAAACAATGAAATTAAAAAGTGAGGTGCAGAACTAAATAGAGAATTCTCAACAGAGGAATCTGAAATGGCTGAAAAACACTTTAAAAAGTGTTCAAAATCCTTGGCCATCAGAGAAATGCATCTCAAAACAATTCTGAAATACTACTTCACACCTGTCAGAATGGCTAAAATTAAAAATACCAATGACAATCTATGCTGGAGAGGATGTGGAGAAAAAGGAACACTCCTCCATTGCTGGTGGGAATACAAACTTGTAAGACCACTCTGGAAATCAGTATGGCGGTTGCTCAGAAAAATGGGAATCAGTCTACCTCAAGATTCAGCCATTCCTCTCTTGGGTATATACCCAAATAATGCACATTCATACAACAAGGATATATGTTCAACCATGTTCATAGCAGCGTTGTTTGTAATAGCCAGAACCTGGAAGCAACCTAGATGCCCCTCAACTGAAGAATGGATAGAGAAAATGTGGTACAATTATACAATGGAGTACTACTCAGCAGAAAAAGGCAATGGAATCTTGAAATTCGCAGGCAAATGGATGGAACTAGAATAAACCATCCTGAATGAGGTAACTCAGTCACAAAAAGACAAACATTGTGTGTACTCACTCATATATGAATTTTAGTCATAGAGCAAAGGATTACCAGCCTATAATCCTCTTCACCAAAGAAACTAGGAAACATGAAGTACTCTAAGGGATAAATGAATGGACCCCAGGAATGGGAAGGGGCAGGAACTCCTGAGCTAATTTGGAACATGAGGGTAGGGGAGAGGGAGCTGCCAGAATGAGAGCAGGAGAAGAGTGGAGGAGAGGAAATGGAGGAGCAGAAATATTGAGTTGGGAGAAGAATAGAGGAGAGAGAACAGGATGCGAGATACCATATTAGAGGGAGCCACTATAGGTCCAAGGAGAGATCTGGCACTAGGGAGATTTCCAGAGACCTACAAGGATGACACGAATTGACAATCCAGGCAATGGTGGAGAGGATAACCTAAACACCCTTCCCCTAAAATGAGATTGATGACTACTTTTTATGCCATCCTAGAGCCCTCAACTAGTGGCTGATGGAAGCAGAGACAGACATCCACAGATATACACTGAACTGAACTCTGGAACTTAGTTGAAGAGAGGGAGGAATGAAGATCGAAGGGGTTGGTACCAGGTTGGAGAAACCCACAGAAACAGCTGGCCTGAACAAGGGGGAGCACATCTACCCCAGATGCTGTCTGGGAGGCCAGTACAGGACTGATCCAGACCCCTGAACATAGATGTCAGTGAGAAGTCCTCTGCACTCCAGGGGGCACCTGGTAGTGGGTTAGTATTTTTCCCTGGTGTAAGAAGGGACTTTGAGAGCCCATCCCACGTGAAGGGATGCACTCTTGCCCTGGACACATGGGAAAGGGCCCAGGCCTATCCCAGGATGATGTGGTGGACTTTGCGGAGGCCCATACCCTGCCTGGGGAGTGGAGGGTGGATGGGGTTGGGGGTAGGTTGGGGGTAGGTCCAGGGTGGGGGAGGAGGGATGGGGGGTGAGGGGAGGGGGAAGGAGAAGGGATTGACATGTGAAACAAGCTTGTTCCTAATTTGAACTAATAAAAGAAAAGTGACTATGGAGGCAACATGTAGGGTGGGTGAGGTTGTTTGAATGAGAATAGTCCCCATAGGCTCATATATTTGAATGTTTAGTTCCCAGTTGGTGTACTGTTAAGGAAGGATTAGATGTGGCCATGTTGGATGTGTGTCACTGGGGGAATAGGCTTTGTGATTTCTACTCTGTCTTCTGCCTGTGCAGCTACTGTTGCAGTGACATTCCTGCCTGCCTGCCAACACACTCCTTGTCATAATGATCATAAACTAAACCTCTGAAACTGTAAGCAAACCCAATTAAACATTTCTGAGTTGCCTTGGTCATGGTGTTTTGTTGTAGTGAAATAAATAAAAATAAATAAATAAATACAGTAACTAAGACAGTGATTTAAAATGGTGGGAACTTCTTCAGCCTTTACTGGAACTGATGAAGCAGAAAGAGCATATCTAGAAAAACAAGTTAGTTTCATTTCAGGAATTGTCATTGTTTAGCCAAAGTAGAGAAGCTTTACATGGTGTGACTATGGCTAACACTCAGAAGACCGAGGAAAGAATACATGTGAAACTCCTGTGGTTTCTAGACATAGCCCATGTGCCTTGGCTTATGGCCTCTCATATGATCTGATTCTCTGTTGCATCCTCCTATCTTCTTTCTTCCTTTACCCTCTCATATCCTTCCTATAAGGATCCTACCTCCCATGGCCCACAAGACCAGAACACTGTCTCCATCTCAAATTCCTTTAACTACTCAGATCTTCAAAGTTCCTTTAGCCACAGAAAACTTCAGTTAAAATACGCCAGAGTCTGAGCAAAGTGAAGTTGTCCTTGGACCAGCTGCATCAGGCTTCCACCTTATTTGAGCATGATGTCATAAGTTTGCTACCTCTGGTTGACCAGCTATTCATTTAAAATTTTTTAAGCCAAGTCTTCCTTGGTTTTATTTTCAGTGCTAGATATGAAATGCAGGGCTTCTCTGAAGCTTCTTACATCAAACTCAGACAACAGAGACGAACTCCTGGTAATGACCTTCAGCTTTTTAAAAAAATAAAAAATAAAAAGTAACATTGATAGATTCCACAAATTAGGATAGAAACATCTCTAAAGGGCCATTATCAGGTTTCCCCCAAGGCAGGCAATTCTTTACTTTGTAAGAGTCTGTATGATACATCCTAGAATGTATAGCTGCATCCCTGGCTTCTAGATGTCAATAGCAACATCTCCCAACTTTTGACAGTAAGAAATGCCTCCACCACATGGCCAATGTCACCTGCCTAGCAAACCTCCCAGTAAATAACCATTGACCTTTGTGATTTTTTCCCATTGCATCCAAAACATTAAGGCCTAGTTTATTTAAGTACCAATTAGTAGTTTATGTTCCTAATATTTTTGTTTAAAGGTGCCACAGTTCTTCTCTTTAATCTGCCATATCCATTTTTAAGATCAGCTTCAATTACAGGGAAAAAAATCTATGATAGTAGTATAATTTGTACATAGGAACTGGTATTTAAAATAAAATAAAAGTATTGAAAGTATTTAAACTGGTATTTAAAGTAAGTTATTGATTGACATGGTGTGTCAGCTAGTTTTTAAGTCAACTTGACTCAAGCTAGAATCATTAGAGAGGGGAGAACCTCAATTTGGAAAGTGACTCCATAAGATTGGGCTGTAGGCAAGCCTGTGGGGCATTTTCTTAATTAGAGATTGATGTGGGAGGACCTAGTCAATTGTATATGGGCCACCTCTGGACCAGTGGTCCTGGGTTCTATAAGAAAGCAGGCTGAGCGAGCCAGGAGGAGCAAGCAAATCAGCAGCATTTCTCCATGGCTTCTACATCAGCTCCTGCCTCCAGGTTTCTGCCTGAATTTCCTGGATGATTTCAAGTTGCAAAATGAAATGAACCACTTTCTCCCCAAATTGCTTTTGACCCTGGTGTTTGTCACAATAATAGAAACCTTACCTAAGACACTTGGTAATGTCATTTCTCCCATCCAGTAACATGATACATCTGCCCATTCCATTTTAAGTCTTCTTGTATGTTCTTCAATAAGGTTATAAAGCTTGCTGTAAGTTTCTTTAGCTTCTTTGCATATTCATTCCTGGGTATCTCAAAGGGGTGTACTGTTTTTGAGATTTTAAATGCCATATGTGTATTCCTTCCACAGAGAGACACTGCTCATGTGTATAGGTAGACATTTTGTTCAGCAGTCTTGCTGAATTCCCTGACCAGTTCAAATCAGTGTTAGATTTCTATGGATCTTTCCATGTTAACAGTGTTATTATGTATAAATAACTAGTCTCTCTTCCTTTCCTGTCCCCAAATTTTATCCTAACCTGGTAGCAAGGATATCCTGAACTCTGCTGAGGAAAACTGGGGGTGGTCTTTATTTTTATTCTGTCATGTCCCTATTGAATATAATAATTATTGCTTTTTAAATTATCACTTACCAGGTTAAGAACACTTGCTAAGAAATGTTATCACGGGTAAATACTAAACTGAATTAAATGCCTTACATTAATTAGTTCAGTCTTTTTTTTTCTTTCTTTATCTTCAAAGTTGTTGATAAGGCAAATTATACTGGCTTTTGTTCTCAGACAGAATCTGTTTCTATTGAAATTACAGATGAGCACATCCTAAAGAGTCCCATTGCTCTGTTTGTGGTGAAACACAGCAGGCTTCTCTCTGCCATTTGCTCTTCTACTAAGACAATACATTTCTATTTTAACTCATTTTTCAAGGCTTGTTTCTGTATTTCTGAATAAAATAAAAACTTGCTTTGCTACTCATTGCTTTTTCAGTTTCAATCTTACACTACATTTCTACTGTGTGAGCACCTTTGGGTCCTAGACCCCATTGTGCCGTTATTCTCTGTCTTCCATCTACAATGCCCAAAAAGTTACACACACATTTTACTTAAATTCCATGCTTTTATACTACAGCTATAGAAACACTACACATGCCTGAACAATGAAATAAACTATGAGCACTTTGCCTTGACTGGCTATAGTTTTTTTCAGTGTGCTCTGTCTTTTTTTTATTTGCTACCTTTTATATGAGACTGAGACATATTCAAAACCCAACCCTTCAGCATCTAAAACCTAATTTGAAGATGTTCACATGTTCCATAGACTTGACATTCCCAACACCTTCCTACCCTTGCCATCCTCCAGTCTCCATTTGCCTGGACTGCATGGTGCACAGCTAACAGTGGGATTTGTCTTCACGACCACACCAGACCACCTCCCTCACTTCTCTCTGTACCATGATGGCAGTCCATGGCCTGTATCCTTTGGCCTCATCTCTTTCTTTAGTCCTTGCTTTGTAAATTACTTCCTCCAACAGATTCAAGAAGCAATATGTGAGTGCAAATTGGCTGAGAAAAAAATTTAGAATTTTTAAGCATTATCCATTAGCTTCTACCTTCTGAGCTGAGGCTGAGAAATAAGAAGCTGGGTTTTTTTTTTGTTGTTTTTTTTTTGTTTTGTTTTGTTTTGTTTTTTGTACCTAAGCTTTTTTTCTTACAGAACATTGATGTTTATCAGTCTGCTCTTCCTCTACCTCCCAAGTGCGAGGATTACATTTTTATGCCTCTATGCCCAGCTAACGTGCTGCTGGGGATCAGACTCTGAGCTTTGTGCATTCTGAGCAGTCACTTTACCAACTGAGCCCCGCTGCCAGTTCCTAACTTCTGGTTAATACTTAGCTTTGTTACGTGTTCTGAGAATGAAATTCTATATGTGTCTGTGTGACTGATCTTGTAATTACCTTGCTCTATCCTTTCTTACTAATTTCTGTGAGCTTAATCTATCAACTGCTGAGACAGAACTTTTATGAGATTCTGTCCTTGTGTACGTTATATACTGAGGTTGTGTTTTGAAGTATTTACATGAACTAAATTGTTATGGCTTCCAGGTGAATTATTTCATTATGCACTGATCATCACACAGTAATGAGATACACATAGCTTTAGTAGTTTTCTTCTAGTCAACATTGCATGAATATATTACTTCCCCACACACCCTCTACTCTCAAACTTCAGTCCCTTTGTTTTATTTACATATATTAATTTTATATAGTGAGATGCACTATGTTTCAAAATATGAATAGTGTGCATTGATCGTATCCATTCATCTTTCTTCTACCACCTCCAGTCCCTCATAGGTACTAGTATTTTTTCAAGAAGGTTTTTTTTTTTAGTTTACATGTATAAGGAACAATATACAACACTTAGTTGTGTGCATATGTTTTTTTTCCACTTAACATGGTGCCCCTGACTTCATCCATTTAGTTATATAAGACTCATTCTTTCTAGCTATATAAATATGCACATGTACACACACACACACACATACACACACACCACTTTTTTAAATAATTGTTAATGGTCATGTAGACTGGTAGACAGATTCTATATGCTTTTGTTTTTTGTTTTACCTGTTGTTTGTTTTTGAGACAGGAATTCTCTGTGTAGCCCTGGCTGTTCTGGAATTCACTCTGTAGACCAGACTGACCGTGAATTCAAAAATTCATCTGTCACTGCCTCCTAATGCTGTGACCAAACTTGTGTGCCACTATGTCCAGCTTGATTCTTCTACATCTTAAATATTCACCAAAATTCCAAAATAAATATGGGTGTATGGATCTTTCCTTTGAATGAATGCTTAATTTCCTTCGTGTGCCTTTCATAACAGCTGTATATAGTTGTTCTATTTTTAATTTTAAGAAAACTCCATACTGTTTTCCATTGTGAATGTACCATTTACATTCTCAACAATGGGCTACCAGGCTTCCTTTCTTTCTACAACACCAGCATTTGATTCTTGTTGTTATTGTCATTGTTGTTTATAATAGCCACTGCAACTGGGGTCAAATATCATGGTTCTGATTTTCATTTTACTGATGGCTAATTGTGTGTGTGTGTGTGTGTGTGTGTGTGTATAGTGTTTAATATGGCCAACTGTATTTTTTTCTTTTGAGAAGTACCTATTGATAAGTGGTCCAGTTGTAAATGCTATTACATTGAGATTTCTGAGGTCACTGTAAATTCTGTCTATCAACCCTCTGTCAAACGGACAGCCATAAAGGATCTTCTCCTGCAGCTGTCTCTTTGCTCTCTTGAGTTACTGCATTTTGATTTTCTCAACGTTAGTCTAATTTAAACTGCTAAAATGCACACCTTCTCACAGTGTTATTCTAGGATTACTTGAATTCCCTTGTGGTTGTTTCCATGTTTTGTTCTTCTATGCCTTCTGTTGAATAATCAGATTTTTATTTCTTTGTCTTCCTTTACTGTCATCAAGTGAAATAGTTGGTGTCAGAAGTGTTACTAGAAAGCAACCACTTAATGAATGGATTATAAACCAGCTGAGATAAGCTTTTCCAGTCATGGGGTGGCTGAGTTGCCTTCCCATACCAGGTTAGTGGAATCTATATGTGGTTCAAATGGTGCTCTCTAGGAAGCATTATGCAATCATATGCTCAAAAGAACAGCAATGAAGAGGAATTTTAATTAAACCATCAGTTTGCTTTTTTAAATCTATTGGGAGGGGCACAGTAGAGGAAGTTTAGGAGATGCTGGAGGGATGAGGGAGGGGCAGAGATAAATATATATATATATTATATATATAATATATATATATGAAACTCTCAAATAAAAATATATTCAGTTTCTCTCCTGATTTTTCCAACATTTTCTCAGACTCATTTAAGAATATTTAGCAGGAATAATCAGTTCTTGCTTCTTTCCAGTCTCTCCATCTCATATGCTGAAGATTTGGCATTTTCTTCTATGCATCTTCTAGTTAGGAATTTTCTCTTCATCTGTATCTAAATGGATATTTACTTTACCACTAAGTTTTAATTTTCTAAGGTTTTTCTCTTCCTATTTGCCTTGCACAATGGTTAATAGCTTGGCAGGATCTAGAATCAACTAAGAGAGAAAGCACTGGGCATGTCAGTGAAGGAGTTAGATTGGGTTCATTTGGATAAGAAAACCCACTATGAATTTGGATAGCACTCTTCCCTGGGCTTCTTTTAGCTGCCCACACACCTGCCATCATGATTTCCCTGCTATGATGGAATGGAGACTGGCACTGAGAGTTAAAATAAACCTTTTTGTATAGCAGGTTCCTGTGACTCAAAGGATTTCCTAGTGCGGGGGGGGGGGGGGTGTCAGGAAGCTCAGGGAGCAAACAAAAGGTCACACATCTGGAAGAACAGAAACTGGAAAGACTGTTGCAGGACCCTCCCCAGCGGTATAAATATGGAGTAAACAGCTCGTAGGGAAAGAGACCCTGAGCAGCCAAATGTCAGAAAGAAGAGGTCATCCCACTGTTGAGCTCCTTGCCAGATGTGTCAAGAGCTCTTCTAGGGTTGCAGCTTCCATGAGTGGGCACCCATGCTGAGCAGAGCACTTGGGTGTTGCAGCTGCTTTTGAGTCATCCCTGTTCCCTGTAAGTAATCCCTCACCCAGACTCCTGTAAACAATCCCAGTGAAAGCTCCATCAGTCACCAAGTTGGACATTGGTGCTGTTGTTACTTTTAGCTGCCATGAGCTCCCAGTCTGTAGTGGGAAGATGTTAAGTGCTGCATCTCCCCAAGAAAAGTCCATCACACAACAAACCCATACTTCCTTGAGTTGTTTTCTCAGATACATTGTCATAGCACTAGGAAGATCAATTAATGCAGCTTGGCTTCATTTTGCTTGTTCTATGTCCTGAACAGACCATGCGTGCGTGCGTGCGTGCGTGTGTGCGTGCGTGCATGCGTGCGTGTCCATATAAAAGATTCTATAACTTCTAACTACTGTTTTTCTATAGAGTTTAGCAAGCTTGTTTTCTAACCATTCTAATGGTGCACTGCTCTTAAATACTTTTAAGTATTAAAGCAAAGTATTACTTTAAGTGAATTGGTTGGGGATGGGTAGAGCTGTGACCTGCACTAGGGAATATATCCTCGAAAGGCATTTGCATTCCTTTCTTTCTGTGCTCCAGGAACATTATCAGAACTTTTACACTATGTCTTTGGCTTTGGTATAGGAAGTTTTAGGTTCCCAAATGTGGCATGTTTGGAGGTTAATGGGCTTCTCCTTCACCATCAAATACAATGTGGTTTACACTTGAATGTGGGCCAGCTTCAGTTTTCACTGCCTGTTTTGGGAGTCTTTACCAAATGCCAAAGTCAAGTCCCTGATTCCTGTAGTGGGAAGAGAACAAACCAAATGTAAACAATGTAAAATGCTAATGTTACCACAGAAGTATTTTCAGATGGCTCTTTTAGCAGGATTGACATGGAGGCTGTATATTTAGGAAAGTCTAGAAGAACTATTTCAATGACACTAACGATGCAAGCCTACAGTTTTCTGAAAACAGAAAAGGGTTCAAGAAAGCTATAAGACAAAGCTGTGATCTACACAGAGGATTTAAGGATACAGTGGAGAGGTCAGAGGCAGTAAGACCATGAAAGCCTCTTGTCACCTCGGAGTTATATGCCTTCTTTCCTTAAAATGTTGACTCATACAGTGGAAGTATGAATGTTCTGTATGTTAAATGATGCTTTCTGACTGATGATTTCAAACATTGGGGGAATGTGTAGTTAATAGGCGTTCATTATAAGCAAAGCTGATGATTTCTGGTTTAATGCTTCTTTTGGTTCTTGAGTGAAAAGCAACACCTTACAAAAGGTGTTTCCGATTCATCAAGAAGAGTGAGTGTCTATATCCATTTGCATAAATAGACAACTCGACACAGAAGTAGACAGGTGCTGCAGGCAAGAGGTTCCACATCACAGAAATGACACCACAGCCACAGCACAGTGCAAGATGATGTGAGGCTAGCGTACTCACTGCAGCAGTATCAACAAACATTCAAGACAACTCAGTACTGCCAAGAACAACTCTGACAATATGGTGTGGCCATTAGAAATGAGGCTGATACATCCTGAAAGACAGAAGACACAGCAATTTGTAGGAAACTGTATTACGTACAAATACTCTGATTATATGCCCTTTTACACCTTGCACTTTCTATTTTATTAATGCATTACTCAGAGACTTAGAGATACGATCATAGCATTTCTGTCCTTATCTATGCAATTGGGAAATGTGAGGAGAGCAGTATTATAAAAAAGTATAATAATGGCATTAGGTTATTCAGATTATGGAGTCTCATTTTAAATACTATCTTTAACATTTTATTATTTACTATGAAAATAGAGGAAATCAGCACTTAAAAATATATTGTTGTTCATGACAGACATGTTGTAAATTTCTAAAATGTGGACAGAATTTAAACAGCAAAGCCCTCCAATACACTGTCACCATTTTGGTGTTTTTCTTTTTCTTTATGAAACATGTTCTTGTGAATGTCTACATATTCTACCTAAAAATAAACAGATTCGCATTTATATATGCTTTTGAAAACAAAAGTTGGTATATCCTCTCATTTCCATACAAGTAGTCATTTTCATACATATGAAAAATTTAAGTGGTGATTAAAATCAATCAGTAGATGAGTGCATTTTTCAACTCTCATAAGAAAATCTTTTTGAAGTAGATGGTGATTAATGTAGAGACACACACCTGGCCAAGAATAAAAGAATAAGAGACTTCAGAATGTTCATTCCTAAAGGGAACACACACACCTCATCGTCATCATCATCACTTCCTCCCAAGTCTCAGGGATCACTGCAGAAGATGGGGCAGAAAGTGTAAGTGACAGAGGCGATAGATAACTGCAAGGAAATAATGTCTTCTGAAGATGCAGCTGTCCATATAAACTCACAATTTTGAGAGTATGCACAAGACCTGCCGAGCCTAAGCCAGATGAAATCCCAACATAGAAGGGAGAGTTGAGCATGAAGTCTTACCCTTTGCCAATAAACTATTGGCAATTGTTAGCTACTGAGAACTGGGCAGGGGGGGAAGAATGGAGAGTGGCAGGGAGGCAGGGAGAGAGGCGGGGAAGCAGGGAGAGGGCGAAGGAGGAAGGGAGGGAGGAAGGGAGGAATATCTCTTGGGCTCTCTCACTCTCTTTGTGTGTATATGAGAGAGACTGAGAAAGAGGGTGAGAGAGCGGGGACGGAGGGAGGAGGGAGGGAGGGAGGGAGGGAGGGAGGGGAGAGGAGAGGAGGGAGGGAGAGAGAAGAGAGAGAGAGACTATGTGTGATGGGGGAATGTTCTTCTGTATGCTATGAATATGTGTTTCTCTTATTGGTTGATGAATAATAGCTGATAGGCCAGTAGCCAGGCAGAAAGTATAGGTAGGGCTACAAGACTAGGAGAATTCTGGAAGAAGGAAGGAGAGAGGAGTGACCAGGGAAATGCCACATTGCTGCTGAGGGAGCAAGAGGGATGGACATCACTGGTAAGCCAAGACAATGTGGAAATACATAGTTCAAGAGAAATGGGTTAATAATTAAGAGCAAGCTAGTCAATAAGGAGCCTGAGCAATAGGCCAAATAGTTTACAATAGAAGCCACTGTGTATGTATTTGGGGCTAAAGGACTGTGGGACCTGGCAGAACAGAACCTCCATCTACTCTGTGTGTGCTGTGTGTGTGTGTGTGTGTGTGTGTGTGTGTGTGTGTGTTAGAGACCTGCTCTATTACTCTCACCTTATTCCTTTCGGATAGGGTCTCTCACTGAATTCAGAGCTTGGCTGAATGACAGCAAGTTCAAGTGATTCTCTTGTTTCTGCCTCCCACAGTGCTGAGATTATAGACATGCACACAGCCAGATCTTTTAATGTGTGTGCTGGAGAATTGAACTCAGGTCCTCATTTGGGCACAGTAAGTGTGCTTAACTACTCATCCATCTGCCTAGCCCCTGAAATGCCTTTTATAATCCTTCATTCTTGATGTAGTTTTCAAAGTACAAGTTCATAAATTTGTAAATCCACATACCATAAGCATACTGTTCAACAAACATAACAAAACAGTCGTACTCGTGTAATCACCTCCTTGGTCAACATTTAAGACAGTAACAGCACTAATGACAGCTTACGCTGGAGAGGATTTTGGGCAAGGGGAACAATCCTCCACTGCTGGTGGGAGTGGAAAACTTGTACAAGAACTTTGGAAGTCAATATGGCAGTTTCTCAGGAAATTGGGAATCGATCTACCTCAAGACCTAGCTATACCACTCTTGGGCATATACTCAAAGGATGCTCCATCATTCCAAAAGGACACTTACTCAACTATGTTCATAGCAGCATTATTCTTAATAGCCACAACCTGAAAACAACCTAGATGCCCCTCAATCAAGGAATGGATAAAGAAAATGGAATGTGCTGCTAAAAACAATGAAGCAGCTTTGTTTCTAATTTGAACTAATAAAAAAAAAAATCTCTTGGGGAAGAAAGTGACATCAGGAAATTTAAAGGCAAACAGATGGAACTAGAAAAAAAAAATCACCTTGAGTGAAGTGTCCCAGAAGCTGAAGGACAAACATAGTATGTACTCAATCATAAGTGCGTATTAGCTGTAAAGTGAAGGATAATCAGGCTACAATCCATAGCCCCAGAGAGGCTAGGAAACAAGGAGGGCCCAAAGCAGGACAGGAACAGGAACGCATGGATTTCCCTGAGAAGAGGAAGTAGAAGAGCTCTCCTGGGTAGACTGGGGGCCAGTGGGGATGGGAACTGAGTGATTGGGTTACAGGGAGAGTGGGTGGAGGAGGAAAAGCAATTAAAGAGATGTCTTGATGGAGGGGGGCATTTTGAGATCAGGTAGAAACCTGCTCCAGTGGAAATTCCCATTAATCTACAAGGATGACACCAGCTAAGACTCCTAGCAATAATAGACAGGTAGCCTGAACTGGTCATCTCCTCTAATAAGATTGGTAACTACCCTAACTGTCATCCATCAGAGAGCCTTTATTGAGTGACTGATGGAAACAGATGCAGAGATCATAACCAAGCACTTGGCTAAACTTGGAGAATCCTTTTGAAGAGAGTTAGGAAGGATTATACAAGCCAGGGATTCAAGCTCATCACAGGGGAACAGTTAGAAACAACAAACCCGGGCTCATAGGAGTTCAAAGACACTGGACTTACAACTAGGAAGCCTGCATGGGGCAAACCTAGGCCCTCTACATATGTGTGACAGTTCTATAGCTTAATCTACTTGTGGGACTCCTAGAGGTAGAAGCAGGGCCTTTTCCTAATGCGTTAGCTGGCTTCCAGGAACCTATTTCTCATATTGGGTTGCCTTGCCCAGCTAAATACAAGGGGAGGAGCTTAGTCCTACCTCAACTTGATATGCCATGTTTTGTGGACACCCATGGAAGGCCTACCCCTTTCTGAACACAAACAGAAGAGGAGTGGATTGGGGGAGAAGGTGAGAGAGGGAGAATGAAAGGGTGTGGGGAGGGGAACTGTGGTCAGGATGTAAAATAAATGAATAAATTTAATTAATAAAAAAATTTAAAGACAGTACCTCTGAGATTCTCAGCCCTCTCTATGCCGTTTCCTAATACTTCTCCCCAAAAGTAACCTCCAAGTTATGTTGTGGAATATTCATTTACACTGTGTGAAGATGTGTCACTGTGATTTGTTTAATAAAAAGCTGACCAGTCAGTAGTTAGGCAGGATTTCTAAGCACAAACAATGCTGGGAAGAAGGGAGGAGTCACAAGTGGACCCAGGGGGAACAGACATGCTGGAGAAGAGGTAAAAATCACAAGTCAGGCTGCAACATATAGATGAGTAGAAATGGGTTAAGTTATAAAAGCTAGTGAAAAGAGCCTAAGCTATTGGCCAAGCATTCAGAATTAATAATAAGTCTCTAGGGAAGGCATTGATAACACATACCTTTAACTCCAGTACTTGGGAGGCAGAGGCAGGCTGATCTCTGTGAGTTCAAGGACAGCCTGGTCTACAGAGTGAGTTCCAGGACAGGCTCCAAAGCAATACAGAGAAATCCTGTCTTGAAAACAACAACAACAACAACAACAATAATAATAATAATAATATGTCTCCATGTTCAGGATTTGGGAGCTGCCTGGTGTGACAGAGAAAGACTTAATACAATCTAAATAATCATAAATTAGTTTTGCCTAGTTTTTGTAAGTTTATATACCTGAAATACTGTATGCATTTAAAAAGTATGGCTTATTTTGTCATAATTATCTTCTTGTCATTTGTGGGGCTGTTACCTATGCCAGTATTTTGTTCATTGCCATGTAATACAAATATCCTGAATCTCTTATGCTTGGGTGGCATACAAATAAGCTCAATGTAAGTAAAAGATAACCTAAGTTGAAATGCTTTGATTTACTTAAGCTATTGATTATGATCATCTAAGAGCACATGCTGATGCACCAGTTGTTTGATATTAATTGTGAGGCTGACTCTGAATTATGGCTGACCGATGCTGCCAGGCATCATCAGCAAACATCACACCCTGTCACTACCCAAGAAATAACCCAAATTCAAGCACTTCCTACTGAACATGAATTGCTTATTGCTATCATAAATTTGAAAAAATGTTAAGTCACAGCACTGTAAATCACAGACCATCTATATGACACTATGTAATTGCTGCATCTAAAAATAAATGCACCTCACTGTGTATGGCTATTTAGATCCTTTTCACTTGGTGGCATTTACTAATAATGCTCTTACAAACATTTTAGATACCATTTGATATATGTATGCGTGCACTACTTTTGAACAAATGCCTAAATGGAAATGCTGAATTATAATACAAGTATGCATACATAATGAGAGCTGGGCTTCCCTGGTTGGCTAGGCTGGCTGGCCAATGGGCCCAGGCATCTGCTTATCTCTGCCTTTCCAGGGCTGAAATTACAAATGTCCACCATTAGGCCCAGCTGTTCTACATGGTTTCTGGGGATCCCATGGTCATCACTCTTTCTAAGCAAGCACTTTACGAAGTAATCTCTCCGGCCCTGCCTTTTAATTTTTATACTATAGATGTTATTGGCTACTCACTGCTAATACTGAAGCATTTTGAATTTGACAATGTACTTAATTTTACTGGCAAATTCTATACTCTCATGTTTGCATGTTAATAATTTATATGCTCTTTCCTTGACTTTAAAACTCCCTTTAAGATATCTTGTAAGGCAAGTCTAGTAATGTTGTATCTCTCAGTTTTTTGCCTAAGATAGTCTTTATCACACTTCATTTTTTAAAAGACAAAGTTCCTGGGTATATTATTCTTGTTTGACAATTTTTTTTTCCTTTCAGGGTGTTGAAGACACCATGGCAATTCTTAGTTGCATGCAAGGCTTCTACTGAAAAATCTACTGATAATTTTAGGTATTTTGTGTGTGAGAATTAATTTCATCTTGTTTTCAAAACTCTCTAACCTTTAACTATTTGATGGTGATGATAGTGTGTGTGTGTCCTTGTAAGTTCCTCTTATTTGATGCCATTGGAAATTCTTGAGTCTGGAATTTTATTTACTCCCTCAACCTTAGGAATTCTTCTGCCATTGTTTCTTCAAATACATTCTTTCTCCTCTTCCTGGCCTCCTACCCTATTTCTGAAACATTAGTAATTAGCATGTTATATTTGGTAGTATACCATAAGGCCCTCAAACTACCCTGGGTTTTCTTTGCTTTGAACTCTTCAAAGTGCATGATTTACAATGACCTAGCTTCAAGTTCACCAGCCATTCTGTCTGTCTGATGTAGTCTACTATTAAAACCACTCTGTTGACTTTCTTCAGTTCATTTGTGGTATTCTCATATATGGCTAACCACTTTCCAGCAAGAATAAGTAATAGGTTCTACAATGGAGTGAACTAGAAGAAAGTTCATGAAGTGATGAACTCTGGCTCAGGCAGCAAGAATGCTGTTTGTTTGCACCAATAGATTCCAGGAGTTAGTTCCTTAGACCACGCCCATTGTAAGCCACTGGGGAAATCTTTTCATTTTGTCTCCTCATTCTGTGATCCAAGTAATGTTAGATGTGTCTAATATACTCTGACTTAAGAAGCAATAGTCCCTGAATAAATTATATTCAAAGGGATGGTCTTCACTAGGGAAGACAGACAGCTGGTGTTTGAGAAATTCCAACCTGTTTCTTAGGCTGTTGGTGAGCTATCATCTGCCTGTCCATCACTTTGTTCCTCATTGCAACTTAGTCAGAAACCAGGGCACCATACAGCCACTGGGAACAGATATCATAAACTCCATTCACCAGGATACAGGAGTCTATGTTTTTTAAGCCTCTTCTGCTATGCACTGTTTCTTCAGGTTGCCAACACAACATCTTTTTTCCTGAAGTTCAGCATTATTGCATGTAGACAATGCCCTGCACTCTCAAAGCTGGTAGATTAAGCATAAAACTGTGAGGTTCTGTGCAGTTAGGACACAGTATTCAATGTCTAAACCCTCTTCTGCAAAAGAATCTGGGTATCTGGAAAGCCTTTCTCTGATATTATTATCAGTGCCTGGGACAGGGTCCATGCTCATACATGACTCATTTTTTCCAAGTGGCTAAATGTGTATGTTCTCTAGCTACCCTGTGGAAGGAATAATCACACCTGTGTTTCACTTGTCACAGAGAAATGATCTTCCATGGATAGCAGAACAGCCTGGAGATTGCTTGCCAGCCATGTAGCTCATGTTTTCCTCTAAGTTGTATAGAACACCCTTTGACAAGCAATACACTTCAAGTACTCTAAACATAATGGCAGAATCTTCAACACTAAGTTCGTATTTAAATTCAATGTAATGCAATAATGCATGACCAGCACCAAGACTGTGTACTTTAATCACCTACTCCTTGTCTTAAACTGATATTGCAAAATGAGTATGATAAACAATTAAGGGGTGCTTCATTTTCAGTCATCAAAATGTAGGAAGAATTCCTTTAGAAGAATTACACTAATTTTTTTCTCATTTCCTCATCACATTTTGGGGGAGAAAATCCAAACAATGCTATTGGTGTGCTTTGCAATGTCACAGGTAAGAAATTATAAGGCACTGTCTACACAGTATGGTGTAGAAGATAAAGCTCATTTGTAGAATGCTTACCTACTATGCACAACACCTTAACCTACATCCCCATGCTCATACTAAAATAAAGAATAAATTGGTTTC
The DNA here is from genome assembly GCF_003668045.3 of Cricetulus griseus. Classification (NCBI taxonomy): domain Eukaryota; kingdom Metazoa; phylum Chordata; class Mammalia; order Rodentia; family Cricetidae; genus Cricetulus; species Cricetulus griseus. Next base: position 45,460,091 of record NC_048596.1, on the reverse strand, counting down.
CCCCATTTTCAAAATCTATCAACAAATCATGTTGCAAATCTGTGATCATGTTAAGTATATACTTATGTAAAGTTTATAGACACGTCTATAACACAAGTCTTAACTTGTGAAGGTTTTTGAAAGTTCCCAATGTCAGTTATTCCTATTTCAGCCTTTCTTTATACTTACCATTTTGTTTTTGCTTCTTACGTCCTCTAAGCATTTAAAAATCTGACTTTAAAATCAATATCTTTTAACATATACCCAGTTACATCCTCTTTCCTGACACCAAAGCAGTTTTCCTTCTGAACTGAATAATACTTGAGATTTAGGGATATTATGCCTCATGATGTTTTTATATCTTCCCATAATACCTGCTTCATCGATCTGCACACAGTAGGCACTTAATGAATATACTTAGTGATTGAATCAAGGGCCCTACAGATGCTTGAGTTCCTAGCAGACGTGTGAATTACCCCACGATAGACTTTAATATCTCCTTCCTCTTTGTAGGGAGATGGAAATGGTTGTTAAAGAGGCACAGCTAAGTGTCCGATCTCTTTTATCATAATTCCTCTTAACAACTGTATTCCTGCTCTAAAATTATTTGATTCTTGCCAAGAACTTATTTAGAGACGCTGTAAAATTCAATATCATTTCATCAAAGCATATTGTCCTTTTTTCCCCATGATTTCTATTTTCTCTTATACCAAATAAGAACTGGGTTCTTCAGGGGAAGCTAAGTGTTCTGTGCTAAACTAAACCACAGTGAATGAACAAATATCTATTTCTCACTCAGGCATTGTCCACATGGGCAATGGTGGGAAAGCTGGCTTTGCTTCACATGGTCACCTGAGATGTAGACAAATGGATGTTTCCCTGTCCCAACATGATGCCTGGGAGAGGGAGCCAAGTCTTATGCCACACCTTCAGTGGCTAGGGGCAGAAGTAAAAGGTCTCTTACACTTAGCTAAGAGTCAGAACTTAGTCAAGGTCCCACCTATGGAGGAGGAACTGAGACTGAGAAACAGATGACTATTTAGTGAACAACAAGCAGCTCCCTTATAGGATCGAGTACCCCATCCATCTGAATTCCACATGGCGATGCCATTAAAGAATCTTGGCTGTGGTGTGTGCCATTTACCTTTGCAATAAAAAGTCACACACTTTAAAATTCCAAATTAACTGTTTTACCTGATTCAAGTTTGTCCAGTAAAGCAAACATCTAGTCAGAAATTAGGCAGTTTGTTTTCTTGTTATTGAAGGAATACTGCCCAGCTGAAGTGTGACAAGCATGGCGCTGGCAGGCCTTGCCCCTTTGCTCGCATTCCCTCTGCCTTGCTAAAGGCCTTTAGATTACATTCCTAAAACTAATCACCAAGGTCTGTTCTCTTATTTGGCAACTTCCTCATCCTCAGACTGACTACAAAGTCCAGTTATCAAAAGTATTGAAGTCCAGCAGTCAAAATCCCCTTTTGGTTCACCTAATTAACATGCCCAATGAAAAGTAAACACTTTATCCTAAAACAAAGGTATTCTTTGCACCTTTATAAACTTACATTTTCCCCAAGTGCCACATCTGTCTCCTCTCTAGAGGTAATGTTTTGTCCTCTGAGACAAATATCTTCTGTCCCCTTTCCCCTGTTCCCTCCCCCTTCTCCCTCATCCTCTATCTCCTGACTTTGTCTCTTATTCCCTGCCCTCCATCCCTCTGAGGCAAATTAATCTCCTCTGTGCTGAGAACTTGGTCTTGGGGCTCCTGAGCTGTTACTTTTCCTATCAGTTATGCCTTGTGTCTTAGTGACAATGAATTCCCCTTGTTCCTTCTTCCCCCTCCACAATCTGCCTTCTTTCCTGTTCTGTTCATTTGTTACACCCCAGGATCTTTCCAGAAGCATCACAATAATAGCATGCTCAAAGAAGAAATACTCCTCACCCTTGTCAAGATGGTGTCTCGGATTGGGATTGCCTTAGTCTCCACCTTCCTTTTATTTTAATAACAGGATCTGACACTGCTTAAGAGGTCCTTTCTTGATCATCTCCCATCCAATGCATTAGCTCTTGATTGATGATACACATTACAATGGCCTGGCCACCTTCTAAAATGGACTGAATTCAAGTGCTGGGTACAGAGGAAGGCCTTCAGATGGCTTCCTGAAAACCTAAGGAGAGATGTAGGGAAACTCTGTAAGGAGGTAGCCCTGGAGAAGGATCTCAAAGACAAGAGCTGGGGACCAGATAAATATGGAGAGTATTGCAGCTACTGTGGATCTCAGATGACATATCTCCTCCATGTGGGGCTGATAACTCAGGTCTGTTTTTGGAAAATGGCCTCTCAGGGACTTAGTAGGGGCACTGAATAGAGAGGGAAAACATCGAGGGCTTTGATAGGATGAGGTTGGAAAGACATCGGCACATCCCTATTCACTCAATATTGCTAATTGCTTATGTGTGCACACATGCAATCAATTACATGAATTGAATGTGTGCAGCTCCAAAGAGCAAAATAACCTTACTGTGACTTAAATGCAGGTTAGTTAGGCATGGTAAAACATGGTTGAAATCCCACCCTAGGACACTTGGGTGGATGGAGAATTCCTGGGAGTTCCAGTTCAGCCCCAACTACATAAGGAAACTTTATCAAAAAACAAAACAAAACCAGAGGCTATATTTATCACACAGCGATGTATAGGTTTTTAATTATTACTTATTTTGATATTATAATTCATTTCTTCCTTCCCATTCATTCCACTTGGAAAATTCTCCCCTATTCCTTTCTTTGTCCTTATGACCTTTTCTCACTAGTTGTTGTTACTTATGTGTATGTACGTGGTTTTCTATAATGCCGTCCCTCTATTGCAAGGAGAAGTTTTCTTCAATGAGGGATGAGGACTACACTTATCCCCAAGGCATGTAAATTAGGTGAACCAAAAGGGGAATCTATCCCTAAAAGTATGTATAAGGACAAATATTTAGAATGCAGTTAGGGATTATGTTGGTTTAATAAAGTGTCAATCATAGATTCTCCTCCAAGATTGGTGATCTAGCCTTGGGTAGTTGGTTAGGTGTAACACAAAAAATAAAAACCCAGAGATAGATATTGGGGTTCAAGCCAATGGTCAGATAAGCAAAGTGGCCAAACTAGTAGCTCTTACCTCTACCCAAGCTGAAGCAAAACTGTTCTCTATGTGGCTAAAGACTACTTGTGGCTGGAGACCAAAATGCCTCAGACTGAATATCTGCTCTTACCTTATATAACACAGGTGCTGGGATTAAAGGTGTGTGATCCCAAGTATCTGAGAGTCCTACATCTTGCAGGCAACAGGAAATGGTCTCTGATACTGGGTATGACTTGAGCGTATATGACACCTTAAAGCCCACCTCCACAATGACACACTTCCTCCTTCAAAACCATACCTGTTCCAATAAAACCACAACTCCTAATAGTGACACTCCCTTTGGGGTCCATTTTCTTTCAAACTACCACAGTGTGTGTGTGTGTGTGTGTGTGTGTAGATCAGAGGTTCAGAGGTCCACGTCAGATGTCTTCCTCAGTCCCTCTCCATCATAGTTTTTGAGACAGTCAGCACTCACAAGCTAGCCTGGCTAACCATTTGGGCTCCAGGGATCCTCCTGTTTCTACACCCCAACAATGTGATTACAGACATATGCTATCACCACACCCTCCTTTTTCATAGATGCTAGAAATCCAAACTAAGTTCCTCAGGCTTATGTGGCAAGCATATAGTCAAGTGAACTACTTCTTTGGCCCTATTTTAATGTTGTTTGAAAATATCTCTATGTAAAAGAAATACCGCCTCTGTGTTGGGAGCTCTCACTGCAAACACTTAATTTTACAGGAATTCTTAATTCTCAGCTGCAAAAAGGCTTCAACTAGACTCTGGAGTGAGGTATTATTTCTCTTCCCATATCCCCAGAATTTTTCTATCTTCCTGCCCTGTCTCATATCCATCGCTGATAGAAGGGACCTACATGGAAAGCAAGAAACCACAAAGAGCATCAAGGAAAGAGACCCCATCCCAACAACCAGAGGGAATAACTTTGGACAATAACTTCAATAAGCTCAGAAAGAGTCTCATTCTGAAAGTGTCCAGAATGGTTAGCAACCCTGTCAACACTTTATGGGTCAGGGAAACTGAGATAGTCAATGGGCGTTATTCTAACTTGCTAAGTCTGTATTATGGCGGTAATGGCAGACTTACTATCTGGTAGTACAAAAAACAATGGTGAGCTGTGTCTAGGAGATAAAGAACTGCATGTCTATGCTTGAGGATAACAAGGAAGCCTAAAGGACCCTGTGGAGGAGTCTACAGTGCTGGCTGAAGTCTGTAACCCAACAGTATGTGAATTTCTGAAAACCAGAAATGAAGACTGAACCCTTCTGTCTATGAGACCTCTCTATAAGAGGATGTTGTCATGGAAAGTAGAATAAGGTGATCATTTTGGAGTGATTTGCAAAACACAAATGTATCAAGACACCCAACAAGGATCTTTCTGTTGGCAACTGCTAACTAGAAAAAAAAAAGGACTCTGATTAATGCCACACTAAATATGAAATGCTAAAATGAAGAGAGGAACAATTCTTCCCTGTGGACCAAGCTATTGAATATACAAAATGCAAATATCCGTGTGTGTGTGTGTGTGTGTGTGTGTGTGTGTGTGTGTGTGTGTATTTCTGAAGGGACCATTTTCAAATTGCAATGTATTGTCCTTTAAGATATCTCTGTAACATAATGTAACCCAGGAGCTGGAGAGATAGATCAGCAGTTAAGAACACTTACTGCTCTTCAGAGAACCTGAGTTCAGCTCCCAGCACCTGTAATGGATGGCCAAAAACCACCTGTATCTTCAGTTCCACAGGATCTGATACCCTCTTCTGATCTTCCTAGGTACCCCCATACATGTGACATATGCATAAATAAAATTAAAAATAGTGTAGTCTCTTAAATGGTGACTTTTCTTCTCAAATGACCATACTAAAGGCAAGATTAGTTTCCTAGATGGACATAGTGTGGCATGTATACCTTTAAAAGTAGTATGATGTTCTGCTCTACACAGCTACCATGGGAAATCACTACTGACTGGGTGACTTGAGCAACAAAAATGTTTTCTCACATATCTGGAGTCTCAAAGTCCAAGATTAAGTTAGACAGCTTTGATCTCTCCTGAGACTGCTCTACTTGGTCTCTAGATGGACATCTTCTCATTAGATCCCAAATTGTATTTTTCTCTGTGCACACACATTCCTGATCTGTCTCACTTCTTAATGAGGACTTCAGTCATATAGGATTAGTGGTCCACACTTATAGCTTAATTTAACTGCCATTACCTCTCTGATATAGTCATACTAGGGATAACTCTTCAAGATAAGGACATGGAGGGGACCCAGTCCTATAGACAGCATATTGATGTCAGATACTGGTTACTTCAGTAGAAAAAAAGCAGAGCTAAAATGGAATGAATTCTGTTTTCCATGACAGGTCATCCTCTCTGGTCTCCTGGAATGCTGAATTGCTTCCTTGACAACCAAGGGCCAGTGAAAATATTTCATCAAAGCTCATACATGAAGACACACACACACAGAGAGAGAGAGAGAGAGAGAGAGAGAGAGAGAGAGAGAGAGAGAGAGAGAGAGAGGAAATAGGCTATGGAGTTTGTGTGAAAGGAAATTGATATGAGTGGAAGAATGAGGGGCCAGACTAGAGAAAAAAAATTTTATGGAATCAAAATGTTTACCTTATAATTTCAAGCCATATAGCTTGAAAATTAATATATGCCCTTATATAATTTTAAGTTACATTGACTTTGCTTATTTCTTAATATCTAATATCTAGAAGATATGTAGAAGCTTGTTTTTAATACATTTCATTTTTATGACACCATGATGGTGTCTTTGCAGTACATGAGAATGTTCCAAGCATTGTGCTCATCTCTCACTGAGTGTGTCATACTTCTGTTCATCATCTTTTCTGAAATTTGGTATGAATGATTTGTATAAGCATGAAAAAACATATATGACTTTTAATATCAAAACATTAAGAAAATCTGACCACATTGTCACACACTATAATTCCACAACTCAGAAGAGTTACTGACACATGAACATGGTGAGTTAAAGGCTAGCCTAGGCTACTACTGCAACCTCACCTCAAGCACACAGACAGACAGACAGACAGACAGACAGACAGACAGACAGGTAGACACACACACACACACCAATAAGCAAACAATTAAACAAAGCTCATTAGAGTAAAAGTGTTATTTAACAATGGCTTAGTTGGAGAAAACCTCTTGAGAATGGCGTCATGAAAATGGGTACAGCCCAAAAGCAAAGCCTTAATCTTTACCTGTTGTAGAATGGTGAGAGCCTGGTACTTCAGGAGTCAGAATCAACATTCTTCACATGGTGATTTCCTTTGCTTACTCATTCCCCACTCATGGCATCTCAGTTTTTAATAAAGGAGAACATTGGTAATCTTATTTATATTTATATGTAACAAGCTGACACTGAGATTAAAGAGAGGACCAGCTGATCTATGTGGCCATATATTCTAGCATGAAACCCAAATGTTTCTGAGCTCAATCACTCTTGACTCTTACTCACTGATGCATGAGCAGGACTGTAGACACTCTGCTCTTTTTCACATGTTCATAGCTACCGTGCTCACTTCAAACACTAAGCTCTACACAAACCAAGCATCTTGCATTTGGTCACCAGTTCCAGGTCTTTGTTCACACTACTTCCCCTTGCCTGCAGTGCCCTCCCTTCCATCTTTCTCAAAGGTCTACTGTTCTCTCAAGCTCCATTCCAAGACCTTTCCAGATTGTTTCCTTACAACCCATAGAAAACAATGTGTCTCTCTTGCATTTGTGATAAAGAATAATCAATCATTATTAGTTGGGGAAGCAGATGTCATCAGGAAGCTTTTTCTAAGCAATGAGGTTGAATTTTTCCCTACATGCTCACACAGAAAATAACCACCCAGATTCTCTGCTTAGCCCAGCAGTCGCCTGGCCTTTTAGTTGGTAAGTGTCTTACCACAGGAGTATCAAGACATGGGTTATCTAAACAGACTTAAAAACATTTCTGTCCATCAAGTGGAGAGAACATCATTCCATTATACAACACCTTCATATGACAATCACTGTGGTCCCTCAGTTAGGAAAACACAGACATTTAAAAAAAAAAAAAAGAACAAATTATGTCATTCTTCAGAAATGGATGGAATGGAACCTTTGTTAAGCAGAATAAGCCAGATCCAGAAAGACATATGTTTTCTCTCATATATTGAATTTAAGAGGGAAATGCATGAAAGTAAAAGGTTCATTGGAGATTTAATGGGAATGGAGAAAAGAGAAGGGAAATAGGAGAGTAATAGAGAATAAGGATGTGGGCTGTTGAGATGGCTAGGAGACAAAGTGCTTGGTGTGCATGCATGAGGGCTAGAGTTCAGATCTCCGGTACCCCACCTGAAAAAAGCCAGATGGCATGGAAGTCTTTTGCAATGCCAAACCAGCGCTGGGGTTGGGCAGGTTCCCTGGAATGAGCTGGCTTGCCAGACTAGCTGAAATGGTAAGCTATGTGTTCAGCCACAGACCCCACACATCAATAGGTGAGGTAGCGAGCAACTGAGGAAGTCAACCTGGGACTTGTACATGCACAGGCACACATATGGATCTATACACACATGTGTAGAGACACACAAGCAACACATACGTGCACACAGAGTGTGACTATGATCAATGTATATTACATATTTATATGAAAATGTCATAATGGAACCCATTACTTTATACAGTTAATATATGCTAACAAAATAAATTTTTTTAAAAAAAGGGTTTTAAAAACATAATGATCTATCTATTAATGGCATATAAAATGAAATGCTGAGTCACATGCTATAACACTGAATATAAGTGACAGGATTGAAGAATCCTATAACTGTTAACTCTTTTAAATTAGCATGCAAGACATTGGGTAGTCTCATACATCTTCAAAGTGTGTTTTAGCAGATTTCCACCACCCCCTTGCTACCACTGCCCCCTTCTAGCATCACTCTTTCATGTCCCGTGTGTCCTTTTGCCCGCCTCCATCCTTCTTCATAATCTAATTTACCCTCTCTTGGTCTTCTTTTTAGTATTAGTTTTTATGCCTTCTCTAGTACCTTAGAAGGCACTCAGCTGGAAGCAGGAGTCAAGGCTCCTTTCACTTTATACCCAAGACTACCTGATGGTGAGCATATAGTATTGGCTTAAGAAATGTTTGTTGAAGCCAGGCATGATGGTGTATACCTTTAATCCCAGAACTGGAGAGGCAAAGGCAGGCAGAACTGAGTTCAAAGCCAGCCTGGTCTACAAAATGAGCTCCAGGAAAGTAAGTGCTGTCACACAGAGAAACCCTGTCATTCATTAGTTTGTTGATATATATATATATATATTATATATATATACATATATATATATATATATATATATCAACAAACTAAAGAAGTTTTAGCTGGTCACAAATTTAATACAGCTAAATATTATGGTCCATGTGTAAAAATACATAGTAAGACTTACCACATTTCAATTTTCAAATGACAGAAAGGCTGAATGATAGAATACTTCAATTACATATAGAATGAAGTATTTAATGTTTTAATTGCATCAAACATTTTAAAGGTCAGCCTTTCAGGATGACCAAATTGAGTCAGTCCCATATCCATAAGAAAATGGTTTGAAAAGTTGGAAAAGAGAAGCATGTGTGGAACCTAACAGATGCTTTAACACATCTGGAGGACTGTCAGTGGAGTTGAGAGATGCTATATGTGCCTAGGTCTAGAGAAGGCAAGGCTAGGATGATGGGGGCTCTAAAATTACACCTGCTTTCTAAGCTGTATTCCCCACACACACAAAACCACCTCTATAGGGCAGTGGGAGGGGCCAGTGACACAGTAAGTATCCAGTCTCAGGACCCATCAAAGCAAACCCCTTATGGATACAAGTTGTTAACCATGAGGTAGAATTGTAGATAGCAGTCTCCCTTTTCTGTGATGTTGAAATCTGTAAAATGACTGTCATTCCTTTTCAGAGAGGACCACTGAGACAATAAAGACAAGGAAGAAAGAGAAAGAGAAAGAAAAAGAAGGGAGGGAGGGAGTTTGCAGTGCCAGTTATTCTACAGACTAGCAGTGAAAATGCACCTTCCAATCATACATTTATCCAATCAATCACTATTGAGCACTTGGACCTGTCCTGTACCTAGGGATACAATAGTGAGGAAACAGGATGCAGTTGCTGCATTCTTGAGCTTAGTGCCCAATACAGGCAGGAATCTGCACACATAAAAATAATACCACTTTAGTGAGTGCTAGGAGGAAAATCACAGAATACAGGAGGAAGATGAGCTACTTGGAGGGTTCAGAGATGGCTAAGACCCAGGGCAAGCTATTTAACCCCTCCATCCATCCACAGTGATTGCTGTTAAATGGAGCAGAAAATTCTTGCCACACAATGACTTTGAAGAATATAGAGTTTGTAACGGGGGTATTTTTTGTCTTTGTAACTTTGAGGAAGGTCATCTGACCTCTTTCACCCTCAGTTTCCTCACCCCCAAACTGGTAAGCACACTGGGTACCTTTGTCATCATGCTATGAGATCATGTAGTAACTGGCATCCATGTAGAAAACAACCTGAATATTTAGAAAGAAAAAAACTCCACATCCATTATAGCTCTTGTCTACGCATTTAAAAGCCCAGGCATTTTGAAGAGACAGACAGACAAGACACAGAGAAGGTTTTGTGTTTATATCTATCCTATTTGAGGTTACCAGGAATCCTGGGCTATATATCCATGACAAGATCAAAGTGTCCTTCCTTCTTTCTTTCATGGTCACCTCCTTTTTCTCTTGAGAAGCTGAAGGTTGCAAAGGACATTAAAGGAGACACAAGGCCATCCCTGTCTCTGACCAAGCAGTTACCAAATGGAAATCACAGCAGTGGCTCACCAGGGTTCCAGAGGGAACCAGCTCAATATGAATGCAAATAATCCACGTTTCAAGCAGGATTATGGCTATAAATGAAAGACGAAAACCACATCAGGGTACCAATTCGTCACACATTTCCACACAAAGGCTCAGTCCTATTTCTCTCCTCATCTTTGGCCCACCCTGCTTCCCACTGTATTTTGTAGACAAATGTGTACAGTGCTGAGAAAGCTAAAGGAGGACAGAGAAACAGACAAGCAGGCAGACAGACTGGCGACCTGAGCTGGTCATCATCTCATCTTTTCCCCTCAGCACTCTATGGGTCTACCTGAACTTCCTGGGGTCAAATGACCTCCACCAGAGCTTGACTGGCACCACAGTGAGTGGAGTCACCAAGCACCCAGCAGCACGCTGGCTGAAGCCAGCCCCCTCCCAGGTTTCCTATTATCTCCCATTTGTCCTGATCACTAATGCAGCTCCTATGCTATCTCCCATTAGGTCAGGGCAATGAAAGCCAATGCCATTTTCTTGATGGCTTATGCAGAATTGCAGTAATTTGAAGCAAGCCTCTCTGGCCCAGCTTTTCCCTGTCTCCATGGCCCACCCTGCCACCTCTCTTTCCCTTGCTGCCCTCCCCTTCCTGGCCTCTCCCTCCCCTAGCCCCTGTCTCTGTCTGTCCTCTTTTTAAACCGAATATATTGGGGCCCTGGCGGGCTGCCATTCTAACTGCGCATTAGAAATGGTAGAGTTTTCCTCTATCTGATTCTATAAAATGAGTTCACCAGAAGGTGCAGACCCAGCACATTCGTGGTTTTTCCTATAAATTACTTTAACACTGTGTCCAATCATATATATAATTTCAGATTTTCAATTTCAACTCACTGCTGTGTCAGCACAGACTCCACTGATATGTCTAACATATTTAGCTTAAAATGAAACGGATGGCATTTCATTACCAGGAAGATAATATTTTTGAATATGTTTCCTGCATGGTGGGATCCATCATTATTCTGCCACTTTATGTTCAGTGTGTGTAATAGCTTTTTAATGCTTTAGCGTATTTTATTTATACGTGTAATATTTTTCTAATAGTATAGGACAGCTTAACTCAATGGACACATTAGAAAATCTTAATTGAATACTTTTAAATATTAGCAAAGAGGGAAAGACTGAACAAATTGCCAATATTTTTGTTTAAGAGTTCATAAAGAGTAACAAAACTGGTACAAAAAAATATTCAGGCTTTTTTCTTCTTTTTATTTTAAAGTCTGTGCTCCTCTACTTCCTCTAGGTAGCCCCACTCAGCAGTTTCCCCATAAATAAATATGTGTGTGTGTGTGTGATTTATAAGAGTGTGTGTGTGTGTGTGTGTGTGTGTGTGTGTGTGTGTGTGTGTAACTTGCAGAGGAAATAAAAAGATAAAGAAAAATTCTCTGGTCCCCCGAGACTTAGAAACTGTCAGAGTAAAAGCAGGAAACACAAGAAATATTGAGCAAGTGGCAGTGAGCATGACGAGGACACTCTGATTGGCTGATGCTTCTGACAGTGCCGAAATCTTTGATAGCAGGGCCCCGCTCTTTGACCAAAGTCATGGAATGTTTAAAAGGAGACTTTTCTCAAAAGCTGTCATTGCAAAGAAAGTGATTCACCTTAAAAAACTTGCTTTCTGGTAGCCAACTTCTGCAGGCATTTCAAAATAACAAGACAGGGTCCAGAGAAAGCACGTCACTGTTCTGGTTCTTTCTATCAGTGCACACCTTACACTTAGGGAAATGCTTGGAGTCCAGGTTCCCACTTCCCACTGTGAGTCACAGCAGCTCTGGGGGGCTCTGGGCTGCAGCACCCAGACACAAGCACCTGGTGTGGGGTCATTCTGCAGGGAAGCCCTGCGAAATCACTTTGCCTCTGAGCTGAAGCTCCGCTTTTCCTGTATTTAATGCACAGCCCCTTATCTCTAACTGCTGCCCTCCTGGGAAGGCAGAAACCGACATGAATTCTAATTCTAGGCCACTTCTTAGCACCAAAGGGACCCTGAGAAAGTTGCTGCAGTCCTCTGGAGCACTGAGCATTTATCTGTAAAACTGAGATAATAGTTCTTGCTTCTCAGTTTGCTACAAGAATAAGACATCATCCCCCTTGTGTGTTCCCAGCCCAACCAATGCTTGTATTACAGATACACAACTGCTGTTGGTGTTACAATTAACAAATTCTGCAGACATTAAGCAGTCTGGATTTTCTCTCTGTTCTGTCTCCACATTCTCCCAACTAATTCACAAATTGGGGCCTGGTTAGTTTGTAGACCGTCTCCTGTCCAAGCATGGATTATATATCTCCCCCACCCCATCCCCTTTGGTGAAAGGTAAAAATAAACGGAGAGTTCCAGAGAATATGATTCCAAAGTTAAATGTGTAGAAAAGAAAAATGCCAATGATAATAGCCTTATAGTTCAGGCCAAAGTACTTCTACATTTCTCATTGTTAGCTTCTTTATCTTCCATTTTTGCAGCTAACCAGTTTGATCATTAGAAGTTTTTTGTAAAACTTCAAAAGTTTCCAACTTCCATTCAAGGCTGTCTTAGCTAGGGTTTCTATTGCTTCAATGAAGCACCATGACCAAAAGCAAGTTTGGAAAGAAAGAGTTGATTTGCCTTACACTTCCAAATTGTCATCTATCATGGGAGGAGGTCAGAACAGGAACTCAAATGGGGCAGAAACCTGGAGGAAGAAGCTGATGCACATGCTAATAAGAGTGCTGCTTACAGGCTTGCTCCTTGTGGATTGCTCAGCCTGCTTTCTTACAGAACCCAAGAACACCAACCAGCCCAGGGGGTTGGACCACCCATAATGGTCTGGGATCTCCCCCATAAATTACTAATTAAGAAAATGCTATACAGGCTTGCCTACAGCTGGATCTTCTGGAGGCATTTTCTCTTTTGAAGCTCCCTACTCTCTGGTGATTCTAGCTTATGTCAAGTTGACATAAAACTAGCCAGCACAGTCTGTGTTACAGATGTTTTGAAGATAACCTAATTTACTGATGCACCACTAAGCAATTTTGGTGGACACACACACAAAAAAAAAAAAAAAACATAAACAATGCATTCTTCAAATAGCTGCTATAGTCAGCCACAGCTGAAATGCAGAGGGTGAAACAGATAAAAGTCTACATCACTCTACATTTACATTTCAGTAGCATGGAGCAAACAACATGTAATTAAGCTAGTCAATTAAAAGATAAACCGATTTCCTAATAAATACTAATGGCACACAGAAAGGTTGGTGTGGCAGAAATAAACATCTGTGGGAAAGTGGGGGGGGTCATAAGAGAGTGACCTCTGAAGCAAAGCAAATAAACTGATATTTGGAAGGAAAGGAGTGCTGTGCCCAGGTCTTTGAAAAGCTAAGAATGACACCACAGATGTCAAAAGCAAAATAGAGTTCAGAAAGTAGAAGAAATTGAACAGAAGCCAGTGTGACTGGAGTATTAGATGGCGGCCACTTGGACTGGTGGATTTGTGTAAACACCTGAACCAGACTTTGTTCTCACTCATAGAAAAGCATTTGCACTGGTTAATTCCCAGTTATCTTATTTGTTGACAACTGTGAAAGCTGCATCTCCAACTGACCCCATGAGCCAACTACAGAAGAAATATGAGAAATTCTTAATCACCCTGTAACAGGCTTCCTCTGGAGCACCAGGTTCCTGCCGTGTTGAGAGATGGAAGCGTCTGGCTAGGCACGTGCAGGATCAGCATTGCCTGCCTTGAAGCTACTCTTTGGGGAAACAAAGCAAGAGCTACTTAATAATATTCCTCTTCAAAGTTATATGGTGCTTTTCATCTAAGAATATCAGAGCACTTTGATGCAATTAAATCATTAATCCTCATGACAACTCCATCAAGAAAGTATCTGCTTTATTATCAGCAAGAACACTTGGCATTTCAGGGCTCGCCTTGAGGATGCTCTTCAATCACACGCAGGTAATTAATGCTTGCAGCACATTCTGGGGGCAGGTCAGCCTTCTGCTCCCCAGTTACAGATTCAGAAACTGAGGTCACAAAATGGCCAGGTATTTCCATCCAAGTTACCCGAATGATTGTACAATCAAAAATTACTTACTGCCTTAATCTTGATTGAGAGTCATTTTCACATATTGCCCTCTTGAATACTTAAGTGCCTATAGCTGCATAACTGTTCAGAAAAAGCATTAACCACGCTGGCATCAAACTAAGGGTAAAAACACAGCTCCCCTTAGAGAAATGTGAATTTGGCATACGTCTACTATGTTTTTCTTTCTACTTTATTAGGCTGAAAGTTGGCTACATTAAGTGGCAAATTGATTCCCCTTCCTCCCTCCTTTTCCATTTCCTCCTACCACCCACTGAGTGCCCTTCTACTTTGAAAAAAGGGATATTATTTTTCAGTTTCTTTGCTGTTTGTGGTACTAAGGACCAGACTGGGCACATGCTAGGAAGCACTGGGCTCCTGAAGCATGTCAACACCACACATGCTTTCTTATGGTCTTTATTATGCTCTTATGATAATGAGGTCACAGTTTTATGAGTGATGACATGGAGTGCCAAAGAGTTCAAGGATGGTCCATCATTATGTAACTAGGAAACAAGGTCGACTTGAAGTTAAGAGTTTGGAGTTTTAAGTACGACGTTCTTTTCTTATGTTTCTTGTCCAACTTCTAGACTTTTTTTTTTTAATAAGATGAATGGCCTCTGCTATAATTTGAATAAGAAAAGTCCTCCATGGGTTTGATTCCTTGAACTGATTCCTCAGTGATGATACCATTTGGGAAAGCTGTAGAATCTGTAAGAGGTAGGGCCTTACTGGGAAAGGGGGCAGGGCTGAGGAGTTACAGCCTGGAACAACTTCCTGTGTGGTGCCTGCTTCCTGAGTATGAATACAATGTGACCACCCAGGCGTCTGCTCCTACCACCCTGCCATCATGTCTTCCCTTCTGGTTGCCATGTTCTCCCCACCTTTATAGACTCTATCACTCTAAAGTTGTAAGCCAAAATAACCCTCCTTTCTCTTTTCCTCTCTCCCTCTCCCCTTCCTCTCTCCCTCCATCATTTGGAGACAGTGTTTCACTGTGTGGCCCTAATTGGCCTGGCACTTGCTGGCCTTGGACTTGTATCTGTCTGCCTCTGCCTCCCTAGTGATGTCATTAAATGTGGCACTGTACCCAGTCAACCCATCCTCTCTGTCTGATAATTACATCACAGTAATGAGACAGTAACTGTGAGAGGAAATATGTACTGTGAAGCAGAGTCATTTTTGTGATAAACCTGACCACATGGTCCTTAAGCCTTTGGAGCAGGTTGGTGGGAAGTATATGGCAAAGTTTGGAACTGTAGGCTGGAAAAGCCCTCAGATTTTGTAGGCAGACTGTCATGAGCTCTTCAGATAGGATTTTAAAAGAATGGAAGGCAAAGAAAATTGTGGATACTCATAAGTTTTTAAAGAACAACATGGACTCTATCTGGAGCTGGGGTGGAGGCCATTCCGGATATATTCTAAGAGTCTGGTTGTATTCGGCCTGTGTCTCAAAAAGTTGAGTGAAGCTAAGTAAAAAAATGATGGCTTAATTTGTTTGTTTGTTTGTTTGTTTGTTTTGGGGGGGAAATCTTTCAACAACGTATAGTATTGTTATTAATTTCTTTGAGAATTTCATATGCATACAATGTATATTCATTCCTTCTACTTTCCTTAACTTCTCCAAGATCTAACCTACCCCTTCTACATTTTAAATCCTCTATTTTTTTAATGTCTTACCTAATCCAATTTGTGGGTCCACACTCTGGAACATGATCAACCTATCAGCTGCCACAGCATTAAAAAGATAGATAGATAGATAGATAGATAGATAGATAGATAGATAGATAGATAGACTCTTCCTCTCCTAGAAGCTATCAACTGTCAATAGCTCTCCAGGTAGAGGTGGGGAGCTCATGAGCCTCTCATCCCTAGACAAGTCAGGACAACACTGAGGCTGTGCTCTGGTTTTTGCTCAATGTTCTCATTCTGATCTACATTGAGAAAGAGCAATATATATAGCAAAAATAAACTAAAAATGTGAAGTTTAGTGAGGAAAGTTGTGTGAGTAAGCTTGAAGTTGTAATGAGATCTCAAAGCATTGTAATCTTAAAGAGATTCAGTCTATTAAAGAGAAACTTTCTGTTGTGTATTGGGACAATAAGAAAGGTGTCCTAAGAGCTAGACCCACCTGTCAAAGGCTTCAACTTGTGAACAGGCAAATTCATTTCCAATGAAAGAGCCTAGGCTCAGAATGCCAAACTAGTTTCTTGTTCCTGGAAAGCAACCCTGGAAGTGTTTCCCCAGGGTCAGCACACAAGAAGTTAATGCAACTGGGCTCCTAGGGGCCCAGGCTACATCTTTATCTGGCCAACAGAAATCCACACTGCTGTCCACATGATCTTTGATATGGAGGCATGAAAGATGCAAGCTTGAAGCAACTGTGGATTCTTCCACCAACATTTCAAGAGCTGCTGATACTAAGCAATGAGTGACAGGGGTTGGAGTCCCTCCAAAGAGGCCTTGAGAGGACACTTCATGAAGTTGTGAAGGTAGAACCTCCTTCACCAAAGAGATTCTGGAGTGTTCAAAAGGCCAGACCAGGGGATTTTAATTAAGAAAACTGCATAGAGTAGACAGAACCAAAGAGAGATCTTATGTGATCTACAGGTCTCAGAGATGGATAAGGACTCTCTAAGCCCTTTGTATCTGAAATGATTCCATCACAAGTCCCAAATATGAAACATGGATATAGTATTTCATGTTCGCCATGCTGGGTGTGTCAGTCTTGCTTTGGTTCATGCTTCTCTTTTGGAATGTTTTACTCTGTGCCATTATATGCTGGAAATAAGTAACTTGCTTTTTATTTTTGTAAGAGCTCACAGTTAAGGGACTGCCTTAGATCTCAGAAATGACTTTAGGCTTTGGACTTTTGAACACTGTAAGAAATGCCCAAAGCAATGGACATGAATACATTATGTAACAGGAGATGGCCACAAGCCTATGGAAGCCAGAGATGGAAATTTGTGGTTTGATTGTGGAAAGTACCCCATAGACTCACTTGTTTGAACACTTGCTGTCCAGATTAGTGCCGGTTTTGGAACCTTTAGGAGGCAGAACCTCACTGAAGGAGAGTCACCGGGGTAAGCCCTGAGGGTTTACAGTCCAGTCCTACTTCCCAGTTGCTGCTGGCTTCCTATGCACATCACGTGATCACCAAGATAGGCTCTTTCCACCATGCCTATCTTGAAAGCTGCCATGTATATCCCACCATGATGCACTGTATCCTCAGCAGTTGTAAGGCAAAATAAAGCAAAATAAATCTTTCATCTAAGTCGCTTCTGTCAGAGTAGTTCATCACAGAAATGAAGAAGTTACTAAAACCAACCCATCCAAGGCATTTTGTTTCCTGGCATATATGAAAGATTTATCAAAAAGGTATCCTTTGCCTGACAATAAAAACTTGTCATGAACAAAAAGGAAAACTAAATACACTATTTCTGCTGTTATCTCCATGCTCTGTTTTAATATAATCAGTTGAGGCAATGGAACCCATTATGACAGTGTTTGTCAACCTGTGGGTTGTGTCCCCACCTAAGACCATCAGAAAACATAGATATTTACAACTCATAATAGCAAAATTACAATTATAAGGTAGCAACAAAAATAATTTTATGGTTAGGGGGTCACCAAACATGAAGAACTAGTATGAACCCTGGTGATTTTCAGAGTGCAAGAAATGAAAGATTTCAGAAAGCATTGATTCCTAAGGATGGAGAATAGAAGAAAATCAATCCAAAATGGGCTACAAATCTTGGACATGCTGACACTCAGCCAGAACTTAAAACAAAGTTTCAGGAATAATGTTAACCAAAGTCCTCTACATTTTAATAGACAGTGCTCAGGGCAATGACAACCAAATTTAATATACTATCTTGGTTTTCTAGAGATGAACAACCTCCAAGACTCTACAATCATGGAAGCAAACACAATGCTTTTTTATGGCCACTGCTATAGCCATATCCCTCCCTCGCTGACAACATGTGGTAGAGAAGGGTCTTCCCAATATCTAGCCATCCTAATAAATATTCCACAAGGGTGATAGTTAGAGTATGCAGTAGACAACTAAATTAGTTACGTTTCCCATTTTTGTGAACAAACCCTGACAATAAGAAGCTAACACTGGGATTGGTTGCTCTAGCTTACAATTCAAGAAGGTTCTTACATCACTGCCAGGAAGATATGGAAGCATGGAAGTCCTGTGGCAGGCGTAGGAGACTGGCTAGTCCCATTGCAACTGTAGTCAGGAAGGCCAGAGGGATGAATGCTGTTACTCAGATCACATTCTCCAAGGGAATCCTACCCCCTCAGAATTGTAACAGCCAAATTTAGGGTGAGATTTTCCATTTAAAATAAAATAATCTATATGTTTGCATTTGCATGCCCAGACTTATCCTAGATTTTTCTAGATGCTGTCAAATTGACAAATAACATTAACCATCACATGGGACATAGTATAGATTTCTCAGAACTCTTTACTGAATAATTTTCTAAAACCAAGGAATGTATACTAAAGCTGTTTAGACAGCTTACCATTTAAAGGCTTAAAATATTTTTCCTCAGCCTTAATCCAAGTCCACTAAAATTAACTAACTGAATTCTTCAAAGTCTTTCTTCAACTTACTTTCCCCTCATTGCATAAAGAATCAGGCACAAATAAAGGTTATAGAGTTGGACACCAGTTCTCTCTCACACACTGAATTCAAGCCACAGATACCCCGGTGTGACTATGAAATCAATCCAGAAATTCTCAGAGGGTAGATGTAAATACAGCTGAGGAAACCCACAATTCCTCTTGGGGAACAGCTTTTTTCCTGTGCTCAGGGTGGATTTAGACTTTGTTTTTTACTTGAAGCATGCAATCTGTGCAAGTTGATGGTAATAATATGGCTGAATAATTGCAAATATTGTGAAAAATCTCACTCACCTTGTGATTTCTGCATGTATGTCTAGACCACCTGTGTGGAATCTCTGGCTGCTTTTCAGTGCTTTGCACTGTGGTGCTTTCCTTATTGCATACCAGG
The DNA here is from genome assembly GCF_003668045.3 of Cricetulus griseus. NCBI lineage: Eukaryota > Metazoa > Chordata > Mammalia > Rodentia > Cricetidae > Cricetulus > Cricetulus griseus. The sequence continues at coordinate 45,440,993 of NC_048596.1, read as the reverse complement.
TGAGCATCCATGCTCCTTCACATCCTAACAGATTCAGTTTTTAGTGTCATCACCCATCACTTCTCGACATATAACAAGTTATGTACACGTCAGTCACCATCTCTGTACCGGCTTTCCCTTCGTGCACTCCCCATATGCAGCTGCTCTCCCTTCCCCCACCCCCTTGTTCTCCACCTGGAAATACTCCTTCATGATTCAGGGTCTCACTCTGCCATAGTGATTGCTGATCCTCCAGCGCCACTCACATATTGAAGCCCTAATCCTCAATGTGAACAAATGTATTTGGAGATAGGAATTTTAGGAGGGCATACCCTTAGATGAGGTCATAAAGATGGGATCCCAATACCCTCTTAGTAAGAGGAAGAGAGAGTGTCTCATTGAGGGAGTAATGAACCAAGGCAAAGACCTATGAGAACACCTGGGGAAGGCAGCTGTCTGTAAGTTAGGAAGAGAACCTCACCACATCATAAACTAAATCAACTTGCACTTTGGTCTTAGATTTCCCATCCTTTGGAACTGTGAGAAATAAGTTTCTGTTGTTTAAGTCCGTGTATGATATTTTGCTATTCAGGAAACTAAAGTTGCACTGAAGTCCCCTGTCTCTGTAAATGCTTCCATTGTATTCTACCAAGAATAATCATCTATTCCCTACTCTATTCTCCAACAACTCTTTGTACAAATTCTCATAGAATTTTAGTTTCCATCCCAATAAGCATCTTCTATTGGTAAACTAAAACTTTTAAGCATATAAACACCTCCAACTCACAAGATTGAATACCAAACTACAAAGTTCAGGCTTAAACCAATCTTACTGAGCCCTGGCTACTAGTGATGATGCAGTCATGATCACATTATCACATCTAGACAAAGACACAAGAGATGTCTGTTCCTTACTTTTTAGGGGGAGAATATAGTCCCCTCTTCTCTTGAGCTGCTATGAGAAGAAAAAGAAGAGTGGAGCTTTCATCAACATGAAATGCCCTGCCATAATTTTCATAGCCCTAGTTTTTGCTATGTGGAAATTCTAAAATAAGATGATGACTTCTCAACCTTCATCACTTCTCAGTCTCATACAACTTAGTTCTTCTTCCATTCCTGTTTCCCAAGATATTGACCTCTCTCTCAACCCCAAATCACCACATTTATGCTTCCACTACAGCCTATTCTACATCTTCAAAAGGTAGTTGTGTAAACACACACACACACACAAACACACACACATACAGTTTCTACATCTATCATCTTTTCCCAATTATCCTCAGAATCATTTTGGATGAATGAATGAAAGTCTTCAAAACTGGTCACCTGACTTAGATCTAGCCTCCCTTCTCTTTCTTTATTCAATCTGCAGCCATAGTAGGACTCTGCCATGGAAATTGGATACAAAGCTCCCATGATCCTAATGTTGGCTTCCATTGTTCTCCAGTCAAAATACAAATTCTCACCTCCTTCTAGTGCTGGAAGATCTAGCCCCTCATTCGTTTTGCTATCCTCAATTTTCTATATTGTAAACCTCTACTTCGTTTTACAATAACTCTAGAGTAAGGAAGTAACTTTTTACCTTGAGATATTCAAATAAACTACTATATCAAAACCACTCTTAAATTTCTTTTTAAATTTATTGTGCATATGGGGGATATGTATTGTGGAGGTCATAGGCAAATTTTTGGAGTCAATTCTCTCCTCCCACCATGTGAATCCCAGGGATTCAACTCAACTTTGTCAGACCTGCACCCTGTGCTTTTATCCTCTGGACAATCTTACCAGTCATGGAGGATGCTTCCTCCAATTCTTCATCTATGTAACTCCTAAGGCCCTTCCAGGGCTCAACTTTGCTCTTAGTTTCCTCAAAAAAAAATGTCTATTTCTCCTCTGCTGTCCAATCTCTTACCAGGCCTTATTTTTGACCAAAATAAGTCAAAATGATCTTTTTGTGGTATTTATCCTTGCTTGTATTATCATCTTTCAGCTGTTTATATGTGTCTCCACCTTCCCACAGTCAGCTGGATCCCAATTAAAATTGTTTCAGGAAAACAATTAATATTCTTAGCATTTCAATTTAAAATGTGAATATTTTAATATAAATATGATCCCTGCAATATTTGAGACATGGTTGTATCAAAAAAGTATTCACTGTTTACTGGAAATTTGGATTTTATGGAGAGACCCATATTTTTACTTCTTAAAGCCACTGACTCCATGTTGCACGGAAATTCAAACTGTTGCCACTAATGAGCCTGCTGCAGTCTGCTGACTTCAACCTAGTACACAGTCTAAGCAGCTACAGGAAATGGGGTTTGGTAGGAAGAAATCATCCCAGTGGGGTTCTTCCTGGAGAATTCACTAATGCAGTGACTCAGAGAGGACATTTGGTACAGATTTATTTTCTGTTTGTTGATTTGATTGCTTCAACGGAAGAATCTGAGTCATAGCAGGTCCTTTTGTTCCTTATCTTCACCTGGTAAGTTCAAACACAAACTACTTGCTTTCTCCAAGGGACAAACAGTCAAAACATCAGCAGCCTGTGAGACATTTGCTCTTCTCTAAGAATCATTAAAAGCTGGCCTTGTTCATGAAGAGTTCACTCTTTTTTTCTTCCTGACTCCTCCTGGATGCAGAGACAGATGAGTAACTGCAGAAGTGAAAAAAACAAACAACTGGGTCCTGTGATCAAATGATGCTATGAAAATTCTTCTGGGGACCCTCAGAAGACAATGATTTCAGCCTTCTGCTTTAGTTAGCTTCACTCATTTGCTGTTCAGGGTGAAGAAACTAAATTACAGTAGACTAAATAGTGACATCTTTATCTATGGCTCATTACTTGGTGGTAAAGTCTCCCTTGTAGTAACTGACACCACACCCCAAACCATGGACAACAAAATCATATTCCATCTGCCTACTGGAGCATCTACAGTCTCCTGGGTGAGGTGTGACTCTTGGTCTTCTGCATGGACCCTGTCATTTGCTTCCATTTTTCTTAAGACACAAAAACAAGGCCTGAATCCCAAGCTCCTTTGTGAATCATAAGGGAAGATTCTTTAAGTCTCCTTTCTAAAGAAGGGCCATGCTCTGCTGTCTTCCTGATGTGTTATCAGCAGTTTTAAAATCAATCCCCTTGTGTCTGTCACCGTGACTCAGAAAACTGGGACAGTGATGACTCTGTCATTCTGTGGTTCCCTGGCATATGTGCCCCACCGTCTTTCATTTCTATGCTTCAAAGTGCTAAGTGGGCCACACTGAGACATCTTTCTATCACAAACACTCCATGAAATAGTTTTGGTACTGGGTAGAGAATGGGAAAGACGGGGAGGGTGGTTTCTGCATAACGGTTGTTTATTTCTGTGGCAAGTTCATAGCTGGGAAAACATGTATTTGAGGGACATTTAAGGTCTGGCATTTCAAGCCTTGGTTTTGGTTTAAAACTGCAATTTGCATGGTGACATTTGAAACTTGACCATCTCGGCCCATGTGGTTGCCAGACAGCAGCCACTTTGGCAAGAAGTAACCTCAGAGGGATGACAAGCGCAGCCTCGAAAAGGAATGAATAAATGTCTGTCTGGGCCCCTGTATCAACCCAAATAAGCAGCTGTGCTCAAAAGGCTTCTCCTATCTTGGGGAGCCAGAAAAGGTGAGCCTTTCCAGAGAAAAATGGACTACAGTGCGTGTGGGACAAAGCACTTGTTTTTAAAAGGAGTATCAGAAGAGCTCAATAGTGGGATAAGAAGGACACTTGCTTTCCACCACCATTCTACCTGCTTTCCCTGCACCTGAGTACAGGGCACACAGAGTCTGCCTGGACCCCAGCTGCTCGGAAAGACTGGTGCACATAAAAGCTCCACTTAATCCAAACCATTATGCTTTTCCTCTTTTGCCATCTCCCCTATTCTCTCTAGATTGATATAAAAAGAGAGGCTAATGGAAACTATTTGCCCAAGTTTCTTCCGGATTTTTGTTCTCTTCCTCATCCATCTGTTTCCCTCTCTTATCTCTGGTTGTTGGTGGTGGGGGGGTATCATTTAAAGAGATACAAGACAGAGTCAAGGAGCAGAGATGGGACAGGAAAAGCTAAGAGTCTCTCAAGGGCTTGAAGCACATATTTTCAATCCCAACGAAACTAGCCACAATTGAAACACTTTAGGAACACAGAGATAGAATTTGCCCTTCTCCTCTAACAACTAACACTAATCACAAAATATTCAGCCCTCCATATTTTCAAGTTCCAAATCAATAGAATCCATCAGCCACTGACCAATGTGTTCTGGGGTGTGGGGAGCAAAATACAGAAAGCTCCAGCCTTCCTCATCTTTGGGTTCTATATCTCCACAATCAATCTCTAGATTAAAACATTTGTGGCACAAGTTCTAGAAATTTGCAAAAAGCAAAATGCAAATTTCCACACACTAAATATTGTGGTGTTGAATCCATATAAATGAAGCCATATGAGCATTCCCTGTGTAGTTCCCACCATTTCATGGACTCTTCTTTCTAATATTCCCTATTTGGACATTGTTACATTACATGCCCTTTGGGTATTGTATAGTTAGTTCTACAAGGTTCCCGTCTATATTGAATTGTACAGTCTATTTTTCTTGCTATAAGTCCCTTAAAAATTCAATTTATAAAACTATTATTTGTACAGCATTTATGTTGCATTAAGTGATATAAGTGACCTAGAAATGATTTAAAGGATATAGAAGGATAAGTGGAGATTATATTCAGATAATATGCCATTTTTGTATAAGAAATTTGAACATCCATGGATTTTCAAGTCTGTGCACAGCCCTGAACCAATCCTCTGTGGATTCACAAGGATAACTATAATAGCAAACAGCAATGCAAAGTTTACCCTGTTCTAAACACATCACACACCACATAAAGTAAACAATGATAGTATCCATTCTAGCAGGCCAAGTCATAAGTCCAGAGAAGATAAATAGCTTGCCAGTATCACCCAGCATATATTACAAAAGGCCCTGAAAGCCATTCAAACCCTGTAGTCTCACTCTGCTATCCTGAGACTGCCTCCTACGAATTGAAATGTTCATTTCTGTTTATACTCTCATCACTCCAATCCACAAATCAATGTCATACCCCAATGTGCTGTGTCAGTTGGTTTGATCAGAACATCGGCAGAAGATATGAGCAAGTATGACCCCTGATTGACAGAAGCAGGTTGGGTTGACTAGGGACAAGTCTGCCACAGCAATTTGACTCTATCAACTCTGAATGCTGGTTAAATCCACTCTGTAAAGCCATTGTCTATAGTTGAATGCTTTTCTCTGTCCCACTGGTCCCCTAGACTGGTTCCTCTCCCACTCATGGGTCCCCACGGCCACTTATGAAATAATCACTCAGAGGCTAAAAGTGAATATAATTGTTTAGCCAATGGCTCAGGCTTATTACTGGCTAGCTCTCTCTCTTATAAATTAATCCATTTTTAATAATCTGTTTATCATCACATGGCCATGGCTTGCTAGTAATGCTCTGGCATCTTACCTCTTTGGTGGCTACATGGCATCTGTCTAACTCTGCCTTCTTTTTTTAAATCTCTATTTGGATTTCCCACCTAGCTATATTCTGCTTGACCACTGAACAAATCAGCTTTATTTATCAACCAATAAAAGCAACACATATTCCACAGGATACAGAAGGACATCCCATATCAGTTGTCCTCTGAAATAGCACTGAAATCTGAAAGTAAAATTAGTAAGAGGTCGGCAACCTCAGAATTTCCTGAAGGCAGGGAAAGGTGGAATCCCTCATGGATAGTATAAGTACTTTAAAGCTCGTTTTCATTCTTATATTAACCTTGAATGCTAGGGAGGGGTGAATAGAGTTTCTTTCAGAGTGAAACTTACATGCATGCACACGAGCACACATACACACACACACTCATCCAGAAGTTCACAAAGGTGAAGGAATATCTAAGGGAGAGTACATCAATTCAATCCAGCTAAGGACAGGATGAGTTGGCAGAAATTGATTCCACCTGTGATCTTTAGTGTGTCTGACATTCCACTTCCTCACTCCAAAATCTTCACAAGGTTCTTTGTTTCTCATGACTTTGATGTACCCAGTGATGTACACAGATGATTCCAGAATGTGTGGTTTACTCTAGCCCGTTCAATATATCACAAAACTAACAGCCAGTCTGACACCAGTCCATACAACAGTCCTGATGCTAAAAGCATCATGATCTAAGCAAAGCTGCCACTTAGCAAACATGGGATGCCTGATTTCATATGTTCTGGAGTCAAATATCTATGTTCAAATCCTAACCCTTTTGGTTATTTGTCTTGAAACTTCTGTATACTTAATTGTCATATTAGTAAAATAAAAATAACAAAAATAATGTCTTCATTGAATGTAGTAAAGTTCAAATGATATAACTGTAAAGCACTAGGTTTGAGAGTGGATGCTAAGTAGATATCCACTAATATCTATACCTAGTGTGAAATAATGTGTATAACATAGATAATTATAAATACATAGTCAGAGCTAAAGATATAGCTCAGTGGTGGTGTGTTGGCCTCATAGGAGCAAGGTCCTAGAGCCTCAGCATTGAAAAAAAGTGTGTGTGTGTGTGTGTGTGTGTGTGTGTGTGTGTGTGTGTGTGTGTGTGGTGCTTCATAATTCTGAAATAAATCTATATGACTAAGTTTACTGGAAGTACAATTTCTCAGCCAAGTAGAGTTCTGTTGCATAAGCAACAGTGAAGCATAAGGTTTCCTAATTTAGTATCCTTATACATTTTAGTTTTCATACAGGAAATACTAAAATTAACACCAAAACTAAATCTTACTATGAGAATTATATGAGTGACCTTTACTGAGGGATTTTGATCTAAATGTGCTCATTTTAAGCAGAGAGGAATCAACAACAGAAGAACAATGGAAAAGAAGAAAATATCTATTGGATCTAACCAACAAACAAAGTGTGGGACTTGTAGGTGCTGTTTGATCTGTGTGTGGAGGATCCTGGAAATTTAAAATTGGCATGAGCCACAGAAGGAGTTTAATCCTACCCTGGTCTGATGAACCAATCTCCTCCCTACCACCCTTTATTAGTTCGGGAGTTGGAAGTGTCAAGCGGTGAGAAACTCTCTTTACCTGGAGGCAGACCAAGCCATATGGAGGCAACTCCAAATCGTAGAGCACTCTTCCTTGAGAACTGGATATTTTTTCTTCTTGTAATTCAAAACTATTGGTTAGTGGTCGGACATGTTGAGCCACACATAGCCTTTGTCCTTTGAGATTTTGGTTAATTCTATAAACCTGCCCTCCTAAAAGTGTAATTATTCTCATATGCAGAAACTCTACACATAAGTTTGGGGGCTTCTCAGACCATCCTTTACTCTTCTAGACAAGCTCCCACATGACCTTATTCCCTATATCCAAAAAGTATCTCACATTTCTCCTGAGTGCAGAGAGATGGATCAAGTGGTTCTTGGCATGACTTAGCATCACTCATTGTCACAGCCCTGTTTCCATGAAACTGTTCTTGCTGCTGCTCTTAAAAGACTGCCCTGAGAATTGAATACAATAAGGCCCTAAGATCAAGCCAGGAAGTTCAGAATATGATGCCATCATTACCACCTGGGCTGCTCCCGCTCTGACTCATAACAGCCTCAGGATCCACAACTATTTTGAATAAACGTCATTGTACTGGCTTGATTAATATTAAATGGTGCCTTGGTTTCTAATTTGACAGGATCTGGTGCTTGGATTATTAGACCTTATTAGCCAAATCTAACCTCTAAGATCTACTAAACATAACTCCCTGGGGATGAAACAACACACACACACACACACACACACACACACACACACACACACACACACACACACACATACACACACCATTTCTAACCCTTTATCCTTGTTTAAGGGAGACATGAAAGAAGATAATGGCAAGCAAACTGGCTAAATTATGATTCTGAGGCTCCTGTCATGGCCATAAGTATAAAATGGAAGATTTGTGCTATTTACTAAGATTCTAAATTAAGAGGGAAAAAGCTTTTCCCATATTACCTTTGAAGATCATCTTCTGGCTAATAAAGAGCTTTCATAAACATTAATTCAAACTATCTTGCTTAGAAACTAGTACTTCTGAAGCTTTATTGCACTGACTTAATTAATGTTCAGCAAAGAAACCCTGTACTAGCTTATCAGTCTCCCAGCAATGAGACTCCTGGCCATTACCAAGCTCATCAGTTAGCATTTATGCATGTGTAGGAAGCATATGAATTTGTATTCTCCAGTTCAGCCAGTGTTCTACAGCTGAACTCCACTAATTTAAAGGACTTGAGACCAGATGTGTCGTAAAGTGGCGATTTATCTAGATTAGTCATTGCACATTGATAACCACCATCCTTTTTTGCAAAACGTACAGCACATTCCAGTCTGAAGAAGCCTCAGCATTATGAATTCCTTTCACTTGGTTGACTGTTTCATTTGCCTGCTAATATAAAATTCATTGAGGCAGCAGGCAGCAATTGGAGCTGTTGGGAGTTCTAGTTCAGTGCCCCACAATCCCATTGCAGTAAGACTAATGGCAAAAAAGGGCACCCAGAATAACCCACTTACCTGTCTGGCATAGCAGAAGGCTTTTTGCATATGTGAAGCACTTGCACTGGTTTTATGATGGTTTGGGATAAATTTGCAAATCTGACCACCAGAGACCACGACTATTTCCACTGTGCTTCCGAGGCTACTTAGCAAAAATGCTTCAGAGTGCTCAGCAGGGAAAGAAAATGTGATAATTATTGGAAGATTGGACATTAGATTAGAGGGAGCTCTTTGGCACAAAGGAATAGTGTCTGTGAGAGGCTTGTTTCAGGTCACATACCACTGAGTTTCCAGCACAGTGCTTTGAAGAGAGAAAACGAGTGGCCAACAGGCAAAAATGCTTATATCTGAACAACCAACTAAAAACCACCAAGGAGAGCCAGTTGTTGATGGGCAAGAGAGGGTTCACTGTCACCATAGAGGCTATAGAATTTTAGCTGTCATCTGCAGACAAAGCATGGGATTTTGGTTTATCAAGGCAGGATGAGTCATGTATATTTTTGAAAGGCTTTTATCTAGATTCGTGAGAGATTAGTATGGATGAAAAAGACAGTTGATACTTTTCAGTGAGAACTAAGGAAATTAAAATGAGATGAGGTATTTGTCTCTGTGAATATGTTACAATGGGTCACTGTGGCTTCTCAATCTATTGAAGCTTCTTTCTAGTGTGAATGAAGAAAAATCGCCAGATCTTAGTCCATGCTTGCCTTCAACTAACCCTAAAGTCATAGACAGCAACTGACAGAAGCGAAGCTCCAAGCAGCTCTGTGGGGCTATAAAATTTCTGTTCCATTCTTCCCCACCCTTCCTTCCCAGGTAGTTTTTTATTTTTATTTTTTAAGAACTTGTTTGATAAATATCTTTCTATCAATGCACTAGTCAGGATAGACATGGCTAAGTTGCAGTAACAAGTACTACCTTCTTGCTAGCTCCACATAATCTATGTGGGCCATGAAATTCTTGCAGGAAGCTCTTTTCCAAGTGTTAACCAAAAGACCCACACAGCTCCTACTCTGACTCCCAAGCTCCCAACCTTACAGAACCCAAGTGGAGAACATCCCATTGATTATTAGGTCCCCTGTGCCTTGCTCTGGGACAGGAAAAGGTAGCCAGAAATCACTCAGCTTTTTTGATAGAAACCAGAATTCTGCTTCTCAACATAATGGTGAATTCTGCCCCAACCCCAACGCAAAGGAGGATTGGAAGTGAGGCACATAACAATATTAGTGTGTGTTCATTGCATATGTAATGTAAACCCCAGGTGGTAGAAACTATGTATGACACAACCTAAGTAATATATCTGTATTCATTCACCTGAACTAAAATGATGTTCTAATGGTCTGAGAGTCTAAGCTACAAAATCAGCTCTAGTTTTGATTAAATAGAGAGGTGGCACTGTGTTGTCTATGCAACTGCAAAGCCTCAGATTCCAACTAATTGGGAACAACTAAATTCCCTCATGTATTTGGAAATGGAAAGCACACCAGGAGGAGAGACATTATTCCATGATAAGATTTGGGGGGCAATATTTCCTCTCTTGAACATGTTTTCTTTAACCATTCTTTCAACATTAGTAAATCATAGGTTTCACATAAAATTTTAATATGTGCTATCCAGTTCTTGAGCACTTGGGTAGTATTTCTCTCTTTTTGTTAGTGCTAAGTCATTTTTTTAGTGCATAAAGGAAATGGTGGTTTTGCCTCCCACAGGTTTCTCCTGGGTTCATTCTTCCTCTGACTTTAGTCTCAGTGTTGGAACCTCCTATGTAATAAGTCACATTCACTTCTCTGGGGTCTCAGTGGCTGTCCAGGCAATTTGATGAAAATTTTTGCTGTTATTGTAATGGATGATAATCCACAGGTACATATTACTCCAAAGTAAAGTATTGCATCTATAAATGGTGGTGGCCTATCCAAAAGTCTCAAGTCAATGCTATATTTAAAATAAGATTTTAGACAGTGTGCTAGTCCTAGAGGACATATGAATGATTCTTAATCTCGGCACTCGTAGCATTTTGAAGCCTGGCTGACTGTCCTCTGTCATGGTGGTGTTGTCCTGTGCATTGCAGCATATATCCCTTGTCCCCATCAAAAGTCAGCAGCATCTTCTCCTCTCCAAGGGTCGGTACTTAATATGACTTCAGGCATTGCCATGTGTTGCTTACTGGTTGAGGGAATAGGAAAAATCACTTCTATCTCCCCTACCCAAAATAGAGATTCACTTACCTACGAGCAGGATACTTTGATTCTCTTTGTGGTAAGGACTGGTTTTACCCTCCAAATGGAATTACCCATCTCACCTATGATAATGAAGAGCTAATTTTAAGTTACAAACTTCTCAGGATGACGGTAACTCTAGGCAATACTTCTTAAATCCTTAGTCCTCATCACCTCAGGGAAACAGCTATGTATAAGATTATTTTTCCTCAGGGCATGTGTAAGTTTCAACTCAAGTAAACGTAAGTAGTGTTAGCTGTTTAAATAAAGATGATTTGGTTTCTAGTCATATTCTCAAGTTGATTCAGTAATTCAACATAGATTCTGTTCTCAAATTATAGCATAAATCATTTACTATATAGTAGGTGGTTTAATGACTTCACAGAAAATGTAAAATCAATTTCAATGCAAATACAACTTCAATAGAAATCACCACTTCCCCCATTTACCAACCCTGAGACTTTGGAGATACCATCAAACCTCTCTGAGGCTCTCGCCACATGAAAAGCTGAAATAACTGTCTGCCTTTGAAAGGTGGCTGTTTTAAGTAAGATGATAAGCCTAAGTCACCCAAACAAATTCTGCTAGTTGGTCAAATCAAAAATCATGGCATTTGTAAACCCATGTGTGACTGACTCACAGAATTCAAGAATAGAAGTTATCACAGGGCCTTGTGAGAGGTTGAAACTAGGGAACCAAATCAGAAGCTAAAATCCATCTCTTTGAGTACAATCTCTTATCACTGTGTTTCTGTTTCTACAACATAACACCTTCTCACTCTGCAGAGTGGCCATGCCTGCCCATGCAGAATAGGAAATGTGCAGAAGGGACCATCCATGCTCAAGCTTTGCACATCTTATATTCAAATATCAAGCTATGTGTTGTAAAACCTGATTGGTCAGCCAAAGCCTACCATCTGTCACTCTTGGCATCCTTTGGATCAGTCCTCCTGGCCCAAGGTCCATGCTTTTCTAATAAAATACATCTCTAAGAGGAGAGTAATGTCAATGTCTAGTGTAGTCAAAAAAAAAGAAAATGTGTGATGTTCTACTCTCCTGCACATTATTAGAGGGAACAGTGGACTCCTGGGTCCCTGGAAGAGTCCTATCTCCAAGTTCGAAGGAGCTAATGAGTTTTCCAGGACAACCTCTGTCAAGTACAAGTTTCCGTGGAAGCTGCTGAGAGCATCCCTAGTCCCTCTCCTTGTTATTATATATTCAGGCCTCTCTCTCTCCATTACAACTATGTGTGTATTTCAGTTTGGCATCTCCGTTGGTGGTGAGGTAGACGTGGTCATATTTCAGGGGCCTGGTTCTTGCTTGCAGAGTTGCCTCTGTGTTATAATTGCTTTCCGCCATGCAGCTGCCACACAGGAGCTCATCTACATGCTGGATTGCTTCGTTTACAGCAAGCCAGCCACACACTGAGTTTAGAAAGAGGCAGGCTCTGCAGGCAAATCTTGCCTCCTGAGGCATGTCATTTCCTTGGACGATTTGCGGCCCAATAATGACCATGTCATGATTGTGCAGTGATAGTTCCAAATGCCCCAGCACACTTGATGGATCTTAGCATAAATTGGCCATTTGTCAACATGTAGGACCTTTAGAATTTCCATATTTGAGCTGTTATGCCATAACACTGATTAATTGTTCAAGGCCCACTGTACCCTCTATATCCTGTGTTACGGGGAGGTTACAGCTTCCCACATGGACTCATTAGATCTGCCTTTAAGCAGAGAAGTTCTAAATTCTCCTCAGTAACAGGCAATGACCTCTTGGATTCTCAGGCCTGCAGCCCTATCAGAAAGCACAGTCCCTGATGATAGGAAGATTATACAACTTGCACACTAACATCTGGGAAAGCTCCCACTATACTTAAAGTATGACTTTTTTAAAAAAACAAATGGATGGACCAAATTTTATTATTCAAGCTGTTTATCATAATTTCTAATTTACTTATTTCTGGTGTATGTTATTATTAGACTGTTTATTGAGCCAACAAATGTATATTTAGTAGCTACCATAAGTTATATACTGCTCAGTGAACAAAGCAGGAAAATCGCTAGTAACACTAGTTCATAAAGCTATTTTTTTAATTGCATTTTACAATTTACTTGGGGAGTATGCCACAGTGAGTGTGTGTAAGTCAGAGGATGATTTAGAGGAGAGGTTCTCTCCTTCCATTGGTTCTCTCCTTCCACTGTGTCTATTCCAGGGACTGAACTTGAGTTATCAGTCTTGGCAGCAAGCACCTCTAACCACTGCATCTCTTGAAGCTATCTTAATTTACACTAACATTTTCCCCAAAATATTTTGACCCATCTCTCTACAGTCCTGAACATGGCCTCAGAAAGCAGGCCCCTACCCCTGACAAAACAGAAAATAAAAGTCCCTATTCCCTTCAATAGTAGATGCATTTGAAATCTGAGCCTTAAGGTTTTGACTAAAAAAGAAGTCAGAGTGGGAAGCTTGAGAGAACATAATATGATTTTTACATAAGTACACAAACTTAAGAATTCTTCTTTTAGGTTTTATTTTTAATGTGTGTGTGTGTGTGTGTGTGTGTGTGTGTGTTGTGTGTGTGTGTGTGTGAGTGGTGTGTGGGTGTGTGTGGGTGGGTGGGTGTGGGTGTGTGTCAGCCTGTTTGTCTATGTGCATGACATATGTGCAGTTTCTCTGAAGGCCAAAGATGAGTGTCAGATCCCCTGAAACTAGAGGTACTGACAGTCCTGAACTCATTACAGGTGCTGGGAACTGAACCTGGGTCCTGTGGAAGAGCAACAAGTCCTCATAACCACTGAGCCATCTATATCTCCATCCTCAGACTGTGAAAGTGCTGAAGGGAGTGTCTTATGAAGTAGAGGGGCCTCAGAGCTACCAATATTCTACCGAGTCATAAAGAACAATTTTCAAAGACACAATGACATGAATCATGGCATTCATTACAATTAGATCAGTCACTATGGCCCCTTATAATTCTGGGATACCCTTTCTTCTGAGCTCATTTAGTCAAATTCTCCACTTTCCCAAGCAAACAAAAAGAAAAAACTTAGAGCTGTCACCCATACCTCTGAGCCCACCTAGATAATCCAGATAAACATCTGTGCTTTGCCATCCTTATAGCTACAACATAGTCACAAATCCAGGAATTAGAATACAGCCTTTTGGAGAGACATTTGTTCTGCTGGCCACAGACACATGAGGCTAAGTACTAAAGAAATCTCTCCTCTATTTTGTAGGAAAAGAAGAAGGGCTAAGATGCAGAGAACCAAAGCATATCAGATAAAATGTAGAACTCGGCATTCTACACTGTCATCCTCAGTAGATCTGTCAGTAAAAACTGTAGCTAAGAGAATAATTATTATAGCAACTGTCTTCCTGAGAATAAGTTTTTCTCAAAAGTCTGTAAGTTCTAGAACCTAACTATTCCCTGGTGGCCAAGTATGTCCACAGCAATTCCCCAAAAGCCTAAAAAATGCACTCAGTTTACAGAAAGAATTCTCATTTAACACCGTAAAAGAGGATTGAAGGTCAGATTCACTTACTTCATGAAAGGATACTCCAATCAAATTGGTGCTTCATTCCACTTCACTTGTGGTCTAGGGGCTATTTATACCCCCATTTCATTTGGCTTTATTTGTTTTGGGGGGGTTGTTGCTGATGCAATTGCTGTTTGGAGGGTATCTCTTGCCTTTTTAAATGGAGTTTTCCTATTTCTTTCCTCTTTTGTTTGAAATTAGGATGAGACAGGATTTTATGTAGCATAGACTGACTCTGAACTCACTCTGTAGCCAAGGCTAACCTTGACATCCTCATCTTCTTGCTTCTACCTCCTGGATGTTGGAATAATGCAGACAGGGTTTCTCTATGTTCTGGCAGTTGCTCCCATTAGTATTAATTATAAATGCTCGGCCGATAGCTTAGGCTTGTGTTTAGCTAGCTCTTAACACTTAAACTGACCCATTTTTATTACTCTATGTGCTTCCCTGAGTCTCAGTTACCTCATCTATGAACTTCCCATATTGCTTCTTCTGTTTGGCTCCACCCTTCTTCTTCCCAGAATTCTCTCTGCCCAGAAAATCCTGCCTAGCTATCAACCAATCAGCTTTTTATTAACAATGAGAGCAGCACATTTTCACAGTGTACAGAGGATTATGCCACAACAGAATTATGTGTGTGTGCCACAATGCCCAGCTAGAGTTTACTTTTTGGAGCACCTTTAGGTTCACAGGAAAATAAAGTGAAGTAACAGAGGGTTCCCTTATACTTTTGCCGGGACACAGCAATATGGCTTCCCTCACACAGTGCATTTGTTACAGCAGACAGCCTCGGTTGACCCATCTTCACCCCTAAGCTCAAAGTGCATTAGGGCTCACTTCTGCTGTTCTATATTTTACAACTCCCTTTGTTTTCATAGGTGGTCAACCCATCCTGTGACCTGTGAATGAATGACATGAGGCTTCCTTAATAATAGATGATATCCCATGGCTGTTAAGAGTTGAAGATGAACCAAGAAATGATCCATTAGGACTGCCCGTGAGAACAGAGCTCCTCTTTCCCTGCAATAGAAAATGGCAGAAATCCCCACCATCGTCCCTTCCATGGAAGAGACCGCTGCTACAGTGTCCTACAACCACCCTTTGTTTCCTAAAGAAATTCAGCATTTTATTCTGGCATCCCTCTTGTCACCAGCTGCCAAGCAAACCTCATAAAGTAGACTTTCAGCACTCTCCCTCAGGAGCTGTACTGACCAGGGATAAGTGCTCCAGACCTGGGACTGACAACCCTCCCACGGGGCTGTAATTAGGGATGATTCCACAGTTTCTTGCCTTTGACAGCAAAACACCACCTAGAAGGCCAGGTTCACGATGCAACTTAAAGTTAACAGAATAGGAGCCTGGGCTGGCGAGGAGAAGGGAGAAAAATTATAAAGTCAATCATGAGGGTAAAATTTTAGATACCAAGGGGTGACACTCAGCATCGGGACAACAGAAACCGAAAGGAACTCCCAGTTGGAGTTTGAGTGGAAAGGCAAAGCAGATGAAGCAGGAGACCAGTTCCTCTTCAACCAAGGAGCCACCACTCGGCCTTGCCAGGAAGGGGAAAAGCAAAGATTCCCCACCTCCCAAGGCTCCTCTGCTCAGGTCTGGGCTACAGGAACCGAGCATCCGACTGTGCATCAGACCCATGGGCTCCTCCTCTCTGAGTTCAGCCCTGCAGGGCCTGCACTTGGCCGCTCACAGCCTGCTGCCAATCTGCAGCTTGTCTGTCATTGTTGCACGAACAAGCACTTTCTTTTTCCCTGATGATTTTGGCACCCTCACAGGGCTCTGCCCAAAAAGGCCCTGAACAATGGGACCTGATTGTTTTGAAATGTGCCCAATGGGAAGCCTGGGCTGCTCTAGGAGGACTGATGGAGTTCAGATGCGGTTACAGTCCATCAGCAACCAAGGGCTACCTGACTGCCCAGCCTCCCTTTGCAGCTGCTGAGAGGAAACACGGGAACAGAGAAAGGGCCAGGCCAGAGGCAGTCCCCAACATGCTTGTCTCTTAACCCAGGAGGGAAGAAACGCCCCACAAGCTCTGGAGGCTCCAAGATGGCTTCCGGCCTCCTCCCTCCCCATGCCTTTATAATCGGTGTTCAAAGTGGTGAAAGGCCTAATTGCCCGGAGCAGTGTGGTCAATCTTCCTGGAGATTTAGCTGCCTGCTTTCATCTGACAGCCTGGGAGGGAACTCAGCATTTCCCTTCAGGCAATCTATATGGTCGAGCAGTTCACTGCAGAAAGTGGCGCCTTATCGATTTCTGCCATAGCTTCCATGGCTGACTCGAGGATCAGAGGCTCTGACAATGACTAACAAGTTTAAACCATTAGTCCCATTTGTAACTACTCAGCAAAAGGCTTGTCAGTCACCGCGTACCATATACTGCAGCTTTTAGCAGATTTCTAATCCCATTCATTTTGCCACAATGACCCCTGTAGTTAATGGGGGTTATCGGAAAACTATTTTTCCCCTTCAAAAGCTGCGCCTTTTTTTCTTCTTCCTCCTCCTCTTCTTTTAGCAACATAAAAGCCATTTCAGTTGTGATGTTTCAAAACAGTGATGCAGGGGATGATTGATTCTTCTCTTAGGAGAAAACCTGCATCCTGGTGCACAGGACATCACGTGTGCTCCCGGAGACTCGCAGTCAGGTGACAGGGAACAATGCCTCATCAACAGAGTTCCTGCCCTACTCTCAAAACGGCTTGTCTGAATACCTCTCCTTCTCTCTGAACCACAAGAGATCTATGTCACTGTCAGAAATTTCTCTTTTCCACGTTGAAACCATGCCGAAGGATGTCTGGCTCCTCAGTGTGGTCCGTGGGGGTTAGCATCTCCCAAGAACTTGTTAGAAAGGCATTGAGGCCCTACCTTGGACCCACTGAACTAGATGCCATTTGGACCAAATCCTTGGGTAATTCCTGAAAGTGTGGGAATCACTGGTCAAAAACACCAATGCCTTTTAAATATTGTTTAGACTAAATAATAGAAAAGTTTAACGTTTCCATTATTTGAGTTAAGCTATTTTAGAGGAAAAGATGAATTTTTCTGCAGAAGAGTTCCATGGTTATCTGACAAGTTTTTGAAATGTTTTTCATCCTCAAACCCACAGTGGCTTCCCTGAAGTATAAAAATGAATAGCAGTTAAACAGATAAATCTGAGAGAATGAACAGGCGAGTGAGAATTCATAAAGAAAGGTGATATGTTTGCCCATGATGTGTGGAGCCAGGATAAAGGGAAACAAGAAACAAGAAGGCAGAGTAAGTCCTTCCACTCAGTTTTTAATTGCCTTAGCTAAATGTTTGAACCAATTTGATACAGCCCGGAGGAACATTCACAGGCAAAACAGTCCATTATGTGGGGATTCTCCTAGAACCAGCTCCTCGCTGCCACTTGTCGGTAGCTCCTCCTGCCCTCCTCATTTCTACTGCTGATTTTCTCTCTACTCATCACCAGCCATTCAAGTTCTCCGTTTGGCTTCACTGAGCATAGGGTTCCATCCCCTGAAATTCTCTGCTCAGCCCACTGAGATCACAGAAGCCACTGCACTAAAATGAAAGTGACTGCTAAGGACTTAATATGCCAAAGAGTTTCTCTTGACATCCCAGAAACCATCCTGCCTGAGGGCCAAATCAGCTCTATTTGTGGCCAAATTAATTTAAGCAAAGGGCAAAGGTACCTTCCTATAAAATGTTCCTGGGGGATTTAACACACCAGCTTCCAGTCTGATTTTGGCCCTGCCACTCCCCAGAAAATATCTTTAGTAACAGGCTGCCCTGCATTACAATCAGCCATAGGTCAATCACTGGTCATAAGAGACAAGAAAAGAAGCCTTCCCTCCATCTCATGTCAAAAGCTGCAAGGTCTAAATTTAAATTTAGGGCAAATTTGATAGGAAAGCAAGAGACTGCAGCATTTCCAATCTTTAACTCATGGATTTCTTTTTCTAATCACAGACATGGTCTAGAGCAATAAATAACCTCACCCTGATCCAGTGATTGCCTTTCGCACACGGTTACTTCTGGAAGCTTTCTCTCCGGACTGCCTTGTTGTGACTATTTAATTGCTGCTGAAACACAGACATCTGATGACTTGTTTGCAATCTTTTGACACTTTGTATATTACAGAAACAGGTTGTTGCGTATGCTGCTAGTGGGGGTCGGCAGGAAATTACTTGGTTCAGGGCAGATGGTACTGATGACTATATGTAAAAAAAAAAACTGTGCGACTGGCAGGGCCAGTATGGACATGTAGACACAGCAACCCAGAAACTGGGGATGCAACAATTTTATGGTGTCTGAATTCTCAGTCTAAAGAAATTATTCATCAGTTTTCCTCACACAGATTGAAAAGAGTCGGGGTCTCCTCTCCTCCAATCCATCCACCATGAGTTTTAATTGGAGAGCATGTAAAATAAATGGAAACGTCATTCTGCTGGTAACAAAAGACCTAACTCATAACGGATTGAGCGACATCTTGTGGTGAAAATTGAGTATGGCATTCTTAGACAGCCTGCTTGTCTTACTGGCATGCCATTACAAAACGTTTTCTGCCACCTCATATCTGGTTATTGGTAATGTTAATAAGGGGTTGTGCAAGGGTATCAATTCAGACATCATTATACCATCTTAAAACATTTTGTGAATGCACACATTAATTTATAATTAATCATTATGGTCAATGTAAATGTATCCATGTAGGCAAATTTAATCGGTATTCTTTCATAATATATTTAATAGCAGATTACAAAAGGAAATATATAAGATACAAAACTATATGAGCAATGTTTATATTCTAAGCCATCACAGCACATTTTTTGAAATCTGTGCTTCCCCACGAGGAGAAATATGAAATACTTACTGATTCCCTAAATGAAATCCATTTTCTCTGTATTATACAAACCCATAAGGAAAGGAAGAAAACCTTCTTTCCCAGCATCGGCCTCCTTCTGTGTCCCACAGTCATGTGGGTTTTGATCAATACATAAATGATAAACTAAAGGAGCTTCATCAGTGGAGCTCAAGCACAGCAGCCGTATACCAGGTACCAGGTTTTTAAGACTGTCAATTTGACTTTCAGAAAATCAATTCACTATTTTAAAACTATACATTTTTTCCAATTATAGATATCATTTAGTCACCATGGCGCCGTAAGAAAAAAAAAACTAATGAAAATCTAATCAAAGGCAGAACATGAGTTATCGAATCAAAATTCAGACTTTGAAGATGTACTGGATGGCTTCAGTAGGTCTGGTGAATTTTCTATCGTATCTCGTTCAGAATATTAACAAATCCGCAGATCTGTTATCCCACAGATCCTGGTATCGCTCTCATGTGTTGCTTTTCAACAACACACTACAGATACTTCCACAAGCAGTTGGCCTTTTGGGCTCTGTAATTGGGCTCTGTGATTCTGGAATAAAGAAAGGGACTTCTGCCTCTATTATATATAGCTTCATCATTGTAAGTGTGTAAAGTCTAGTATGGAAAATGCTATAAGAAAAATACTTAAGTTTAAATAGTCTTTCTATGTGTATCAAACAAGGTCCAAACAATAAAAAGGAAGACATCCAAGTATTTCTTGTAACCGTTTATTATATTTACGTAGGGATGGGATATGAATGTGTCATGAAGGGTATGTATATGTGTGTGTGTGTTTAGATAACAGGACAAATTCTAGGAGTTAGTTCTGTTTCTACCATGTGGATCCTGAGGATGGAACTCAATGTGTCAGCCTTGGTGACAAGCACCTTTACATTTCTTGACTGAGAGATCTCACTGGCGCCCATCCTGACACTGAAGGCTTTTTGTTTTTAATGAAAAGAATTGGCTACAGGAAGTAAGCAACTCAGTAGCAAGTGGCAAAGCAGTGATATTAGTCAAAGGCTAGCAAGAAACTGACACCATCCCTCAAAGGGACCCCAAAGGTGAATGAAACACCATGACTCCTGTGTCCACCTTCTAAACTCCTTCTAGGGCACCATTGGCCAAACACCAACCAGAGCTGGAGAATAAGTTAACAAATGACAGGGAGATGGGGAGGGAGGGAGACAGGGAGAGAGGGAGGAAGGGAGACAGGGAGGGAAAGGAGAGTAAAGGAAAACTGATTTTAACATTTGCCAATTTCCATGTGGTCAATTGCTACCACTTAAATCAGTGGGAAAACGGGAAGAGATATTCACTCACAATTAGTGCAGTGGTTCTTAACCTGTTGGTCATGACCCCTTTGGGGGTCAAATGATCTTTTCACAGGAGTTGCCTAAGACCATTGGAAAACACAGATATTAACATTACAGTCCATAACAGTAGCAAAATTACAGTCGAGTAGTAGTAACAAAATAATTTTATGGTTGGGGTTCAGCTGCAAACATGAGGAACTGTGTTAAAGGTCACAGCATTAGGAAGGTTGAGAACCACTGATCTAGTAGCATTTTCTGCATGCAAATAAGCTCAAGTAACCTGAAAAGTAAATATTTGGAAAATAAACTTTAGATCTATGTTATGTTTGCTTTTTAATATAATTACCTTAACTATAAGGTTTACAAATCATTGGTTACAGTGGTAACTGGTGTTAGCAACCGGTTCATAACATTCTCGACATTCAATAACAAATTGCCCACACCAGTGTGAGCTAGGTCCAACAAACTCTGTCCAGCGGACAAGAACCCAAGTGTCACATGAGTATCCTTTCTCTTTTACAGACTTTGTGAAGGTTACCTTGCTTCCTTCACTCTGTTTCTTCATTTTTAAACTGGAAATAGGTTTAATTAGATAATTGCTTAAGTCATTTCTAACAGTTATGTTCTTTGGGGATTTTTATTATGATGTTGCATGGTTTCAGGTTGAACAATATCTTCTATTTATTTCATTTTTTTCTTTCTCTCATTTACCTGCTCATAAAATCTGATATAGGTCACTCTCTTTGATCAAAAAACACAAGCCAAGACATGGGAATAGAAAAAGCAATAAAAAGATGAGTGAGAGGCTCCCTGTGACAGTCAGGGATCTTTGCTAAATGGCCAAATCTTGAGAAAGCCTGATCTAGCTTATTTCCTGGGAACTAATGTTGAAGGAGATGAGTTCCTGATGGGCCACAGAGGCAAGGACCATTAACGCTTGATTGTCACTAATTCTGAGTCAATGTCCCATTTCAAAGTCATTAGTAGTATTAAAAACTGCAATAATGCATACAGAAGAAGGAAAGAAAGAAAGCCAACCTAAGGGCATGCATAACATGCTCCTGGTGGCTTAAAGAAGGAATGTCCATGAAAAGCCTTACCTGAGCATCTATTCAGATTTCTTTGTTTGTGGTGAGATATAAAAATAGCAAAACAACTTCTTCCATCAACAAGTTTAGCATTTACAAAATATTATATTCATGTAGATTTGGACCTGGTACTGGTGATCTTGTAAAACTTCTAATTTCATTTTTTATTTTATGTTTAAATTAATTTTCATTTTAATGTGTGTATGTATGTGAATCTATGCTATATGAGTATGGGTGCCCACAGGTGCCAGTAGGACTTGGATTCCCTGGCACTGGAGTTACAGTCTGTTGTTAGCTGCCTGATGTGGGTACAGGGAACCAAACTCAGACCTTTTGGAAGAGCAGGGAGAGGTTTAGCCACTGAGCTATGTCTTCAGGCCTCAATTTCAGCATTTTTAGTTATGTAGCATAAACCACTGAGCTTCAAAGCCTGTCAGTTCGTGCATCTCATGGGACCATGTGACTGTGCTTCTTTGTTGTTTCTATCCCTTATTGATGTTTATGGACTAGCTAACCCAGTGCTAGCCATTACATTAACAAAGCTAACCATGTGGTAGATTTACAAACAGATAAGGATTAAGTACTGGGGGGGGGTGAGCATCACAGAAGTGAATGGAAAGTCTTCCCACTTCAAAACCAAGGGGTCAGGAATTGCAGTTATAGTATTGTTCAGAAGTCTAAAGCATTGTTTTGTTAACTGGAAACTTTGGGACATCACCACATGCTGCAAGGGAAACTGGCTTCCCCTTTGGGAAATTAAGAAGGAACTCAGAAGAAAGCTTAAGGACTGTGTTATTAGTTTAAAAGAAAATCTCCAGAGCAGGCAAGCCGTAAATCCTGGCAGCTGCCTGAAGGAGGAAGACGGAGATAGAGATAGAGGTTCAGCAAACAGGTGGTCACATGGAAAAAGTCATGGGGTAGGGGTGGGGGGAACTTTAGAGAAAGAATGAGGAAGCCCAAAGTGTCTGGGACAGCTTGCTTGGAGAAGAGATAGGAGGAAGAAAAGGAAAAGTTACCTTTTCTCTTCTGAAAAGCAAGACAGCTGTATGGCTGATCTCTATAAGCCTCTGGAGAGGGGTCAGGAATTCTGGGAAGAAGAAGTATGTTACCTCATTAAAGGGATAACTATTACTTCCACATCTTCCACATGCCCTTAGGTGAACCCATCATCCTGAGTTTGTTAACTGGGTAATTGACCAACCCAACTGGAACATTAGGTCTCCAACCAGGACAGAGACTCCATTCCCTTGACCAGGAAGAACTAGCTTTCCTTCAATGGTCCAATAATGATGCTGTAACACTTTGTCTCTTTATGAGCACCACCTTCTTGTTTTCCTTGGCAGAACACGACCCACAGTGGGTAGGGAAAACGCCTTGATTTTTGAGGTTAGCCCACTGAACAGACAGTCGATCTCAGTCAAGCTAGGATCCATGCTTCGCAGAATGCTACAAGACTGTCCTGCCAGTAGGGAACCTTGAAAAGGCATTGGTCCTTACATCTTAGATTCTGGGAGCAGTCCTCATCTCTGTCCCTCCCAAATACTTAATTCTCATGTTTTTATTTAGAGGCAGGTTGTCACATGGCCCATAAAATACCTCAAACTACCTATATAGCCAAGAATGACCTTGTATTTCTGATCCTCCTACCTCTACCTCCCCAACACTAGATTTCAGATGTGTGTCACCATATCTGATACATGTGGCTCTGAGGATCAAACCCAGGGCTTTGTGCACAATAGGCAAGAATTCTACCAAGTGACTACATCCCCAGCCATACCCATACCCAGTCCAGAATATTTCCCCTTTATATTTGCTTCTTCACACAATCTTGTGCTTGACCTAACAGTTCCTTCTTTGTTGATGAGGCAGATTCAACTTGTCTTGCTTCTACATATGATTCTGAGGTACCAATCTCCATCAACTCCAACTATACGGTGGTGGTGAAGTGCCTAACACTAAATGAGGGAGTCTGCTCACACTGCTTCCCTAGCAAAGCATGGTAAGGATTCATGAACTGTCTTCTAAACCTCAGATTCTATTTTGTAATAAAGCAAAAAGGATGAGCAGGGCAGGCACATTCTGTGCTCCCCATCACTCATCTTTCCAGACGGTACAATTATCATTAGGTCTTTCACCAAGCCCTCTCCACCTCAACTATTTCATAAACTTGAGGAATCATGAGCTCACTTATCATAAGAGCCATCAAGATTGTTCAGAAATTCCAATTTCAACAAAAAAAATTAACAGCCTGATAAGGATGCTATAAATTTCACTCAGAATTCCTATTCAAAATTTTTGAATTTCAACTATAATTGCTCCTCAAGATCCTTGCTAATTAATATTGAACCTACTCATTTTCATTTAGTCTTTGGAGGCTCAATATTTAAATTATAATGCCTAGTGAATGGTTAACACTTTGATATGAGTGGTTACTAAGAGTCTTCAAATATACGGACCAGTTAAATTATTAGTACAAAGGCTAAAATAATTTCACTAAAAAAAAAAAAGAATAAAACACTGGATGCAAAATCTCCCCTCTCCAGTGACCATATTGTTATACTTCAAATTAACATAAAAAATGTCATTGTAGTTTTTAGGTTTTAACACTCTGATCACTTGTGGGATGGTTTTCTATCATGCTAGAAATAAAACTTAAAACATAAATTCTAGAATGGATTGCAGAAGCAAATTCTCAATGTGTAGCAATTGGCAGAGTTACTGGATCAAACCTGACTAGATGGACTTAGTAAAACCACAAAGAATAGAATATTTCCCAACCAGCATCCACCATAGAGAGATCTTAGCTCTAGCCCAGTGGCTCCAGTTCATCTTCTATGAAGTATTTCAGTGTTAAAGGAAACCAAGCATGTCCTGCAGTGCACCAGCTGAATCTTCCTGAGGATGTTGCCTTTGTCCCTGAAGCGAAAGGTGGTGCTGACCAGCTGAACTCTTTGTAGACAAAGTCTATGTGGCATTCCTTCTTTGTCTAACAGTTTCATTCCCCAATGCCTCAACCACATTCCAAAAATAGTAAAGAGGAATTTGAGAGACATATCAGAATTCCAATCTATCATCATGAAGTCTCACACCATTCCACTCTGGCCCAGCTGGGACATGGATCAGCCCTCTTTCCAATGTACCTATGTCATACACAGTCATGTTTGTCTCAATTAGCAAGCAATATAAGAAATAAAACTCTTTTACCATAAATGCTTACAGGACCAATTAATTCTTACAGAATACTGGATTTTAGCCTAACTCATAACTGTACTCAGGTTATATTTGCAATTAATGAGCTAGCATGAATGTTGGCTGATATCTTTATTATAACAATAAAGATGAAAATGAAATGACAGGGTGTCAGAATAGTTGTGAATATTTTTGTTGAATTAAATAAGCATCCCTTATTTTTGTGGGACTTTAGATCGATTTTACTTCGAATTATGCATATGAATGTTGGTGCATGGGAGTGTGCACATGAGTGCTGGTGCTATTGGAGATGTGAAGTGTTTAAATACCCAGGAGATGGAATCACAGGCAGTTTTAAGCCACCCAACATGGATGCTGAGACTCAAATAGGTCCTCTGCAAGAGTAGTGTCCACTCTCCCAAGCCCCTAATTTTGTGTTCTGTCCAATGTGATACCTAAATATGCAACACATTTTTAAAATTTAATCTGCGTTACTAACATTGTATCCATAACTTTCTTCGGTCTAGAAAGCAAGCAAAAAATAAACCCAGCCCCCAGTCTACAATACTGTGATTTATCGATATGAGCACTCTCGAGTTCCACTGCTGACGCTGGCATGGCATTCCTCATGCAAAGCTGAGAAGAGATACATTGATGCTGTCACTTTGCATTTCTTACCACATAGATACAATAAATGGATCTCAAGGGCATAAACAATTACAAAATGTGGTAAAATAATTATGGATAGTTTATGTAAATGTATTGGCTTTGAGCTTATTAGAATTCATTGCATTTTAGCTGGTATCACACAGCTATGGCCTCATTATTTGGGAGGCTAAGGCAGGAGGGCCAAAGTTCAAGTCCTTTCTGGCCTACAAGTATGAGGCCAGCACAAACAACTTGGTGAGTCCCTACTTAAAACTCAAATTTTCAAAAAGGGCTATGAGACAGCTTAGTAATAGATTATTTTCCTAGTATATATAGGGCATGGCTTGGGTTCAATCCTAGTACCACAAAACAACATTTAATTTTGTTCATATAATTTAATGTTCGGCTATGGCTGTGCATAAAAACCATTCCTTACATTCATGAACATTTACCAGCCAGCCCTTGCTACCTATTATGAGCTGGCCCCAAATCGCTATCCATGTCACCAGGAAAAAACCTTTCATCTCTAATGAAGCCTTCAAGAAATACTTCAGCCATACTCTCTAAGCCTCTGTATCTTTCACACCTAGCATTTCAGAAATGTTACACAGGTAACTCCAAGATACACATATGTAATTTTAAAATAAATTCTTGTCATGATCATATAGAACTCTTAAATACAGCTGTTAACCACAGAAATCCTCTTCACAGTCCCAAATACCTTTTAAATTGCTCACATTATACTTCATCTGATGTATGCTGTGAAGAGATACCTTCAAATAAAACATTTAGAAAATAGCCAACATGAAAAACAGCTTACCAGACCCATATGCAAATCATATTTACAAACACATGCACTCTTAGGAATTTCTAGGAGATTAGACTTAAACAAAGGTCTGGAGGGACAGTTGGGTCCAAGGAAGCTGGTCCTGGAGAAACACCAGTAGAAATCACTCAAGTAATAGGAGTGACTTCAACCAATAATGAAAGGAATCATTCAACAGTCTCTCTGTAATGAGGCAAAAATCGCCTTGAGTTTCTTGCTGGGAGCTCTGGTGTTCAATAATTGGTTCATTTGAAGATTACATCAAGCCTACTGACAACTCATTTCTAAATTTAGATAATGGAGGAAAGAGAAATCTGGTGAATAGAGAATAATTTCAAGAAAGACTTCGATGACTAGTCATCTGTCCGTGATGCAGCTAGGCAATCAGCCAGTTGGTGGAAAAGAGCATGATGGGAAAAGAGAGGGAACTGAAAATAAACCTCTCTCTGAAAACAGATTTCTTGGACCCCTTGGCACTCTAGACCTATAACAGAGTGGGCAGTAAGTGACTATACCATGAAAACAAAGGTGAATGTCTAAATGGTAGTGAAGGAAGACTTCCAGCAGAAGACATAATCAGTCACCCATGAGAGACCATCCAAACACTGACTGCAAAGGGCTCCTTTTGGAAAGCCACTGATAGAACAGTTTTTCTGTCCTTTTCAGACTCATGGCATCCTTCATCATCAACTCATCCTCTTCTTAGCATTTAGATTTTTGCTTTTGCAGTCATTTTTGAAACATTCATGCTTACATACAATTGATTGTACCCAAATTTTCAGAAGGTCACTCACTGTAGACCCCGAATTTTTTATGACTCTTTCAAGGCTGGTACCAGTTGGCAATATATAACCCTTTATACTCTTTCTTTTTTTTTAATAAGGCTAAGCTTGTCAAGACTCTTCCGTCTTTCTTTCATTTGTGTAGCAAGTTTTCCAGCAAGCTTGTTTCCCCTTGTTAAATGGCACCCAATGTTTAACTGACAAACAGCTTCAAATGAGAGTGAGAGCGCTGCTGAAAAGTATGATCCTGCACTTCTCACCACCTGGGAGATCACTAGTGTATCTTTATGTCAGCCCAAAGCTTGGTCTGCGCTGCTAGAGCAGAATACCTGAGACAGAGAGATTTAGAGTGAGCAGAATTTATTGCCTTCTAATTCACAAATGGGGACACCC
Organism: Cricetulus griseus; assembly: GCF_003668045.3. Taxonomy (NCBI): domain Eukaryota; kingdom Metazoa; phylum Chordata; class Mammalia; order Rodentia; family Cricetidae; genus Cricetulus; species Cricetulus griseus. The sequence goes on along the minus strand of NC_048596.1, from coordinate 45,413,565 downwards.
AGTGCCTGTATCAGGTGAAAGGCTTCTTGTGTCATCACCTAGCAAAAGGCAAGAAGATACAGAAAGCAGAAAAGAAAGAAGAGAAGAGTGGGGGCAGAGAGGGCATGAGAGAAAGAGAAAGAGAGACAAAGCTCCCTATTTTATTATAGCAACAATCCAATAATCCCATCCATGTGAGTGGGGCACTCATGGCACAGCCACCTCTTAAAGATATTCACTACTTCTTACATTTATATTTTCACAATTCCATCCATGTATAATATACTTTGATCATATCACCCCATAATAACTCTTTCCACCAGCTGCCTGGGTTCTGCCGCCTCTTTAGGGTCCCCGAAAAATACAGAGTCTTATATTAGTTACAATGCTGCTGGCCAATGACTAGGATTTCTTGTTGGCTAGCTCAGTCTGAATTATAAACCACAACCACACACCACACACACACACACACACACACACACACACACACACACACACACAGACACACACACACAACACACACACACACACACAACCACACACACACACACACACAACACACCACACACACAATATATATATATATATATATATATATATATATATATATATATATATATCCTCTCTTCCTGGGACCACATGGTGACTCCTTCTCTTTCCTACATTCTCCAGAATCCTCCTCCTCTCCTAGTCCCACCAACTTGCTTCCCTATTGGCCAACAGTGCTTTATTTATCAGCCAATAAGACAAACATATACACACAGAAGGACCACCCCATCATCACCCATTATCCTTTCTTAATTCCCTTCCCCTCCCACTAGATCCCTCCTTCCCTACAAGCCTCCCTCCTACCTTCATAGTGTGTATGAGTGTATGAGAGAATACAAGAGAGTGGTGTGTGTGTGTGTGTGTGTGTGTGTGTGTGTGTGAGAGAGAGAGAGGGGGGGGGGTGTTTGTGTGAGAAACAGTGAGAGAGAGAGACAGTGAGAGTGTGGTGTGCAGGGTTGGGGGTGTCTGTGTGGGGTGTGAGAGAGAGACAGAGAGAGAGAGAGAGAGAGAGAGAGAGAGAGAGAGAGAGAGTCCCATTGCATTTAATTCTGATACTTTGCATGAGGATGAATGGGGATTATTTACTTGAGCAAGGTTAACTTAGTGGGTAACCATTTCTTTTTGTTATTGTTTAATTTTAGACACAGGGTTTCTCTGTGTAATAGCCCTGGCTATTCTGGAACTTGCCTTGTAGACCAGATTGGCCTTGAACTCACAGAGATTCGCCTGCCTCTGCCTCCCGAGTAATAGGTTTAAAGGTGTGAGCCACTACCACCCAGTGCTATTTCCTAATACTATTGAAGTGCAACATGCATCTTAGCAGAGGACAACTTTCAAACTGTCTTACCTACCAAAGCCATGGACTTCTCAAGTACTAGCCCTAAGTGAAGCAGTGAAGTGTTCCACCCTTCTGTTGATGATCCTAGTCTGCAGTCACCCAGGCCTCATCAGAACCCAAAGGATACTCATCACTACAGTCATTAAGGCAGAGCATTTTCTCAAGAACCCAGCTCAATATCTAACAACCAGGGGTATTCAGTGAGGACAGCATGGATGCAAAAGAATTGATACACTCACCCAGCTGCCTAGTATGCCTTCTTGTCTCTCCTTGTGAAATTAGTACTTATACATATATTTCCTTGGAGTATTCAAATTAGAAATGTACAGTTTACTAATTTTAAGGAATTGGATGCATCTATTGGGCTACCATTCAAATAAAAAAATATGGTTATAGAGCGGCAGCACTTGCTTCGAAGCCTGGCAACCTGATCCCCAGAACCCACATGGTGGAAGGAAAGAACCAACTTCTACAGGTTGTCCTCTGATCTCCACATGGAACAGTATTGCCTTTGTTTGCCTTATTGACTCCAGTGTCACTAAATGAGATATATCAAAATATGTTTATCCCACCTTTGGGGAATAGTTAAGGTCTCTCAATCTTTCACTACCAAAAATAAATGTTGCTGTGAAATAAACATATATATTTACAATCATATTTATACATTCTCACTGCATATATTTCTAGAAGTGAAATGACAGGTTCAGAAAGTGGGTATGTACAGCAGATACTGCCAACGTTCCCATAGTGGCTGACAACTTGCCACCCTACCAACCTCATGAAAGAAGTAGGATGGACTATTTTGAAGAAAGGTGATGGAATAGAGATAAGGCAAGAAGAATAAAAACAAACTATAATGATATATATATATGCATTAAAAATAAAACCTATTACATACTAACAAAATTTTTAAAAAGAAAAATTCTTACCATTCCACATTCTCAGCAACTTTTCTTACCATTAGCATCTAAATATAGCTTTCCTCATGGTCTGTGGTCCAGCTTTCAATAGAGTTATGTTTTGCTTAACAAAGGAGAGTTAGTCTGAGAAAGATGTTATTAGGCAGTTTCCTTCCTCATCATTCAGGCTTCATAGTGAGTACATCATACACTGAGGCAACTGTGGTATTGTCAATAGGCTGTGTTATTAATTAGTAGGCATAATATCACTGTGGAGTTCCTGACACTATTGTGGTTTGGAAACTACCTTTTCATTTAAGACAAATTCCCTGAAACTTGTCTGGCACATACATTGGCCTTGATTCTGTTTAATGATGTAACAAAAGACTTTTTGGCCTAGTATAAAAGTGGACAGTTGCATTTCCTAAATATTGATGAGCTTTGGAACCTTTTGTAGTCTTTGTTGCCCTTTAAATGTCACCTTTTGGGAAGAACTGCTATAGAAATCTCACTTTTTCATATTGATTTGTAGGAATTTTTGCAAACCCTTCTATTACCTGTGGCCCAAATACTTTCCCCAAACACTTGTTTCTCAGTCAATAGGTAAGGGTTTTTTTATATATAAAGAAACTCTCATAATTGATAAGGTCATGCTCATCAACCTTTCCTGGGCAGTCATCAACACTCTTAAGTCAGAAGTTATTATCCTAAATTATCTTCTAGAAATTTCCATTGTTTTCCTACTCGTCTGCTATTGAAATGGGTGATTTCTGTATTGATAATGAGGTAAGTTAAGACTTCTATTATTTGTGTTGATATAAAATCAACACAGCATCAATTACTAAACACAATATTGTTCTTTCCCTCTACACTTTAAGTAAAAGTTTTGCACTAAATAAAGCCTACACTTACACATGCATCTGTGCACCAATAGCACACTGCACTCACTACTGTCTTTACTAGATGACTCATACAAGCTAAAATTATCCAGATCTACTTAAGAATGTCTCTGCTCTCCTGGAATTTGGGCATTTCCATGAAAACTTTAGAGTCAGGTTCTTATTATTCATACTAGCATCATGAAAGCAAAAGCACGCTGGGTGTACACAGCTCTAGTCCTGAGTGCATGGCCCAGTTTAGAGAGACAGGGAGTTTTCTGGGTCTTCTTACCCTTGAACACAACATAGTTCTCTGTTTACTTGGCTCTTTCAGATTCTATCAATGTTTTTATAAACAAAAGAATGCACAGAACTTTCTATTTCCTCTGGTATCTATTTCACTGTGTTCTCAATACACTTTCCCACTATATTGCAAATTTCAAATTTATTGAATTAGCTTGCAGAATGATGCACCATTTCTTATTCTCCATTTTCCTCTTTGGGGTTTGTAGCTGTTGTTCTTGTTTGCTTGTTTTTGCTAATTGTAAAACTTGACAGAGGTTTATGAATTTCATAGCCTCCTCAGAAAAAAGTAGCCTTATGATCCTTCTGCTCATTAATTTCCTCTTTCCTTTATTTCTGAGTTTCTCTTTATGGTTTTCTCCTCTTGATAACTTTTAGTTTAGTTTGCTACTCTTTAGCTGATTTCTTTGTAGAATATTCTTAATTTGTCTTTTACTACTCTTCCATTCTACTACAAGCTTTTAAGCCTATATGTTCTCTTTTCATGTGGTTTTGCCAGCATTCCACATGTCATGACTGACATTTCCATTATCATTTATAGAAATATTTTCCTCTTTGACCCATGGATAATTCAAAACCACTTAACACTTGAAAATCTTCTAGTAATTTTGTCATTAATTTCTAGGTTAATTATAAGTGTTTTAAGTCCTTTGACAGTTGTTAAGAACTGATTTACAGCCCCGTATCGATCCATCTGCACGCAAATAGGATGTGCACATTTTTTAAGTTAACAGTTCTATAAATAATTCATTCATGTTTTTTATATAGGTTACACAAATTTATATTAGTATTGACTGTTTACCTTTCAATTTTACTCTTGGTTACTAAGGTATACAAAAACTGCCTATTCTGTCTGAGGATTTGCTATAGATGATGATGATGATGATGATGATGATGACGACGACGATAGAAAGAACAACTGTTAGCACACATTAATTCATTTAGTGAACACATTAATTCTCTATGCAGGCTACAAACTGCCTTAAGTTCTTTATATAGCATTAAACCTAAGTGAAATATGGTGCCTACACTCAGAAAACTATTTTTTAAACAGTTGAGATGAATGGAGTTAGTCCATTTGTGGAAATACCTGCTACCTCATGGTTCCAAATCTCTCTAAGAATTCCATAGTTTCTTCCCTGTATGAAGGATGCTTTACTTTTGTATTGTTCCTCTGATGGGGAATGTACTACTATGTATGTTTATCTTATTGATTATTGAATAAAATACTGTTTGGCCAATGAGACAGCAAGTTAGATGGAACTAGGAGTCAAAGAGGATTCTGGGAAATGTAGTAGAGAAGTGCTGATCCAGGCAGGAAGTGACATAGCAAGGAGACTCATATTTAAGCGAAAGAGAAACAGGAAGGGCCCTCTTTTTCCCTCGGCTCCTGCTCCAATGGCACAATGTGTTCCACCAGCTAGGAGGGACGCCAATAAGGCGTCCGATAAGATAAGTCTTATAAAATATATAGATGTATGATAATTGAGACTGAGCTAACAGATGAGAATCCTAGTCATTGGCCAAGCAGCATTGTAACTAATACAAGTCTCTCTGTGTATTCATTTGGGCCTAACTCAGGCAGGCAGCTGTCGTAAAGCTCACATGTGGCAGTGGGGCTCAGGCAGCTTTTGGCAGAAAGATTTATAGTAACATTCCTCTGTCTTCTTATCATCATTAACTGAAATCTTCAAACATATATAAACCAGAGGTAAGATTCATCCAGAACTGTAGGGAATGAAAAATTTGTCTTTATGAAATGAAAATTTAGCTCAGTGGTAAAGCTCTTGCCTATAAATCCCTGGGTTCCATCGGAAGGAAGGAAGGAAGGAAGGAAGGAAGGAAGGAAGGAAGGAAGGAAGGAAGGAAGGGTCAGTCTATTTCTCAATAGTCCTTTCTGTGACATTTTTACTTTTCTGGTTAAATTGTCTTGTCTTTTACTCTATATATTGTCAATGCTATCACATTACTGTTGACAGATACTTCACTATCAGATGTATACTTTAATCTACTGTAAGTGTCTGAGCAACAGAGAATTTTTAAAGAAAATTGATTCCAGAAGTACTGAGAGAATTAAAGGGGGAAAAGGTAACACTAGTTGCAGAAAGAATGACTTTGCAAAGTTGGAATCAAAAAGACAAAAGGGGAGGAAAACAAACAGGAAATAGGGCTATCCTGGGTGCCAGAGCCCATCAAAGAAGGCTCAGACTCAAGGAATGGGTACTGCCTGGTGCTGCTGCACTGGGTTTTATGGTGTGGGAAGAAGCTGGGAATGGGACCAACTGCTGCTACTGGAACCAGTTGGGGTGACTAAAAGCATAAACAGCAGACAGATGAAGGAACTTACTTATAGTTCCTCCTCCTACATTCCAGGATGACAGAACTTAACAGAGAGCCAAATGACAAAGCAGGAATGTGGCTACTGTTGTCTTGACCCCTGTGACATATGCAGAGTGAGGAATAAAGCAAAAAAACAATAGCAATACTTGGTGGAGTCTTGGCAGAAATAGTTTTAATTTCTTCACATGGGTAAGGTTAATAGATCCCAAATTAGGTGACATAATTCACATTATGATATAATTCCATTGTCATATAACTAAGCTATATGGATTACATTCTGTCACACTGTGTTAAGACAGTGAGGGATGCCAATAGACAGCATGTTACATATTCCTGGATGTTGAAACTCCTGCTTAACATGTATCACACATGACCCCATGCAAGATGATTGGTACAAATACAAAATGTTTGGAGTTTATTCTTAATGTAAACAAAAAACCTAATGTTTTCTTTCTATACTGATTGGGTGGTCTTTGAAAAATGGCTCCCACTCTTTGTGGAGACCATTGGTGTAGACCAGGGACTGCAAAAGGAGTAGCTGTGAGCCTGAACTGTCTGCAGCCTATTTAGTTTTTTTAATAAAGTTTTATTGGGAAACAATCATACTTGTTTTCTTTCATATCATCTGGGATTGCCTTCACCATGTAACAGCACAGTTGAGTACTTACAACAGAGTCCATATGTCCTGCAAGCTCTATCTGCTATTTGGCCTTTATAGAAAAGTTGGCTTGCCCCTGCTCTAGACATTATTGTCCAATACAGTTTTCTACAATGATGAAAATGTTTCATCTCTGTCGTTTCCATAATGCTAGACACCGGTCACACTTGGTTATTGAGGTCTTGAAATGCAACTAGTACAGCTGAAAAACTAAGGGTTTCATCTTATTTTAAAAGATATGTCTGGTTAGTTACAATTGCAACAATGTAAGAAAAATAAACAACAGCAGAAGTGGCAGCTGTGAAGCCATCCAAAATTTGAAGGTGGAGATGATATATGGAAGTATCTGCATCCCCGTGCCCCTAAGAAAACATTACTCACACATGCCATCTCTCAGCCCTTTGAAATCAAGCTAGTCACAAGACTTGTCCTGCATGATCAAATGACATCAGGAGTAATGTGTAACCCTACAAGTACAAAGCAAGTGCATAGCTATGCTCAACTCTATAGCACCAGCCACTGTGCTGAAGCTAGTGCTGTAAGATGGTACGAGAGCTGGCTCACCATCTGAGCCCTGCCTGCATGGGCAACAAGGTGCATCTGCATGGAGGCATGTGCGTGAAACCAAGTCAATGGGTTTTGTCTTAAGGAATTGATACCTGGATGCTATTTTTCACTTCAGCATAACCTACTTGAGGCTAAAAGGCTTCCCTAAATCAGCATTCAAATGGCCTCAGCACAATTTACTGCCTTCCTCACCTTGTCTGCACCAAAGAAGTTAAGAGGAACATGACTGGAGTCAGCAAAAGGCTGTAGAACCAATGATCTGTTACCTCTGAGTTTCCTAAGAAACAGTGAGCTTCTAAAGCTCTGGGTCATGGGACTTTGGGGTCAGTTTGTCATCAGATACAGTAGTTGGTTTCAAAGGTCAATACTTCTTGTAGGTCCCTGCTTCTGATGCACTGCTATTGAGATAGGTCCCTAAGATTGTGGAGTCCTGACTCTGCCATTCAGTAGCTTCACAACTCTGAGTGAACTGGCTTCTGTCAGCCTCAGTTTCCTCTTATTTGAAGTGTTTACACATGTAGTATAATTAGTGTCAGCAATGATGTTATAACACCAGCAATGATTGATAATAGCTGTAGGTGTCCCCCTCAACCCAGAAAACATATCATATAGTTAGGGTGTTGAATGTCTCCCTAAAGCTCGTGTGCTCCAGGCCTGGCCCCTAGGATGGTATTAATGGTAGAACCCTCAAAAGGTGGAAGTCTGGAGGAGGTTCTTGAACTCATTGGAAGCATATCCTCAAAGGATACGGTGAGAGCCTGGCTGCTTCCTTTTCTTCTCTACAACTTCCTGGCCATGGGGCAGGTGGTTTACTCAGTCACAAAGTTGCACCACAATGGGATGCCTCACCACAGTGCCAATAGATCGTGAACCAGACGATCCAAAACTGTCAACCAGTATAAGCCTTTTCTCTATATAAATTATGGATGTCACTTACTCCACCATAGTGAGAAAAATTAGTAAAATGTACCTTTGTCTCCACTTTCTTTTTTGGAAAGTACCCACATTGTGTTCATTCCTTAAGTACTTCTTCCTCAGCATCACATTTCTGAATCCGTCACTTGGCCACACCTCCATCCTCTGAACTATACCCAAAAGATCCTACTCTTACATCAAAATCCAGCTCACAAGTCACCTTCTCAGAGAAAACTCCCCCACCCAAGACAACACTCATCCTCTCATCCCCCATACTTCTTGGAGCGACCTCAGTACCCAGCACGGTTTCTATCTTCACATTCACTACGACCACATCACTGTTTTATTTGTCCTCTGAACAACACCTTAATAGCCCTGTATGGTCTTCTCTTCTTTTTGTATCAACTCAATTTAATCTATTAGAGTTTCTGCCATATAACAGGCCATCAATAACCACAAAAAAACATAGAAAGAAGGAAGAAAAAGAGAAAATTTTGATTTGGAGATACAACTTAATGGTAATGAATTTGTCTAGTATGTGTGAGGTCATAGTTCTCCAACACTGAAAAGGGGGTGGGGGAGAAGGAAGAGAGGTGAGAAAAGTGAAGGAGGGAAGGGGCGAGGAGGGGAGGGGAGAGGAGGGCAGGAAGGGGCAGCCCTGGTGCCTATAAAACAGGAAATACCCAGAAATACAGTTGTCCTTTCTGAGAAAAACGTGCCTTCCTTTTAAAGAAGTGCAAAATCTTTCTGAGTCATGCAGCATTCTAAATGAATTTTTAGTTGACAGGCAATCTATAAAAGGAAAGAGTTCATTGCAAATTGATGAAATTGAGGCAGTTCTTTTCTTCCTCTTAGTGCTTGGGCCCACAGTTTCATAATTATTTCTATTTCATTAATCGGTTAACTATAAAAGGCAATTCAAGAGATGAGAGGGACTATATTTGGTAACCACGTTACAAATACCACAAAAGAAATTGACAGCACTCTAATAGTAAGGCCCAGCCCTTGTGGAGAACAGCCTTCATAAAAAAACATGTCAGACCTTTATTGCAATCATTCTTCTCTTGGGGGGAAAATGGCCCCAGCAACACAATGTAATAAAGCATTAAAATTTTTTAAAATAGGAAAAACCAAACCTGGTGACATATGGCATAAAAATGGAAGGGGACTCTTATAAGCACTTTGGAGGGCCACATAAGGTTGTAGCCACTGAGGTTAGCATCAATTTCTCTTTGCTGTTGCCCCAAATATGCTACTGCCCAAGTCAATGACAGTGTAAAAGGAAGGTTATTCCTCCCAGTAAAGGACAAAGGAGTCGTGGCAAGGAAGAAAAGGAAACCAATATTGCTTACGAAACTCAAAGAAAGCAGTGCTGAATAATTTATATTTAAGTTTGAGTGTTCGCTGCTGGGAGCTGCTAGGGAGTCTAAAAAGAAAGTAATAGAGTTCTCTCCTTCTGTCCAAGAGAACAGCTTCTTTGAAATTGGGGTCCCTTGGAGATGAAGCCCTAGAAGTCTTTGGGGTTCAGCACAGAGCTCAAAGTTAGTTGAGGTAGAAGTTTAGATGAGCAGCATTTCCAGGTGTGCACAAAAGTCAGCGCTATCAAATTGCTCTGGGACAAGAGTAGCCAACAGAAGATTATCTGTCATCCTGAACAGTCCTTCCATGATTTTCAGAGGCCATATGTCTCTCAATTTGTAAGGCGGTCAGCAATTGTGTGCAGTCAACCACACTGTCTTCATTCGAAATAATGAAAGCAACCAAAGTTCAAGATACAGGGGTCAAACTGAACCCATTCAGCATCAAGGGAAGATTGCTACTTCTTTATTAAGTGAATTGCACAGATTGGGTATCAGCCTAACCAAGAGACGTTTTCCTCAACTATGGAAGGTCATCATGTGCTGATGGCTTGGGTTCAGCTTTCTTGGGGAAGTGAGAACAGAGCCAAATCTTTGTGGCTGTGCTGCATTGCTCTCATAACCTCATTCTTCAGTGAAAAGCTAGAGGGATGATCAAAGAGAGAGAGAGAGAGAGAGAGATAGATAGAGAGAGAGAGAGAGAGAGAGAGAGAGAACAGAAGGTACCCACCTCCACAGAAATCAGTTGCAGTAATTTTTGGAAGATAAAGAATATTACTCTAGAAAATCTGAGTTCAAGCCCTATGCCTATTGAAGTGAAACCCCAGACCCCACCTTGTATGCATGCCATGGAAGGAATTAACATAAATTTCCAATTGTCTCCATTAGGAGAGTAAATTCCTTAGTGGGAAGATCCAGAGGACGGCATAAAAAGTTTTACTATTTGCCAATTTACAAAGTATTTTTTCGGGGGGGGAGACTGAAGAGGTGACTCTGGGAAGTGCTTGAGTGTATGATGGCTAAAATTGATTGCCAACTTGACAGCATCTAGTATCATCTTGCAGACTAGTCTCTGGACACATCTGTGAAAGGAATTTCTAGATCAGGTTGTTGATGGTGAGAATACAAGCCTGAATATGAGTAGTACCATCCCATGGGCTGGGATCCCAGGGTGCATAAAAGAGAGAAAGGAGATGAACACAAACATGCATAGCATTCTGCTTCTTTGCTGTAAACACGGCCTGCCCAGCCAGCTTCCTGCTCCTGTGGTCATGATGTCTTCGCCATAATGAGTCCATTACCTCTCAAACTGTAAGCCAAAATAAAACTTTCCTCCACTGAATTACTTTCATCCGTTATTTCATCACAACAATGGGGAAAATATTACACCCTGCAAATATGAGGAGCTAAGTTTGGATCTCTATAGACACCAGAACAAGAAGACCACTTGGGGCTTGCTGACCAGCCAATTTGCTGAATTGGTGAACTCCCCTGTCTCAAAAACAAGATGGAGATCAATTAATATGACATCTGAGGGGCTGGAGAGACAGATAATTGGCTAAACACTGACTGCTCTTCCAGAGGACCATAGCTTGTTTCCCAGTGCCAACATGACTACTCACAACCATTCATAACTCCAATTTCAAGATATCTGGCATTGTCTTCTGACACCCTAGGCACCAGGCACTTACGTATTGGTGTGTGTGTGTGTGTGTGTGTGTGTGTGTGTGTGTGTGTGTGTGTACATATATACATTATGTATACACATACATATACAGGCAAAATACTCAAAAACATACAATAAAAATAAAAATATTTTTTAAAAAAGGAAAGCTTATATCAATCTCTGGCTATGTGTACACACCATAAATATGCTCACACACTTATATACAAATACATTAAAAATATTTTGTTTAAAAAAAATGAAAATCTCAACAGTAGAAAAACATATCACTAGCTATTGTTTTAGGAGAATGATATTGTAAATTTGGCTCTCATCTTCCAAAGTACAATAAGTGAGAAAGTTACAATCTGATGACCTTTAGTTATATTCCAAAGACTAACATCAACCCAAGCTCTATACTGTGGTCCTGTATTCAGGGAAACATACATCCAAACTCCCCTCAGACAGAAGTAGATTTTGTCTCTTGTGCTATCATAATAAAGTCACCCTAATTTAAATAAATTCATAGTCATGTTACCTAAACAAGGTTCTTCCTAAATTACACACACTGTTGTTTTTTATTTAAAAATGGAATTTCATAGATAGGAAATATCTAGAATAATATAGTTTAAACATTCCTAATCTGAAAATCTGAACTCCAAAATACTTCAAAAGCCCAACCTTACTGAGCACCATAATGTCATAATGCACAAAGAAATTTTGTTTCATGCACAAAATTGTGCTAAAATATTGTTTAAAATTGCCTTTAGGGAATACATAAAGTATATACATGAAACACGAATGGATTTTTGCTCACACTTAGATCCTATCTCCAAGATAGTTCATATGCATATGCAAATATAGTTTACCCTTTAACAACACCCTTTGAACTACTAGGATCACTTGTATGGAGATTTTGATTTGAGAGATTTGTGGCAACTTGAAAAAACAAACAACATAGCTTCAACATATCAAAGAACTAAGAAAAATACAACTCAAGAATAAAAGTCTATTTTATCTTTAATATACCATAAATATGCATGCTCTCCTATGAAAAGTTAAAAATCTATAAAAATGTATGCACATAAGCTCAGATCACACATAGCACCATCCACAGTTGAAGGAAACAAACAAATATAAAGATGCACTGAAATCCTAGCTGCACTGAATTAACTGTAGTCAAGTTAGAAACGGCAATAGCTATGTAGCTACTTCCTATTGCTACTGCAATGGACTCAAGTGTGGAATTATCCACTTAAAACACCATGTGACCCTGTCCTGTGTAAGCAGCTGTGTCTCCAGTATTCTGTGTGTTACAGTGCAAAGGGCTTCCTCAAGGCTCTCACATACTTCACATGATGGTGTGCACAGACAGTATGAAATGAGTATTGACTGCTAATCACATCACTTCCAACAGTAGGCTGTTTGTAGTTAAATTTGGGGAGAATCACAAATTAGGATCAAATTTTAGACAGCCCTAACTCCATCATTGTTGGAGATTCACTTGCATTCTAATTCCTACACCTCCCAATGTCTCCTTAAAAACTCCCACCCACTCTGGCCAACAAGTATTATGCAAAAGCATGAGTATATGAGCCTCACATCTCCACAGCCTAGCAATGAGTTACAGACGATAAGCTAAAGCTAATCCATTTATTCTTTGTGTTTTGAGAATTCTCCCACTAGCTCTCTTGGGTCACATGACTCTTTCAACTTCCATGACTGAGTGATTCTGTACCACCAAGTTATCATTGGCAGGAGATGCCACTGACCAAGCTCACAGCTGTTGTGGTAATGATATGGGTTGTTTGTTTCTCCACTTAATGCTCCCTTTAAACATCTTCAACATCAAGTTATACTTCAAAATTACTCAAGGCAGCTGGACCCGATGTCTGATTCTCCTTAATTGATTCTTGTATTTAAGCCTCTGATGTTCTTACTATTTGTTCTTTGACAGTCATCATTATAACAATATTTGTTTATCTCTCTAAATAAGTTAAGCATGAACTTTCTGAAGTGACCTTCTGAGGAAATGAGAATACTGAGAAATCACCACATACAGGAGGAGAGTCTTGTGATAGGGTCAAAAGAGGAGAGAGCACATTGAAAGACACACTCTAGCACCATGTGTCACAAAGGGCATGGAAGCAAGATTGACAGGTCACACAGTATAGTTACTTTGCAGCCTATGTGACTCGGCCAGACAAAGTCTATGGGGGACTCCTACCTTCAGGATAGCCTAAGGAAGAAGTGAGTATGCTCTGCCAACTCTGGTAGCAATCCACAAGACCAGTAAGATTCCACAACCTGTCCCTTGGGCAACAGGACATGCTGTAAGAAACAGCCAAACCCACAAAGAGCCTCATTTGTTGGAGTCTGAGAGGCTACATGAATGAGTCTTCCAAATTCTCCAACCCATCACCATGGCATCTTGTTCAACTGTAAGCACAGGAGGTCCTCTTCCAAAGGTCTCCCTTTCAGCCATCCATAGACACGAAAGGTAGCAAAATCAAAGCAGCATTCCACTCATCAGAAAAGGGAAAATTCTGGCAAGGAAAGACTTGCCATCCATGCTTTTGATGCCAAAGAAGTGCCATCTACACTGAGTCAATCTTCTCCTTGGGTCAGACCCTCTTTAATTAGAAGAAGAGAAACAAAAATAATCCACTAAAATGGCATACACCAACACAGAGGCCTATCTCTGATTCAAAGAAAAGTGGAAAAAGAACTCAGCATGCAAACCTCTCATGGTGACTTTTTCCTGCACCTGCTGAGGAGCCATTACACTGCACAGCTCATGTGCATGAACATTGTAAATATCAAGTTGTTTGTCGCCTTTTAATATGGTCTTAGTATGTTTCTGGTCTGGAAAAGATGGCACAGGAAACAAAGCAAGTTTCATCACTCACGCCACATTCATTTTTCAAGTTTCTATAGACACTCGTGATTTTTGCTTGTTTAAAACAAATTGTATACAGGCCGGGTGGTGGTGGCGCACGCCTATAAACCCAGCACTCAGAGGCAGGCAGATCTCTGTGAGTTCGAGGTCAGCCTGGTCTCCAGAGCGAATACCAGGATAGGCTCTAAGCTACACAGAGAAACCCTGTCTCGAAAAACCAAAAAATAAAAAAGTATGCATTTGACTCTTGCACAGCACTGAAAACATCAAAATAGCCATTTCTCCCAGAATAACTTCATAAATATGAATCCATTTCAGTGTGTGTGTGTGTGTGTGTGTGTGTGTGTGTGTGTGTGTGTGTGTGTGTGTTTCGTGTGAGGGATGTACATTCGGATACAAACATGTGGGAGCCAGAAATCAACTTTAGATGCCAGTCCTCACGTAGCATCCACCCTTGTTTATTTGAAACAAGGTGTTCCACCTGGCCTGAAACTCACCAATTAAGCTAGTCTGACTGGCCAGTCATCCCAGAGATCCATTGCTCCTTACCTCCTTAGTGCCAGTATTATAACCATGTGCAATCTTGCCCAGCATTTTTACCCATCCAAGGAATGGAACTCAAGTCCTCACGCCTGCAGAGCAAGTACTTTATTGACTAAGATCTCTTCTCAACTTCACTCTGCCTACTTAATCTTCTAACAAATCCATGACATAGCTATCTTCACTTTATACTTGAAGCAAATGGAGCCAAAGGACTAGCTTCAGATCATTCCAAATTTGATTCCTAAGTCAAGCTCTTAGCCACTATAACAAGTTTAGTAGCCAGGGGTGGCTATTCCATCAGAAGAGGCTCAATCAATGTGGGAAATGCCCCCCAAAAAAACCAATCAGCTTACAATTCAATTTGGCTTAAATAGGTATTTAATGAGCACCTGTTACTTGTTGGCTATTGTACTACAAGGCAAGAAAACCAGATTACCCAAGAAGCACCTGGGCTGAGAGGAAGACCTGCCAGACAGCCTTGCTACAGACATCTTCCTAGAAACTAATGTGTTAAAAAATGGTTTTCCAGTGATTAATGCCATAGTATTCTACTATAATACACTTACTTCCTCAAATTTATCAAAATTGATATTAGGAAATATGCAGTTCAGAATTTGTGTCCAATGTACAATTAATGGTGGCACTATGGAAATTGTGAACCCCACTGGACAGATGTCCCCACCACCACATCTTGTCCTTTTGGGTGGCTCTAGAGAGATTTTTTCCCCTCTCAGTCTCTAAGGCAAGTTTTCTAGATATCCATCAACTCCATCATTTCCAGGAGAGAATGCCTGTCGCTTAACCTTCATCCTCCTTGAATTTTCATCCTGATAGGTTTGGATTAAACCACAGACTGATGAATGAGCACAGCTTTGGGGACACAAAAGAGCAGTCATTAAGGAAGCCCTCTCCAAAGGTATGAATCAAAATCACAGGTCTTTTGTTTTTCTCCTCCTGTTCACAGATCGCCTGCAGTAATAGTTTTATTATTTTTATTTATTTATTTTCCCCTTCAGTTTCCAAATGGTGTCCATCATTATTTCCTGTTTGTTTTTCCAAAAGAATGAAAGCATGTCCTGGCAGCAGGCAGGCCCTTGCTTACTGCACTAATGTGGCTAGCAAAGGCGCTTTATCAATTTGGGATTTAATCCAGGATTAGGCAGCAGGGAGAATAAAGGGGGATAAAGATTCAGTAACAGGCCTCCTGGCGGGAGTCATATGTTTCATAAAGACTTAGAATAATTAGAGAGTGGATCCAGTCCATTCCTTCCACCCCAAGGCAACCATTTTGATAAGGCGGAGCTTGTAATGGGTCATTCCTTCTATACATTTAGTTCTATCTTGCCTGTTCTAGAAACCATCACCTACTTGCACTTGATATTTTTTTTTATGGCTCTGGGAGTCACCAACCAATGAACACCAGCTTAGTTCATGTATGAATTCTTTTCTATCTCCATCAGACTAGAAGAAATCAATGAGAAAACAGAGGAGGGAGGGTGGGGGGTACAGAATTCAGGCTTTCGAAAGACAGTGATTGCACCAGACACTTGAAGAGCACGGGGTGATTTTCATGGGCTTCAAGAGACAGCCATGCTGTTTGTGTCGAGTCACACAGGCATGCCTGGTTGCTCAGCCTCTCTGCCCATTTCTAAAATAAAATGCCTTTGGAGTCAAAGTAATGCTTTATTCTCTGACCCACATTAGTTGTGACCCAATGTCAGCTTCTGAATTTACTTGACCTTGTAGATGTCACCTCATTCTTTCAAACTTTAGCAATATTGCTTTCAATCCTCATTCATGGATGAGCAGCTTTCCTTGGCAGCCTGAGATTCTGGGGGTAGGAAACAGACTTAGAATTCTGTTCAGCTCTCCATTCCCCTTCTATAGAATTCAACCCTCCCCACATCCAGCAGCTACCTGATTTTGCTGTGTCATATTTCCCGGCTAGCACTCTCCCCAAAGTTTTATTGACCAAAAGCTATGTGCAGCAAGCCTTTTCCGATTTTTAAGAACATATGGCCTAGTGAGAATGCAAGAGTTCAGCGTTAGCACAGGAAAATCAGCTTCCTGGGTCATAGGAAGAACCATCGTTGTTAGACATGTTTGCATGTTTTCACTGCTTTGTGCCCAGGTTGGCTACAGTGATGATCCCCAAAGATTCCAACTACATCTTATATATAGGAAGGCAAAGGGGGACACATTTATCAGTTCCTTCTAAGTTTACATATTATTAAACTGTGCCTATCTGATATACTAATAAGTAATACATAGCCCCATAGGCCAACAAGGTCAAGTTTTAAAGAATGAATCAATTAATTAATGAAATCAGCACTGCACAGAATATGTTCATGGCCTGATGACATTCTCCTAGCCTTGAGTTTAGAACAGGTGAAAACCTCAATTCTACCTTAGAGCTCTGATCTCAGATTAACAATGCCAAGCTATATCAAGACAAGAGCCTGTGCCAGAAGGCTGCTGCTTGGGATGGGAAAGGAGAGATTATCTCCACAACAAACCAACACTGTGAACAGACCACAGCATAGATGGGAACAAACTTCATGAGAAAACAAAGAAGCCATAGTGGCCTCAACTAGAGTATCCCATGCTTCACAGAGAGACCATAGCACTGTAGGCTGTAGCAGGGCCTCCCTGACACAGTACACCAATGTTTTTAACACCAGGAATTGGTCAAGGAGCTCACCCCCCTTAATAGACCTGTCATTACCAATGAGCCAATTACATGTGGCCTTCTCTGAGCTCCAAGTTCACCCCCAACAGTCCACAAAGAACTAAGTGCTCTTACCAGCATGTGGGGCCATTCTTGAGAAAGGCAACCTGAGAGAAGTCACAAGCCTTCAACAAAGAAGCAACAAGAGGGGACAGAAACTGTACACCAGGCAGAAGGGTGATTCCCTACTCCTGAAACAAACACCTCCCACGAAAACACTTAGTAAATCAGTTGAGTATAAATGAGCCTGAGAGAAAACAAAACTATGCTCTTCCAAAGATCAACTCCAGAGCTGATGATCTCAAGACTCCTTCTAGAGGGAAGGGCTAAGACTCAAGATGCAAAGTCACAGGAAAAACTATCATTGAGAGACTTAAACACTTGAAGAGTCAAAGGTCTGGAGTGACAGTGGAACAATGGCAGATGGGTGAATACAATAAAACAGAGTCAACATGAAGGCACAGGATACTTGCAGATGTCCACAGACTTCCTGGACATTGAACTCTGATAGAAACTGAACCCAAACTCTACTCCCGCCGTTACTTTCTGTGAAACCTTGAGTAGGTTACTTACCCTCCTCATCTGGAAGATAAACATAAGAATGTGTTCATCTGTATTGTAAGATCCAAGTGATGGTAAGACCCAACTTTGAGCAAGTATTCACAATGTCAAAAATTTCTACTTTAAAGTCCCAAGATGCTGTTCTAGTTAACACTACTGTACAAATATTAGGTATGTTTTAAAGGCAGGCAGCTATCTGACCCTCTTGAGCCCACCTTATATCACAACAATATAAGCATCCATGTCACTGCAGCATTGAACTCATGACTGTCTACCACTAGACTTGCTATATGCAAAAATATTAAGCTACCATTGACAATGTTTTATATTACAGTTCAGTACCACACAGCAATACTTTGATCAAAAACAGGCCATGCATACCAGGAAAGCCCATACATTCTAAGCACAGTTAACGGAACCATAGTCATAGTCCTCTTCGGCTGTAAAGTACACGCAATATCACACAGTAACAGAACTGTGTAGTCATATACTTCTTAGGATACCTTCCCTTCCTTATCCAATGCATGGAAAATATTCATATTTATTTCTTCACAGCAAATCCGATTGGAGCTAACTGAATAGGTACCATTCTCTCCTCTTAGAATGTGAGTCAGGGCAGGGCACTTACTTTTCACTTGTGAAATAAACATGTCAATATGCCAAGCACTACAGGACTACGTGAAGGATCCAATGCCATCTTGATGCTTCTTCAAAACTCTATTCTTTCCTTGCCTTACTTTATCTCAGGAACAGACTCGTACATGCTTTGTTCTGGGTACCTTCTTGTTATCCCTTTGCCCTTATATGTCCACTCTACATCAACCAGACTTGCACTGCACCAATTGTTTGCATTCTATTCCATACTCACTTTTAAAAATGATTCTCACTCTAAAAGAGATGGGCTGATTAATGTACTCAAAATATCTTGCACCACACAGCCAATTCTTTTATCCTTGTTCCATTCATAATGTATAGCCCTTCTCTCTTCCAATGTGCATAAAAGAACCCGTTCACCACCAGCATTATTTGTAACTGCAGAGCTTGAGGTGGTACTAGATGTCAAAAATGAAAAATTGCTAAATTCAAAATTGCTTCTTCCTTTGTTTTAAAGGTGACCTGCAAGTAGATTTTTAATGAATTAATTGTGTGGTTATATGCTGAATGTTCCAAATGCAGGGAGTGAGAGAAGAACACTCAGCACATACCTGCAGCAAATGCCTGGCACTGGATTCTGTGCCTTTGCAAACCAGACTGCTGAGCCCACATTCCCTGCAGCCCCAGCAAGAAGCCAGGCTCCAACAGACTCTGCCTCCGCAGTGGGAGGATGGGCGTGCAGGATGATGACAAGCTGGCCTGGGAAGGAGGAGGCACCATTTGCCAACTTGCTGAATGACCTTGGGCAAGCTGTCTTGGGAGCACACAGCTCAGCCTCCCCACCTCTGCCAAAAGAGAGCTGTCTCCTCCTCATTCCCGCCCACTGAAGAACTGATGGTTATGACTTCGTGTTCAACACATGCCTGCCATAAAAAGAGGTTGTCAGAGCTACAAATTATTTTCAAGACTCATTAGGCCCACACACATTTTGTTTGATGGGGGAAATTCTGAAAAGTTGGCAGTGGTGAACCTGCCTGTGCTTCCGTCGTGATAACCTGGCCCCCTACGGTCACAACACTGCCAGGGACAAGGCTGGGATTTCTCAACAAGTGTTCTGTGCTAAGTCATGAGTCACTGCCCCAGAGCAATTTGGGTATTTGAAGGATTGATCATCTTTTAGATCATCTGCAGGTTCATCCAGGATGGAAAAATAATGCCAAAGGCATGGAAAGTAGCCAGGTACTGTAGTAAAGGTAGAAGCAGCACACTTTGCTCAAAATGGTGCCTTGTGAACAACTTAAACTTCCACTGAAGAATGATTTTCCTTAAACAGGGCTTTCTCGGGCTGGGCTGAAACTTCCAGCAACCCCCCTGCCTCATCCTTTTGAATACCAGGATTCAGTAACGAGTGTTGCTAAAATCCCTTCCTAGGGGAAAACATAAGCAACATCTTCCCTTTCTCCTAAGGTCCCAAAGACAAACCAAGACATGATACCACCAAAGTTCACTCTGGGGAACTAATGAGTTTATTAGGCTTCCTTGCAGCACATAGGTAAGGGGTTATTTACAGGATGTAAATGTTTCTCCCTTTATAGGCCAAACATGGAAAACCTTTAGCCTGCTTTAAAGATTAAGGATGTCCCATACCACCCATCACCCTTCCTGTGTACTCTAGCCCCTCCCTAAGACCACATGCAATTAAGTCAGAGTGGCATGCAACAGGAATTAAGGAGCATTTATATACTTAGATGAGAGCCTTTTGATCCTTCCTCCTCAGCCCTCCATGGAGTGTATAAACAGTCAACAAGCCCTGTTGGGATGTTCCATTTGCAAAACAGCACAGATGAACTCCACAAGATGGTGGTTACCTGGCTCAGAAAAGTTGCTCACAGCAATGAACCACCATACAAGCTCTGAATCCATGATTACTGTTTCCAGTTGCCTGTCACTTGTTGAAATGTACATAACCCTTTGAGAATAGTACATTAAATTATTCATTACCTACCATTACATCTCAGAGAGAATGAGTAGTTCAGATTACATTACAGTGAGCTGGCTACTTCCACAGTCAAGGAATAGTTTGTAAGAAAATTTTGCTTCTGAAACAAAAGAGGGAAGAAAAGCAATGCAAGTTGTATCACACAAAATGTGCATCAAAACAAGGGTCTCACAACCCGAGTCATGATCTTTTCATCCATCTATCAAATACATAGTAAGTATTCAGTCTGCCCTGGGAACAGAACCAAGAATGGACAACACTACATGAATTAAGTTTCTAAGCACAAAGACAACTAAGAACACCGCAGACCATCCTGGTCCTTAAACATTCCTGGAAAAGCTGGAGCATCCTGATTCCCATGCCTGGGATACAGGATGCCCATGCTGGCCTCCCAGGAATCAGGAACATGCTTACCATCTGAACATGGCTCCTTCCTTGGCCCTATCTTGGGGTGTCCAGAAGATCACAGAGTTTGTATTTCTGACTTAGCAGCAGCATGGGCTGGCCAACACACCCAGCAGAGACACTGCTAATCAGGAGCAGCATGAGGGCTGTGATTTCATCAACCCTCCACATGCAGAAAAACAAAATCAAATAAACCCGGAGCAGATCTTGCAAAATGGGACTTGTACCCCCACCACCATGTTGCTCTTCTCAATTCTCTCTGAGCACTTGAGACTTGGAAGTCTGGGGTTCTGACTCCCACCCACAGCTGAGGACCCCAGGTCTTCAAACCACATTCTGTTCCCAGTGAGAAAGGCTGGTGTTTTTGTGGCTTTCTTTATGTTTTCTCATCCAAGTACTAGAAAGATGCTGGAAACAAGAATCCAGGTTCAGGCTTCTAATGAAACTACTTGGGTCTTGCCAGGTGCACACAGGGAAGCCAGCCACCCCTAGATCTTAAGACATCAGCAAGTTGTGCCTCCAGATTTGAAAGTGCCATGCAGGTACTTTCAGGTCAAATGGAAATGCGTCCCTGAACTCTGCCTTGTGAGCTTAAGATTGATTGCATTACTGCTGAAGCCATGCCTAGTCAGAATGCACCTGCAAAATGAACTACAAGAACAAGCCATCTACAATCAGGTAATTCCTATCATAAGCCTAATGAGAAAATAACTCAGGAGCCACCAAAGGCTTTTGCCCAAAGAGATGAATAATGTGGAGAATCCTTGGCTACGCAAAGAACAGAGGAAATTAATTGCCAAAGCCTCGGCAGCATGTTGAAAGCCAAGAATTATCCTCTGGATCTGCACTTGTAATTTACAACAGCTGCCTCCTTCAGACAGGCCCAGTGACTCTCAGGCAGCACAAGGCACAGCTGACAGCAGCCGTGAATCTGGAGCTGGGTCAGCACCGAGCCACCACATGACTGATGCCCATCCTCAGGCATGTGGGCATCCCCCAGTGGGCATTGTCTGCTTATTGATGTTCCGTGGCGTTTGGGAACTGGGACTGTCACAGATGCATCATGAGTGAGCATCTGACACCCTTTGTGAGCTTCTCGCCAGAGGGGAACTCCAGAGACAGAGAGAATCGGATCAGAGGTTTCCTTGGGATCAGTGCCTAGATCCAAGGTGTTTATAAAAGGACATAAGCCGGGAAGGGAAGAGAGAAAGAGGCAGTTAGAGGAAAATGAATGCAGAGAATATGAATCCACTGATAAGCAACTGATTTATAAAATGCAAGACTTAGAAGGAGACTGTCAGGCATAAAGGAATGTTTTCTTCCAAAAACAGATGCAGGTCTTGTGTAAGGGAGACCATGACTTTTGTGACACAAATGTGAAACTTATTTCCTTGTTCATACCTTAATCTAATGTTTCTGTCTGAAGGACAGAGTCTAAAGACTTTACATAAAGTCAACTTGCCACCGAAAGCTCTTTACCTGTCTAATTTGTCACCTCAAATGTAGAGAACACTGAAAAAGGGTGTTTCAGTGGAGGGAATGGTATTAAAATGCAACCATGAAGGCTGCATGTCTCTTTGCTTTAAATACTCAGAGAAGCCCTTCACCCTCATGGTCCTGAGCAACTGGACTACAGGTTTGGTTGTGGGGTCTCGGTGGAGAAGTAAATGGCACAGCCACAAGCCTGAGAAGAGCTGGAGATGAGCTGTGTGACCCCACGAGCCTCAAATTCCCAGATGATTCTGGTGATTCATTTCACTTCAAGAGCCAGCTGTTCTGAAATGGTCCATCAAATTAGGGGAGCTCCATTTCTTCAGTTACTTATATCTTGCTGTCAAATCAATGGGTCCTGAATTCAACTAGATATGGTCTGTTCCCAAAAGGCTTATATAGTGGAAACTCCGTCTCCAGAGAACAAGTGTTGTAAGGTGGTGAAATATTTCAAAGATGGGGAAGAATTGAAAGCAAACAGGTTGTGGGGCTCCACTTTAGGGGAGGGATTCATGCTAGTCTCGAAGAAGGGGGTTAGCTTACATGGGACCAGACTAGGTCTCATGAGAGCAACTGTCACAAGAGAGCCTGGTGGCTCCCCTAAACTGTTCTACTCATGACTCTCCTCTCTCCTACAAAATTCCCTACAATATGACAGTGTGAAGTCCTCACCTGAGTCTAGATTGTCCATATCCAAAGCCATAAACCAAAATAAAACTCTTATCTTTATAAATTCCCCTACCTAAGGAATTTATCACGGCAACAAGCAGATACACACACACACACACACACACACACACACACACACACATACACACACACTGCACACAGAGACAAGGGCATCTTTTTCTCAAGACAGTCTAGTAGCAAGGGCAGTAAGTGTGGTCAGCCAGTTTCTTGGACCAAGAACAGGACATGTAATCATCAGCAAACAGGCTAGCCCCTCTGCAAGTACAATGTTCCTCCTCGGGATCTAACACTAACAGAGTCTGAGTCATTTTTAAAGCTTTCTGATCTATTTTACTGGCAACAAGCAAATCTAAACCAATGGGTGGATGACCACGGGGAGACCAACTGTCCAGCTCTGTGAGTTTACCCAGGTAAACTCCCTCCTTGCTCCCAAATCAATCACATCTTTTCTCAGCTCACAGAGGACTCCAACTGCACACAACAACTGGAGTTTAGGCTGATGTAAAAATTAAAATAAATAAATGATCTCCCTGTGTGGGCCCAGTGATAATTAATGGACACACTCTAAACTAAACTGGAGGTTAGTGCATGGCTGTTTCTACCTTTCACGCTTGTTTTGCCTAGAGCCTTCTCTATTAGGTGCCCTAAGTATAAACCACACATTCTTGCCTAACCATACCCTTCACTCTTTATTTCTTACTCCCATCCCTCCAGTGTCACTCTATAATCCATATGCTAACAACCTCCATCACAATAGTTGTTAGTCATAGGAGTAATAGCCTATAATCGATCAGTCACAGCAGATGAGCAAATCAGCATTGGATAGGACTCCACCCCAACAGCGACATCATGTGGTAGCAAGAAGTAACAGCAATGGCTCATTGGCTTAAGGAACAATGGGAAAAAGCCAAACATCTGAAATCTCCCAAACTCTGAGCCAAAAATAAACCTTTCATTCTTAAAAACTAATCGTTTTTGTAACAGAAATCTGACTCACACATACACTGTGCTCCTCCTTCTTGTTCTCCTCATTCTCTTCTTTCACTACCATCACCACCTGCCCCATCCCAGTTAAATGACTATCCTCAGAAAAACAGCCCGGACATCTTGGTCAGTAGTAACCGTCACACCCATTTTGGCACTCGTACAATCCCAGTACTAAGGATGCTGAAGCTGGCCTTAAACTCACTGTCTATGCAGCAAGACACAATCTCAAAACACCCTAACAATAATAATGACCATCACAAAACCAACTGGCATTCTTCCACATAGGGCAAAGTGCCTGTCTTGCCATATTATCATGGGCTTCTGTGAGAGTACCCAGACATTCACCATGTCACTTCTGCTTCAACCTCTACCCGTGTACACCCAGGTTCTTCAGCTGGATAATGAGGTGGCATCATTTTGAATAATAGTTCTTCCAGGAAATGTAATTTGTAAAACATCCAAACCTCCTGAAAAACAGGGACGGGGAAGATGACATAATCTTTTTCAGAGTGCAGACACAAGCAGATAGAGCTGATGGAATGGCTCTAGGATCATGTATGAGGCTGTAACAGTATTCCAGCTATGGGTTACTAGATGACCTAAATCTCTTTGACCAACACCCAGAACCTCAATATAATGAACCGCTTCCTTCAGAAAGCCCTGGTAATCACAAATCCATCAGTGAAGTTCCCTCAGTGTGCCACTTGTCAAGTTCTTTTGTATGATATTTCCCCAAGATGCCCAGCAATAGGTTTATGCAAACATTCTCAGCCTATTTGAGGTAGTCCACACTAAGCTATAGTACCATTAAGCCAGATGACTAAGTGCATGCTACAGTTAATGTTTTCCAATGTATGATGGGTTTATTGGTACCTAATACAGTCATATGATGATTAGTATCTGTAAATTAAAACATGGCATATGCTAGTGAGACTAGTAGCACAAGGGAGAGGAACATGAAATGCTGGAAGCTGTCTTGATGAGATTGTCTTAGGATG
Organism: Cricetulus griseus; assembly: GCF_003668045.3. Lineage (NCBI taxonomy): Eukaryota > Metazoa > Chordata > Mammalia > Rodentia > Cricetidae > Cricetulus > Cricetulus griseus. The sequence goes on along the minus strand of NC_048596.1, from coordinate 45,388,723 downwards.
TTAGATGGAGTATTTGGGAAAGACCTGTTTGAGAGTGGGACAGTCAAAATATGATCTGGAAATCATAATGGAGTCACACAGATATCTATAAATAGAACTTTCCAAGCTGGAGAGGGGGTATGACAAAGCAAAAGCTCTGGTTGGTAATGGGAAACCGTGCAAAATGGTGTTATGAGAGAAATGTCCAAACCAGCGCACAGCAGAGGCTTTCAACTCAAAGAAAGGAAACTGCTTAAAAAATCAATTGACCCCCTGCCATAGCTCTGCTCCACCTTATCTCACTATGGACACTTTAATTTTCAAGTACACTACATTTGAGTAAATTTTATACTCAAAAATTCTACACAACTACTCAGGTAATACTAAGGCAACTAAACTCGGTAGTCCTGAAAAGGGAATCCTTTGTTATCACCGCAAAGCCAGCCCACTCTCTGACTAGGTACAGAGAGTGACAAAATGTGAGCAATTTGTTGATGAAAACAAGGTTCCCTTTATGACTCAAAGTTGCTTTCAGTGACTGTATAGACATCAAATAGACTTATTCTGGAATAGTCTTAAATACAGAATTGATCAAATGATGCCAAAACATTCCAAAAGAAAGATCATACAAACTGAAACTATGAGAGCAGCTCAGTCTTCACTGGAGGACAGCCCTCTCTGCTGGAGTTGCTGGGGGGGGGGGGGCTAACCCAGATAGTCTTACAACAAGCCCCACAGCAGCCTAACTTCCCCAGTGGTCTCTTGCTATCTAATATCTCCTGGCTTTGAAAGCAGCATGGCTATAATCCTCCAACATTAAACACAGGGTACCATGATTGGCAAGTCATTTTTCATTTTTATACCATGCTCAGCTCACAGCTGTCATCATCAGTTGTTATTTAATACTGTAAAAAATACACATATAACTGACCTTAGGTAGTTACTAGAGATAGCTTTAATAACTATGTCACAGCAGCAAGTTACCTTCTATATATTATGTTTATCTCCACAGACAAATGCTACTCTCAACTTTAATCAGACAAGTTCCTCTTTGCAATGAATGGCAGTGAATACAGAGATACATGGCTGCCCAGGAATAAATAATAGTTAAGTGCTCAGACCTAAATGGGACATTTATGCCACCCTCTCTGAGGCTTAGGGAACACTGTGGAAGAGGCACTGAAAAGAAAGCAAGAGCTGAAAAATAGGGAGAAGGGTGCTGTGAAATATTACCTACTGGGAATACCTCCAAGCAATACAATTAAGAACTCAGAGCAGCTATGGCTGCCTGCAGTGGGCCTGAACCAGAATATCTATCATCAGTCAATCATGGGTCAGAGATGGGCTATGAGGCCCTATACAATCCTACTGAACTACTGGCTACTGATGGATTCTGGAGGAGAGGCAGTCATTGTCTTCCGTTATGTGCACTGATGGACCCACCATGATGCAATAGATAGCCAAAAGCCTTGGTCACAGAGATGGCCTCGGTTAAACTGAGTGAGTCATACCACAAAACAAACAGACATGAATGTGAGAACAGGAAATAGGTGTAGGGGGAAGATCAAAGTGGGCAGAGTGAAATCGGGATGCTCTATATATTCATGTATGAAATTGTCAAAGAAAAAAATGTCCTTAAAGTTGCAAAAAAAACCCTACAAACTGCCAAAGACAAGATATTAACACTGTTCAGATGGTAGCAGAGGACCCTCCGATACATGCACTTTAATGAGGACTTGTAACATCACCAGGAATCTTCTTGAAAACTCTGGTAAGCAAGAAATGCAGCCGTGTTCGTGTTAAACTACAAATGAGTGTAAACTCCCATCACAGTAACGCCAGTTGTTTTTCTGTAGAATTTTGATGTCACTTGCTTTAGATGAGATTGGGATTACTGCACTGCAAACACCGCCCTTTGCTTCAGCTGACTTACAAATGCTTTTGTTAAGGCTTTATCTATCAAGTCATCACTCCTATATTCATTTCCTGCACACACACACACCACACACCTATCATAGGAAAAAATATATCTTTCCCTTTTATCCATGCTCGCTTTATCCTTGTGCCAAAACTTATTTTCATACACTGGGCTTGCAAGCAGATGGCAGCCCCATACAGAGTAGGCCCTCAATCAATGTAAAGCAACAATATCCATACACCTCTTAGGGAGTTCCCTGATATTAAAAGTTTTTCATTACTTCTCACATCCTCTCTTCCATTCAGCAGAGCCTACCCTATGGGTGTATTATTTTTCCTTCAAAATGTCTTTATACCAGATCCTTCTCTTCTCTGACTGAAATCCATCTGTGTTTATTCCTCAAGCTCCTGCACTTATATATTTTATTACAACTCCTTCATATCCTTTCCCATTCCCAAACCTAACCCTTTTCTTCTTTACCCCGAGGGCCTCTGCCAATATAACTTCAGGTGAAGCAAATGAAAATAGTAGCTTTTGCCCCAGGCTTCAGACCTCCTCTGCCAAAATTAAAACATAAAAACATCGCATGGATATTAATATTATATTCCCTGCCCTGTAAACTTTCTATAACATTCCATGGCCTGTCAGTCAGCAATAGTTATTGAGTGTCCATGCTGGGAAGTTACTGTCCTTCTGAGGACAGAGAGGAGAAGGGCATTTGTGCCTTTCTTACCGGTAGTCAAAGCCCCACCCTGTTCTCTGGTCACCATACTCAGCCCCTCCTCCCCAGTTCCTTTCTTCAATGAGTAGAGAAAATGCTAGAGGTGCATTGTCCATGTCAGGCACCCACTCCCTTCAGTTTCCAAGAGAATTCCTCACAGGCCCTACAAATTATCCAATCCATAATAGGCCTCACTCAGCTCCTAAACAAGGCCAGAGCAGACATTAAACTCAAGTCCCATGGTGGCTACTGAAATCCCAGACTGTGGAAAACATTTTACAGCCATCTCCTAACATTTACTCTTCAGGGCGCTTCTGCAAAACAATTGTTCCCATTTTCCACATCTTGGAAGGCAATCACAGAGGTCAGTAACTTGTCTGGAAGCTAGAAAACAGAGTGGGGAGGAAAATTTGACCATCTGACTCTAAAAAATCTTCTATAATAATAAGAGTGGATTTTTGCAATTGAGCCAGAGAAAACTGCAAATCCTTCTTCAAAATTCTGGTTGAGGACCAAGAAATTACTAGCAGGCTACAAGCCATTGCATTTTACAAGCATGGGTTCAGAGTATGAGTGTGAGTGTGAGTGTGAGTGTGTGTATGTGTTGTAGACATGTAGGTGCATATGCGTGTGCATCTCTGCATGTAGAGGCCAGAGATCAAATCCCATGTCTGCCTGCTATCTTCCTTTATCTCTTGCCTAACTGAACCTGGAGCTTTCTGATTGGCTAGACTGACTGGCCTCCGGATTTTCCCGTCTTCACCTCCCTACTCTGGTATTACAGACACGTGCAGCCACATTCAGCTCCCTACGTGGATGCTAGGGATCCAAATTCATCCTTATGCAGCAAGTACTTTACTCACTGGGTCATTTCCTCAGCATGTGTTTATTTAGCCACTGTAAGTGGCGCTGGCAAAGGCCATTAGGTTCGAAGAGAAGAATTTAGGTTTAGAAATGGGAAAGAACATGAAAAACCCAAGACGAAATGTGAGTGGGCGTGGAGTGAAGAAGTAATGCAGGTGGATTACTGCATTACTGAAAGAGCCAAAGATTTCTTAGGAATTATCCCGCTGAAATCCAGCCCATCGCCAAGGCTGAATAATCCTAATAAAAGCACCCAGAACAGTGGCAGAGGTTACAGCAATACTTTTTCAAGGACAGTGCTCATTCCCACTGGAGATCTCCACCCCACCCCACCTCCACTGCACGTTACTACTGTTCATACCAACAGTTCAAGGGCCAAGACACCTGCCAAAGCAATCACATCATGGCTCTGTGAACAATGAAGTGCCATGAGAGCTATGGTTCCTGTGGCTTCTGAGTGTAAGCCACTCTTCCCTAACCACCCATAATCTCACAGGGGCAGTATTGCGTCATCATGCTATGCGTGGCTTAGCCTTTTGCAGATGCCTGAGAAAATAACATTCCTTAGATAGCTAACAAGCAACAGAGATATACATCCCATGATTCTGCAGGCTTAGGAGTTCAATATGAAAGTGTCAGCAAATCAGATGCCTGGTGCATACATCGCTCCTTGCTCTTGGTAGAAAATGCAGCTCTCTCTTATTACAGCAATAATTACATCCACAATAGTCTACTTTATGACCCAGTCTCCTTCCAAAAGCCCTACCTCCTAATACTATCATACTGGGTACAAGGATTTTACAGTATGAATTTTAACACATTCAAGCCATAACACCACCAAAGCTCAGACAGTTCAACTCATACACCCTAGCAGCTGCATTATGACATAAGAATTATGTATAAAAATGGCCACGTAACTATGGAGAAGACACACAACACCTCAAAAATGAAAGCCAGGCTAACTCTCATCAGCCTCATTTGTGTGCTTTTGTCAAATTGGGTAGGAAGTGCACAATACTGACAGGGGCCAGCAGTCATCTCAGTAAAAAGTCACAGAAAAGTCACAGGCTGAGCTTGTGGAAATGGATCCTCTAAGAGAAGAGATGCAGCCCAGTGAGGGTAACTGTAGAATGAGAATGGGTACCGTGTTTCCACATCTTGTTGTCCTTTGAAGTAAATTGCAGATGCACAGAATACATGGATCTTAATTTTTAATTTGATAACTAGTGAAACATTTTCAATATCCAAAATTGAGAGGTGAGTTTCTCCAGGTAACCCACCGGTCACCAATTGGGGTCATCTCTTTCATTTGACACTCTAGGTTCTACTATTGGGTTAATCTTTCATTCTCAATGGAAGGATTCCACCTACCACAATAAGTAAGCTATGTGTAAAGATAACCCAGCCCAGAGCAGAAAAGATATGTGATAGGTAGGGTTTCTTGTTGGGGGGAGTGGTAGGGGAGGACGGGAGGGAGAAGGGAACTGGGATTGTCATGTAAAACAATCTTGTTTCTAATTCAAATTTTAAAAATCTGCAAAAAAAAAAAAATTCAAAGAAAAAAAAAGATAACCCAGCCCATAACTGAGCCCACATCAGACCTTCTTCTCTTCTAGTGACTTCCTGTTTGGTTCCCAGCTGTTGTCAGCAGAGTGCCTCAATTTCATCCATCTGCTCTTTTACCTGCTGTGAACTGAAAGTTACTGAATGCATATTGTCAATTCATTATCTGACTCCACAAAAGTTTGTTATACAATTGACCTATCACTTAAGCTCTCCTTAATCTCCCAATACAACTACAAGATAACTACTATCATGAGCAACAACTTACTAGGTACTTTTGATGCTGGACATTGACTATTAACTTGACAGGATCTAGAATCCCCTATGCAAAAAACCTCTGGGCATATCTGTAGACAGTTCCTAGATTGGCTTGAATGGTGAGACACCATTCTATGGGCTTGGATTCTAGACTGAAAGGAGAAAGCAATCCAAATAGTATCATGCATTTCTCTGCTTTCTGACTGTGGATACAGTATGACCTGATGCCATGGTTTTCACACCATGATAGACTGTACCCTCAAACTGGGGGCCAGAATAAATTTTTCTTTTCTTGAGTTGCTGTCCCTGTCAGAAAAGTGAAAAAAGAAAAATAATACCATACATTGACCAAGGAACCTGATAAATGATGGGGAATGTTCTTCTGTGTACATGTTTATCTTATTGGTTGATGAATAAAACACTGTTGACCAATAGGGCAGCAAGATAGGTGGGACCAGGATATGAGGAGGATTCTGGGAAGTGTAGGCAGAGAGGAATTGTCACGTGATCCCAGGAAGTGACGTAGCTGGGCAGAAACTGCCACTAGCTAATCATAGAGGTCTAGAGATCTGTAAAGACAGGCAGGAAGTGATGTTTCTGGGCAGAATCATAATATAAGCAGGGACAAACAGGAAATCACTCTCTTCTCTGCGGAGACGCTGAGCAGTCATCATGTACCAGGCAAAGAAGTTGCAGGTCCAGCATTCCCCGGTAAGATAAGACCACATGGAAATACATAGATTGATAGAAATTGATGAGTAACAAAGACAGAGCTAGCCAATTAGAAACCATAGCCAACAGCTTAATAACTAATATAGCATCCATGTGCTTCTTTGAGGGTGGGACCTGCCAGGCCAGAAACATTTATGTAACAGATAAATGTGTATTCTAATCCAGTATCCTTCCCCTGGTAGATAGTATCACAGAGTGAATGCCAAGATGCTGTCTGGGTCAGACTACCTAGGTTTAAAATCCAAATTCTTCACTAATTAGCTGTGCGACTTTGAAAGAAAATCATATAACCTCTTCATATAACCTCAGCTGTCACTTCATTGTAGCAATACTTATATAAAGGCTCATTGTGGGGAAGGAATAAGTTACATGTAGAGCTCTCTAAATGGTGCTTGACATACAACCTAGGTTGTAGTTTGCTCTTGTAATTCAAGAGACCCAAGCAGCACAATCAGTGCATGCATTAGTAAAATGAAAGGCTAATCACAACAGAAATTGGAATTGAAAGGCAGAACAATGCACCTAACTATCTAATTCAGCTATCACCCTCTCTCCTTACAAAAATCAAATCACACATACAAAAAAAACATGCACTGATGATAAATAAATGCAAGTGGTTGGGGTGCGTATGGATAGGGTTAGGGTTAGGGTTAGGGTTAGGGTTAGGGTTAGGGTTAAGGTGAGGCCACAAGTCCCAGTGGGAAACTCTAAAGAAATGGACTAGAAGGCTGGGTCTACTTTCCTCTGGACTCAAACTTCACTCATAGCCCCAGCTGTGGAAAGGGAGGTTCAGATGTCCATTATCTTCCTCTACAGGCTTAAGCATGCATCTGTCTGTCTATGTGTCTGTCTGTGTGTGCATGTGTGTCTGTCTGTGTGTGTGTGTGTGTGTGAGAGAGAGAGAGAGAGAGAGAGAGAGAGAGAGAGAGAGAGCCTGTATGTCTCACAATTCCAGAAATAATAAGCAATAAACAGTTTCCTGGTTTCTATTATACATGAGGGAATTTAAGTCATGGTGTTCTGTCTCTAAATTGTACAGCAATTTCTGGAAGCTTAGAAGAGATAGGCACTCTCATTTCCCTAAGCATATAGAATGAAAGGGAAGGCTGATGTTTTAGTTTGATTGATAATGTCCCCCATAGGCTCATATGTTTGGATACTTGGTCCACAATGGTTGGAACTGTTTGGGAAGGAATAAGTGCATCCTTGTTGGAGGATGTGTGTCTCTGAAGGTAAGCTTTGAGATTTCAAAAGCCCATGTAATCCTGTTAGCTCTCTCCCCCTGCTTTGTGGTTATTGTCTCCACATAGCTCTCAGCTACTGCTCCAGTGTCATAACTGCCTGCATACCTGCTATTGCCATGCTTCCCACCCATGATGGTCATGGGCTCACCCTCTGAAACTGTAAACCCAATAAATTCTTCTATAAGGTGCCTTGACCCTGATGTAATATATCATAGCAATAGAAAAGTTACTAAGATAGCTAAAGTGGGTCATGGGGTAGCATTGTGAACACTTCAGTGTCTGGAGTTTGAGACTGGAAACTGGGCCTGGGTCCCAGTCACCCTTAGTTGGAAAAAATCAAGGAGAGAAGACAGAATGCATGAAATCCTGCCCTGTGTAAATGTAAACAGCAACCCCAGCAGATGTTGATATCACCAAGGCCATCAGATCGTCTTCTCTGTAAATTGAAGATCAGACTCCAAGTACCTATGAACTACTATGAGCTACAAGGCCATAAACTATATCAAACCACTGAGGTACAATTCCACACACACTGCCACAGCCTTGGCCACAAACTGAATCATTAGATTGCATCAGCCTCATTATTCTAGAGTTTCTGTTCAAGAATTACCTTCTCCCTTCCTCACCCTTGTGTATGAAGGACTTCAACCTATCTGGTTGTTGTCAAGGTAGGATCCTGGATAAGTAGAAACCTCTTTGAAAGCTCTAGCAATCTGTTGGGTAGCAGGTCTTCTCATTGGTCAGTATTATACCTAGTTTAGGTACCTGAAACTGTGTAAAAATAATTGCATCTTATTCTATGATTCATCATGCTTGTTCTCAGCTCAAATTCCACCTGGACATTTCAGAGTGAGCCAACCATGCAAAAGGGAGTGTTTTTCACCTGCTCAGACATTTTTTGATGCTTTTTGTGATTAGGTAACTCAAATCTAGCTTTGTTTTAGGCCTTCAAGCATGCTGTGATATTGATGGGGAAAGGAAGTTGACAGGAAAGGTAGACCCACCCCACCCCCAACTTCAGCTCCTGTGTGAAAGGGTGAAGAACCTGGAGGGGATGTTCTATTTTACCAACACAAGCATGTCCTTCCTAACAAGGAGGGCTGCTTAGAGGATTGAGAAAGGGAGAATATCATGAGGGACATAAGGAAGAAGGGACCAAAACTTAAAATTCTAACTGACAATCCAGTTTCCAACATAAGTGCAATTTTAGGTTATGCAAAATTTTTTCTTTGCAGTGAAATCAAGAGCTGGCTGTAATTTCTGTCACCATATTGCAATGCTGCTGCTTAGAAAGCTAAGCATATGTATGTGTGGTTTATCAAACAAAGATGTTGTTGTTTAACATGCAAAGCCACAGCAGTTACATTTGTTACAAATGCTGGGTTTCATCCAGCAGGATTGGAACTGCTTCTCCTGCTTTAGGAAGTCTTACTCGCGTTAGCTCTGGATATGGCTTTTCCAGATTACAGTTTGCTTCCCTTCGGACCTCAAGAAAATATAAGGATAAAGAATTGGCTTTGGGTCTTTGCTCATGTAAGTTACATTTTTAAACACATGGAAATGTTCTCAAGTAGCCCTTAGGTCCACTAACTTTTCCCTTCTGTGCATTATTATAGCATCAGAAAAGGAGAGCTAAGGCAGTACAGTGAGATGGAAGGAGGAAGGGCTGGGATATGACTGGGTGGGTAAAGTGCCTGCTGCAGAAATAGGAGACTCTGAGTTCAATCCCAAACACCCACAAAGGAAGCCAGGTATGGCAGCCTTCACCTATAGTCTCAGCACTCTGAAAACAGAGATATTCCAGGGACTGGGTAGTCAGAGAGGTCTATGTTCAGTGATAGATCCTGTTTCCAAAAGTAAGGTGGCTTCCAAATACAAGAGAGGGAGAGGGAGAGGGGGAGAGGGAGAGGGAGAGAGAGAGAAGAGTTATGGGGAATAGTATGAAGTGAGGTAATTTATTGCTGCTTATAAACAGCATTCCATCCAGACTAGTTCTCTATCTGGACACATCTGAACATAGTAACTCAATATATTCATGAAAATTCCGAGTTCCTCTCCCATCCATAATGGGTTTTTGACTGGCTTTATCTTGTATGGGTCGTGTTCAGGTGACCACAGCTGCTGTGAGTTGATGTGTGCAATGCCATGTCCCACTATGTTTCCTAATTGTGTACCTACTATAGGCAATAATAAGATTGTGCTGTATGATTTAAGTGTATTTATTGTACTGTTCATTTCTCACAGCACTGTAGATTTTTGCAACTCAATGTATAAATGAACCAAAGATGGATCAAAAATAACTAGACAAAGGGCATGCAAAAAAAAGCATGTAACAGAACTAGGACTTGAAGCCAGGTGTACCAGATTCCAAAGAGTGTATGAAGTCGTGTATTAGACACCTTGTGCTAGAAGCAAGGAATTCACAGAAGACATTTGGTCCCTACACCCAAAGAGTATGAGAAGACGATAGAGAAGAATAGGTACAGTATTAAACAACCATTGCAAAAGGCTCTTGTCCACCCACTAGACTCTGAGGATTTAGAATTAACCATAATGCCTTGTTCCCTTTATGGTGGCCCACTTATCATGAGTTCAACATTAGAACAGGTCCACCATGCATGGGGGGGTGATCTTCTGAAGTGGAATCAGGGATCCAATCAACATATAGGGGCAAAGCTGAGAACACAATACAAATTTGGACTATGCCAACATTTTACCAACGAAACAAGCTTAGCATGGGCTTTTTGAAAATTGAAAAGTTTTAGAAAATTAAAGAAATTACTTAAATATAAAGAGTTCTGAGAAGGAGAAATGGTGGGAAAAGAAGAGTTGGTGGCTTTTGGAACCCTGTCTTGTTGTGTTTCTGACTTTGGTCTCCTGGGTGTAGATGCAGAGGGGAGACCTGCTGCCTGTGTGGATAGGGAACATCTCTCCTGCTGCCTTCCAGGTATGACTCAGAGGGTAAGAAATGCATGCATGTGTCCAGGTGACTGATAGTGGGGGAGGAGGGGGAGACTCGCCTTTTTTAATGCTGGTAAATGCACAGAAGATCAAAGTGAAGTCTGTATTTCACAAGTGGGGGACACCAAATGATTTAAAACCCATGTTATAATGACCTACTTTAGAGTGAAGAATCAATTTCTTTTACAGCAAGGATCTGTTAATTTAAGGCAAGGCAGAGGGAGAGAAGAAGCATGTGAACTGAGCATATCGGAAAAGCAGAAAAGAGCAGAAGGCGGCCCCGCCATGGAGACTGAGTAGGCTTTTTCTGGTGGCATTTTTATGTATTTAGCAACTTAACAAAAGTTAGGAAAGAAGACTTTGGGTTCTGTCTTTAGCCCCATAGAGACTCCATTAGTTCCCCATTGCTATAGCAAATCAGCACAAGTTAGTACCTTGTGGCAACACACATGTGTTGCCTTACAGTGTATAGGTCACAAACCAGACATGGGACTCTCTGAAGTAAAATCGGGACACTAGCTACTATGCACTCTGGTGGCTCTAAGGAGGACATAGTTTCCTTGCCAGTTCCTACTACTTGAGCCACACACATTCCTTAACTCAAGGGCCTATTTGCTGCCTGAAGCAGACAACAAGTTAAGTCCTTCTTATAGCACGTTACTTTGTCAACTGCCATCCTTCTGCCTCCTGTCTTTGCTTTTAAGGATCCTCCTAAGTATAGAGGACCCAATCATAACCCAAGATGATCTTTCTTTAGATGAACTTATTGGCAAACTTAATCCATCTGTACTCTTCCTTTACCTACAACCTAGCATAGCTCCATGCTGAGGCCATCAGAGCATAGATGGGCCTTGGGTGTTCGTTTGTCTTGTGTGGGTGCTGTGGAAGCTTGGCAGTGGACCAACTGCTTCCTCATATATCAAGTAGGAATAAGCAAACTTGCTTTTCAGAAGTCCTGCAACATCTCAAGGCAGTGCATGTCTAATTCATCTGTAAGCGAGTGTGTTCAGTGAACAGCACCCATGGGCTATAAGAAAACAGGCTGAGCAAGCCAGAGGGAGCAAGCCAGTAGGCAGCACTCTTCTATGGCCTCTACATCAGGGTTACTATTGCTGTTGCCAAAGCAACTTCAGAAGGAAAGGGTTTATTTAGTTTACTCTTCCACATCATAGTTCATCATCAAAGGATGTCAGGACAGACACTGAAGCTTGGCAGGAACCTGGAGGCAGGAGCTGATGTAGAGGCCATGGAAGAATGCTGCCTACTGGCTTGCTCCCTCTGGCTTGCTCAACCTTCTTTCTTTTAGCACCTAGGATCACCAGGCCAGGGGTGGACCCACCAGCAATAGGCTGGACTCTCCCCTATCAATTACTAATTTTAAAAATGCCATACAGGCTTGCCTTTAACCCAAACTTATAGAAGCATTTTCTCAATGGAGGCTCTCTCCTTTCCAATGACACTAGCTTGTGTCAAGTTGACAAACTAGTCAGCACAGCCTCCTGATCACCGTTAACCCTCACTGACCTACAATCAGTGAAAGGTAGCTATAGGTCCATAATAACCTGAGAACTCATTTAACAATAGCACACAACTCTCTCAAGCTCTTCTCCCCCCACTTTCTTTCCATCAAACTCTTCAGAAGGTTCTGGTGAACTGTCATCAGCATCAGCTCGCCAGTGTGCTCCCACCATCTAACAAGAAACAGCCAACTTGGTGTTCTGCTTAAGCCAAGGAGGCCTCTTTCCACCTTTGCTTCCTACACAGAACCCTGCCTGGAGTCAAGGAGCCTGAGACAAGGAAGTTAAATCAGCAGCTCAAAGATTTGCCTTCTCCTACCTCACAAAGCAACCACGTCTTCCTGGCAGGAGCCCCTTCAGAGACCAGTGGGCACCAAGCACCTCAGGAAATGCTGAGATCTTATTTTGAAAGTTCTAAATACAAATGAAAGGTTGGCAAGGAGATAGCCCTTTCTCCTTTCTTTATGTTGTGCCAATGGCAGCCGAAAGAGGAGCGAACACCTGAACAGTCCTCTCCTAGGGCAGAGATAAGCCCTGTTGGAAGTTCTGCCAAGTGCCCACCTGTTAGCCAGACCCTTTAACTCATGCCTGTTTGGCCAGTAGGAAACTCAGGGGAGCTGGTCCTAGAAGCCAGCCCATGCAATTGCTTGAAGATGCTGAGAGTACTCTTGCAGGCACTGACAAGACCAGATGCATCTAAGACAAAGAAGTAAGCAGCTTCCTCAAGATAACTATGAAATGGGGAATCATGTTCCAACAAGTAGTAACAAGCCCTTCTAGGCCAGAGCATTGTACTTTCCACAGGTCTGACTAGAAGGACCAGCAGCTCACACATACAAGCCCAGAACCACATGGATGTCAGCATCACAACAGGGACAACATCCCCCCATTAGCTGCAGCCACCGAACCTTTCTGTGGCAGGGTAGCTGGCTTCCTGTCCAATATGTTCAGTTTTTCTTGGGACAGGATGGGTGTTTCCACCATAATGACAGGAGGGACTGATGCAGTCCCGGGGTGAATGTTACAGCTTCTTATACTGTGGCTTTTTCCCACCACACCACGATGCAAAAGAGGATGAGCTGCCAAGATATGCTCAGGCAAGTACAATATTGCTATACCATGTAGAACAGTATGAGTGCTTCTTTTAAGAATTTGCCATCATTCAACTTAGAGAAAATTAAAAAAAAACAAACTTGCCATATTTCCATAACCCACTGATAATTTGTTCTTTTAGATGAGACAAACTCTAATCTTATTGGTCTTTGCCCTCACTCTCTTGCTTATTCTTGAAAGTTCAGAAGCTAAAGCTACACTCAAGGAGGTTGTATGCAGTATCTTGGGAATCCAAGAGCTCTCAGATGTGGCGAAGGCTGTAATAATATGAAGAAAGAGTGCTCAAGCAAAACATACACAGATACTCCCTCAAGCAGCTGAAGCTATACCAAGAAGGTGAGAGACAAAAAGTCAAAGGCAGAGAGAAGGCCTAATAGTGACCCATGCATGCATTGGGGAACAAGCACCTGTCTTCCTTGTGCATGAACCATGCAGCAGACAGAAAACACTAGACTGTCAAAGTGGCGTAGCTCTATGAAATCACTGAGATAACATCCTCTCTGTCTCTCTCTGTCTCTGTTTCTCTCTCTCTCTCTCTCTCTCTCTCTCTCTCTCTCTCTCTCACACACACACACACACACACACACACACACACACACATACTTACTCACTCACAGAGACAGAATCCCATTAAACACAACTTAATGTTTCCTTATGAATTTTCGCACTCCTCTGTGAACCATCACAGCAGATATGACACCCCAAACTATCATCCATCACAAAGAGAACTGCAGGCAGGCCGAGGATGGGAAGGCCCTTCTCCCAGGGCTCCCCCACCCCTCACAAGCTATAAACTGAAAGCTTACTGAAGAACTAAGTACTGAGGTTGCAGTCATTTAGCAGCCCATTCCTGTAGGGATGGACCTGTCAGGGCACTCCCCAGTGTGCCAGGGAATGTACTTGACAGTGCACATACAGGGAGTGCAGAGAAGCCCCCAGCAGCAGAGAGAATTGCTGCATCCAAAGGCTGGGAATGTTCCAGATTTCCCTCTTGCTGTGCCTGTGCATGTGTGGGCATGTATATGTGTGCCCCTGTGTGTATGCGCGTGTGCATGAATGCATGTGCATGTCTGTGTGTTGGTATACATATGCGGGTGATGCATACACACATGGAGGCCGAGGAGCAATGCTGGGTTTCCTTCTCAATTGCTTCTCCACCTTATTTTTTTTTTTTTTTGAGACACAGTCTCTCACTCGACATAGACCTCATGGATAAACTGGATTTTCTGCCCATCTCCCCAGCCCCTAAATAACTTCTTAAAGCAGCAGAGCTTCTGTTCATCTTCCCCAAACAGGCTCTAGCAGGGATGTATGGACCTTCCACATGCCCAGTGAAGCTGACAAGGAGATCTGCTATTTGTCTTGATTGATAGCCCAAGAGGGAGTCTTGCTAGGCAAATAGACTCCAGGACTGAGAGACTATGGATCAAACAGGAAAAGTTTAAAGACAGACTTAGATCAGCATCTGGATATTGCTTGCTTGCTACAGGGAGTATCCTGGGTGGTATGAAGGACCAGGGAGTGAGCTTTCTCATTCAGGGCTGGCCTGAGCTGGGAGCTAGGAAGGATAGAGAAAGTAGAAAACAAAACGCCAACAAAGAGACCTCATTTCTTTATGACCACATCATACATGTATATGATGTTTTGGGATCATATTTGCCCCCTTTACCCTTCCCTGCACTCCTGCTGACCCATCTAGTGCCCTCCCCACTCTCATGCATTTGCACACCCATGTAAGTTTTTTATAGGTAGCCACAATTGCTGTGTGTTCGTGTAACAACCTCCATCTGAGCCCACCCTTCTTAACCGCACTGTTAGGCTACTGGAGGTCTCTTTACGAAGGTCCTACCTGGGCCTGCTTTACCAAGAATTCTCATGAGTTGCCTTAACCAGAATCCCCCTGAGGTGGCATCATCTCTTTACTGACCACTCTGGGGACAAACCCAGGCTACCTGATGCACTCATAACTCACAGCTGACAACCTCCCCACTGAGGCAGCCTGGAGAAGCTGGGTCTCCCCGTTAACAACTGTCACCCATGCTCTGAGGTGACCCCACGGACTCATGCTGTGCTGAAGGTAACAAGGAAGGACATCTCCCTCCCCTGGTGTTGGAGGGCTTTGCTGAGTCTCTTTCCTTTCACTGTTGCCTAGTACATTCTTTAAGTCTCATCCAAGCTGGTTGTTTGAAATAAAGAAAAGATTTTGAAAACAAAACACAAATAAAGTGTTACTAACCAGACAATCAGTATGCATGACAAAGGATGGCCCTACATTGCTGGCCAATGAGAAGGAAGGAAGGGATGGGAAAGGAAGTAGAGGAATGAAATGGGGTTACCCAAGACAGGCTTTATGCACTGAATGTTATAGCTGTAGAAATTCACAGACGTGAAAAAAAAAATCTCCACATATACAAAGCTTTAAAAAGTCACAGGAGGAAGACGGAAACGAATTCAGCTCCCTAGCTTTAGATCTGCCTGAAAAAAAAAAAAGAAGAAGAAGAAGAAGAAAGAAAAGGAAGCAGATAAATACTGCTAACAGCGCTCCTTGCAATGTTTCAAAATGAATAAATAAAAGCGTCCCTGCCAACTTTTTTTTATTATTATGTCTGTCTCTGACTTTTTAAATGCTTTCCCTAAAAATGTTTTCATGCTTCTTTCTCCCTGAACGTTTTACAGTCCGCCTTCCTAAATTTCACTGGAGACCTGCAAATCAAGCTGCATCTTGCTGATTTGATAGCTGCTTTTACGCAGCCCAGCGGAAAGCAGCGCCTTGGCATCATTCTTGCTGGGAAGAGAGTTTATTAGCCAGGCCTCCCTGCTTGGCTGGCAGGAAGACGTGCTAGGAAGGCCAGAGCCGTCTTGGCCTGGCCAAGGGACCAGCAGGCAGGTGTCTGGCTCAGACCCCTCTGTGGTGACCTTCTGTCTCATAGCAACAACACAGGAAATCACCTCCTTCCCCAGACACCGTTTCAGAGCCTTGCTTCCTGCCCGGGCTGGGAGAAGGAAAGGGAAAGTGAGCAGAGACAGATGAGAAATTCTCATTTTGCAATCCTATTAATTAGTCCTGGAGGAATTTTTTTTCCAACTGCTTCTTCTGGCAGCAAGGCCTGGGAACCCGAGTCCTCGGACTTGCTGCACCGGCCACCTTGGAGCCAGCTCCCTACTTGAAATTCAAATGAGAGCAGCTCTGACCTTTCCTGTCACATATTTTATTTCAGAGACAGTTTACAAGGCCTCTCCACCATGCAGGTCATGTTTTAGTTTAAACAGAAATCCTCTCGTAGGTGTTAGATGCAAGTTAATGATTACACCGAAATCATTCTAATTAGGCTCTGTTGTTACATGCTGCCCTTTGGGGGCTGCTGCTGTTGTCACATACAGTATTTTGTAGAAAAATAATTGGCCTGAGCTTTCTTCCTCCCTTTCTCACCTCTCTCTCTCCCTCTCTCTCCCTCTCTCTCTCTCTCTCCCCATCATTCAGCACTTGATCAAGAAGATCTTTTACCTCTAGTCCTTATGAACTTTTAAGCAGGTATCAGACTGCCAGCAGGAGCTGGGAGGTGGGAGGAAGCAGGGCCCTTACCAAGCAGGCTTGCTTGCCTATGGGGGTCAGAGTTTCAAACAAGGACTCTGCCAGGAGGCTCCGGGAGCATCTTTTGTTCTCTGAGCATGCACTGGTGTCAGGCTGAGGTAAAGGAGGGTGATTGGAATGGGTGTGGTTTATTTACCATTTATCTTCAGTTATGATTCTGCCTCAGTCACAGAGAACACTCACAGGGTCTTCTCTGGGAAATAGACATTGACAATTTCCAGAACATCTGAAAGTAAGGGGCCACAGATGGAACCTTTGAACAGGAAAGGTAACAGGTGCTCGTCAACCATGCCTGTAACACAGGCTTGGTGTAGTCCATGAGGCTGTAGTCCATGGAAGCTACTCTAGGAAGTGTAGCTTCCTAGAGTAGCTTCCAATCATCAAAGTATCAGAGGCAAAGAAAACATTCCTAAACCAGCCTGACTTACTTTTATTTCTTATCAAGAATCATCAGAGAATTCGGGAGGAAAAAAAAATGAAAATCTTATAGCTAAAATCTATTTGATGCAAGTTGAAAAAAAAAATGACATTCATCCCAGTAACAGCTACAAAGGACAAAGAATCAAAAAAAATTACAAAAGCACAGCTGCTGTTTACCTGTCTTAGCCCTTGCTGTCTGGATTGGCTGCCTGGTCTACTAATTCACACCACTCAGAGTGCAATGCATGGACCAGCAGAGCCCACTTCACCCGGGAATTTGTTGAAAAAATAGGCTCCAGCTTGACTGTTAAAGCCAAATGCTCCCCCTTACAATGAGAGCTCCCCAGGCCTTTCCCATGCCCAGTCTGAGAAGCCCTGTCCACAGTGTTTCTGTCTTCAACCGAATCCCAGCAACTGCTTCTTCCCCACAGGCCCATGTCACATGGCTTACATACCAGAAAGAGACATAAACTCCAAATCCTGGCCAGCTCACTCCAAGAAGCTAGGAAGAATGAGATTATCTCATTAGCTGGCTTTTAACAACTAAGGCATTAAAGGAAACCTCCTGAAGAAATCCATACTGCTCTTAGGTTTTACTTTTCTTTTGGAATAGGGTGGGAGTGGGCATGCAAGGACAGTATCCAGATGACACAAGGGAAACCAGGATCCCCTTCAGGGTTCTTAGATGCATTAATAGAAGAATTTAAGAAGGGACTGAAATGGAAGCTCAAAGACAATGTTATTAGTGTTTAAAAGAATTTAAAAAAAAATTCCCAGGGCAGACAAGCTGTAAACATTAGCAGCCGCCCAGAGGAAGAGCACGGAGGAGAGAAAGAACAAAGGCCATACCATTTAAGCTGGCTTGGAGGTCAGACATTTGCCAGACCAGCAGCCACACAATGAGAAGGAGTCTTGTAGACAGAAAGAAAACCCAAAATGTTGGGGAAACTTAACATGAGAAGGAATACATGTTTAGAAAAGAGACAAAGAAGAACAGGAGAAGTTCTGCTTTGCTGAACAATTCAGAAAAATGGGTAGCATGGCAACAGTCCCAGCTAAGCGACAGAACTAGGCTGGGATTCTAGGAAAGGAAAAGACAGTAAGTACCTCAATAAAGGACTAATTTCACTTTTCTCTTTAGCATGCTTAAGGTGAGCCCAATGTCCTAAGGTTGGTTGGTCCTTTGGCCAAGTGAACATCTACCCAGCTGGAATGTTAGGTCTCTTGATCAGGAGGAGTAGTTGTTTTTAATTTCTTTTAAAAAATGTTTCTATTCATTCTTTAAGAATTTCAAATGATATTTTGACCATACTCACCCCTCCCCAACTCCTTCCAGACTTTCCCCCGCCACCCTACCCTCCCAACAGAACTTCATGTCTCTCTGTCTCTCTCTCTGTCTCTGTGTGTCTCTCTCTGTCTCTCTCTGTGTCTCTCTCTGTCTCTCTCTCTCACTCCCCTCTCTCTGTCTGTCTCTCTCACTCCCCTCTCTCTGTCTCTCTCTCTCACTCCCCTCTCTCCCTCTCTCCCTCTTGCCTCTATCCAGTCCAATGAGTGTTAGCCTACTAATCCCAGCCCATGACCAGAAGTTTTTTACACTTAGCACTGACAGCCTCAAATCAAGGTAAGAAAGTCAGAAATTTAAGTCCTGGGTTATAGCTTAACAGCTAAAGTGAGTTTCCAGGCTACAAAATTATCTGTTGTATGAATAAACTTTCCTCTGTCAGTGCTGAGAATTTAATTAGTGTGCTGTGAACATAGGAAAAGAGTACTTTCTTGATGCTTGGGTTTGCTTGCATAGAGTTAGGATTTGGTTTGAGAGTTATGTTTTACTTGATATGTTTTATAATTTCTGCACACAACATATGTATAGACACACATATAAATGTCGGGATGTCTCTAGGGGAACACATATAAATTATATGGATGAAATGAAATGAAATAAAGACATTCATTCTCTATACTAAGCAACTGAGAAAGTTCATTTCATGGCCCTCATGGACACCAGACTTTGACCTGGCAACCTCATGCCTCCCAAGACCTCCAACCGCAGTATTTGTTGATAACACCTTTGTCACTGCCTAAACAAGGCATCAATAATTAAATTCCCATTTATAAAGAGAGGAAATTATTCATGCCATCAGCACTCCCCATCAATAACAGGAGGAAACCTAACTATCTCATTACCCCATCACACTGTGTGCAAACAGAACTGCCCGTTGTTGACAATAAATATTTGATAAGTGAGGAAACAGAAAGGATAAATCAAGGATGCAGATTGGAGCATCTCAAGACTTGACAGGGCACAGCACACTGACACCCTCCCCCAGGAGTGACAGTTTACTTCCTAGAACCCTAAGACTGGCTGCAGCTGAATGGAAGGCTGACCAGCTGCCTACTAAACCCCAGAGGCTTTGTTCATGTGTCTAGAAGATAGACTAACCCTTACTGCATTTCACTTATTTGCTTTCTTCCTAGAGAAGCTGTTCAATGACTTGTTGAGCCACTGTGTTTGAAACATTCTACTACATCAGCCTCCTGACTGAGGTTCAGTGATAGAAGACTATTGATGAGGTTGGAGCTGCTGGTCCAGGCCTTTTCCATGAGGAATTCTGGGAATGCGTGGAAAGCTGCCTTAATACCTCAAGCCTCAATTTATTCAGAATCGAGACACTCAGGTGAACTGACTGCTCTTCTCCTCTCTCTCTCTCTCTCTCTCTCTCTCTCTCTCTCTCTCTCTCTCTCTCTCTCTCTTTCTCTTTCAAGACAGGGTCTCATTATATAGCTCTGGCTGCCCTGGAACTCACTATGTGGACCCAGCTGTTTCAGACTTACAGAGATCCTCCTGCTTCTGCCTCCTGTGTACAGTGCAGGGAATAAAGGTCTTTCTTTCTTTCTTTTTTGTATAGAAAAGTGTCTTCTTTTTAAAAAACTGGAAAATCACAAATGACCCAAAAGTAGATAGGCTGTGTGATTTTCCAATTTGGCTTTGACTTTGCCACTTGCCTAGAAGAAGTAGTATGTCATATTGGAAAAGGGTACATTCTACAATAATGACCTGATTTTAATTTACACTGTGAGAATCCCATTCCCAAATAGTTATAATCTAAGGAATCGTGAGAATCCCATTCCCAAATAGTTATAATCTAAGGAATTGGGCTTAGCACTTCAATAAATGAATTTTATACAGACACAACTCAGCTCAAATGAATATCTTCAACAAAGTAGAAGCCAACCTGGCAATGTTTCTTACATAATCTTCAAAGTAGGCCCCCTGAATCATAACCTCAACCACACCCAGCAAAATCTTGCTAACACAGTTTGTGATACCAGATGTAAATAACATCCTACACTGTTCACAATGTATCCCAGGATCCATGCACCTACACCAGAAGAAACTGAGAAGAAAGGGATCCTGCCATGACCTAGATGTCAGAAGCTCAGAGCTTCTGTGTGGACTGGGCCATCATTTGGTTGCTTCACTTTTTCTAGTTCATTGGGGAATTAAAATAACCAAAATAAGCAATCAATGTAAAAGACCCTTGCACACTTTAAAATGCTATCCTATGGGAATAATTTGATTGTCCCAAATTTACTAGAGTCACCTGCCACTTTTCAGAACTGCAATTGTCAATTTTAGGTGTGAACTTGACAGAATTAAGGAATATCTGGATGTCCCAGTTTGGTTTTGTCTTGCTGTGACAAACACTATGACCCAAAACAATTTGGATAGGGGTTTATTTCATCTTACAACACCCAGGTCACAATTCATCAATAAGGAAAGGCAAGAACGTGAGCTCAAGAACTTGGACCCAAGAATTGTAACAGAGACCATGGAGGAAAGCTGTTTACTGGCTTTCTCTCCAAGACCTGCCCAGGTGTAGTACCACCCATAGAAGACTGAGCCCTATGCACATGAAACATTTAGAAAATGCCTGCAGATATGCCCACAAGCCAATTTGGTAGATATATTCTTTTCAACTGAGGCTCCTTATCCCAAGTGACTCTAGTTTGAGTTAAACTGACAAAGACTAACCATCATAACTAACACCTTGTCAACTCAACATACAAATACATCACTGTAAAACTTTACCATTTTCTTTGTTTGTTCTGAAAATCTTGTGGGAGAGGATTAATATCACAATATGAAACACAGTTTAACTTTCAAAAGTCCCACGATTTTTTTTTTTAAAAATCCACCAATTAAAAGTTCAATGTCAGCCGGGCGTTGGTGGTGCATGCCTTTAATCCCAGCACTTGGGAGGCAGAGGCAGGTGGATCTCTGTGAGTTCGAGGCCAGCCTGGTCTCCAGAGCAAGTGCCAGGATAGGCTCCAAAGCTACACGGAGTAACCCTGTCTTCAAAAAAAAAAAAAAAATTCAATGTCTTACTAGATATGGTGGTGTAAGCCTTTAATCCCAGCACTTAGGAGGCAGAGACAGGCTGATATCTGTGAATTCAAGGGCAGCCTGGTCTACATAATGAGTTCCAGGACAGTTAGAGATATTAAACAGAGTGACCATGTCTCTCAAAAATGTTCAATGTCTTTTAAGAAAGAAGTCTCTTACCTATGGGATCTTATAAAATCAAAATTAAATTACATACTTTTATTTCAAAAGTGAAAAACCTGGGCTCATTTGTAGTCAGATCAAAGCAAAACCAAAATCCAACAATGTAAAGAGTACAGTGGCATCTGAGACTCACTCATAACCTTCTGGACTCCAGGGGTGATGGTGGATGTTCTTCTGTATGCTGTGAATATATGTTTCTCTTATTGGTTAATGAAAAAAGCTGTTCAGACCAATGAACAGGCAGGTTTTAGCCAGGTGGGAAATCCAAATAGAGATAGAGAAAGGTAGTACCATCTCTTGTGTGAGGTTTGTTGTATGGTGTGACTTTGTGGTATTCCTTGGCTCCCAACTGCCAGGATACCTTTCCTTTCAGAGATGTTTGCATTGGAGAAACCTTCCTACCATAGTGCAAACTATAAGCATTGTAGCTCAGAGGGAAAGGTATCCTGGTAGTCAGGAGCCAAGGAATACCACAAATTCACTGTAAGCAGTGTTCTTCTCCCATAGAAATGTTACAGTTCTGCTCTGGGAGATGGTTTCCTCGATGCAAGTATAACAAGTGTGCTCTGGTTGCAGGGAGGGAGGGGGAAGGTGTTCCCCAGTGAAAGTGTTACAACTCTGTTCAGGTCCCCCAAACTGTAGCAACTCTGCTCTACTAGGGGAAGTTTCCCCAGTGAAAGTGTTAAAGTTCTACTCTGCTCAGGCTCAGGCAGAAAGTTGTTACAGCTGGAACTCAGCTCTGGTGTCACAGTGCACAACAAACCTCACCCACGAGATTTATTTGAGGGAAACAGGAGGATGGCTGCCTCCGCTATGGGGAAAAGCAGTAGCAAACTGAACAGAATATAGGGCTTATATAGGGGTTTGTGGTAGGTGTGGGGAGTGGAGCTTTCCAGGGTGGCTTGGGGTTGGTGGGGTTTTGTGGCCTAATTCTAGGGCAAGCTCAGGGATTGGTGGGATTTTTGTGCTCAGAAATTGGTGGAATTCTGTAGCCTGACTCGGAAGCAAGTTCAGGAATTGGTGGAATTTCAAGTCTTTGGCCCTGGACTTGGGCTGGGGTCAAGTTAAAGTCAAGGTCAAGGTATTCTTCCCTTGGACCTGGTCTTGGGGTCAAGTCAAGGTCACAGTATTTTTCCATGACACTTTTACCCTACAAAAGCTGTAACACTTGCACTAGAGAAACACCACCAACCGCCCCCCCTCGCCACCACACCACAGAAGCATAGCTATAACACAGTAGGGAAACACTACACTCCCCCAACAGAGCTATAACACTTGCACTAGAGAAACACCACCAACCACCCACCACCACCACCACACCACAGAAGCATAGCTATAACACAGTAAGGAAACACTACGCTCCCCCAACAGAGCTGTAACACTCTGAGGACATTTCCCCCCTCAGAGCTATAACACTTATATCCACAAAAAGACAAATAAAAATCTCATTGTCTGGTCCATCACAGAAACACCCACTCTCTGGTACCAATTTCTTTTCTAGTTTGGCTTTCTTCTACTGTGATACAACACTAAATTAAAGCAACTTAGAGAGTAAAATGATTATTTAATTTTTTCTTTTTTTATTTAAATTAGAAACAAGCTTCTTTTACATGTCAATCTCAGTTCCCTCTCCCTCCTCTGGGATTTCATTTTTAAGCCTCCATCATGGAAGGAAACCAGGGCAGGACCTCAAGACAAGAACCTGGATACAGGAATTGAAGCAGAACTGTGGAGAAAAGCTGCTTACTGGCTTACTCTCTAATGGCTTGCTCATCTTGCCTTCTTATACAACCTAGGACTCTCTGTCCATGGTAACGCCACCCACAGTGGACTGAACTCTTCTACATCAATCATGAATTTTAAAAAACACCCCACAGAAAAGATAACATGATGGAGGTGATATCTCAACTGAGGTTCCCTCCCCCCAAGTGACTCTAGTTTGTGTCAAATTGACAAAGACATCATCAGCACACTGGAGAATTAATATGGTGTTATTTCCTAGTGGATGTCTGAGTGTGTCCAGAAAGAAACAACATGGAGGTATATAGAATGAGTAAGACTCACTTTTCATGTGAAGGGCACCACTGAATTGGCTGAAAGCCTGGATAAAATATAAAAGGCAAAAGAAAAGCAACTCCTCCTCCCCACCCCCCACCCCACTCCTCCCCCACCCCCTGTCTTAGACATAAAATGTACTCTTCTGTCCTTTGACGTAAAAAATCAAAGTTCTGTAAAATTTGAACTCCAGGACTTACACCAGCATTCATTCCCTTTTTCCTTGGACCAATAGCTGCAGCACTGGCCCAAGGGTCTCAGATTTTTTAACCAGTGCTACCAGCCTCTTAGGTCTCCAGTTTTTAGAAGGTCCACGTTAGAGTTTATTTGCTTTCATAATCACATGTGTCAATTCTCTAATAATCCTGACTCATGTAGCTATTTACATCTATATTTATATCCCACTGATTCTACCTCTCTATACAACACAAATATAAGAGCTTAAGATTTCAAAGACAAGAAGTCCTTTGATAGTCATATACTAGTTATATTTCTCTGACAACCCTAACTGAGCACACAGTGGGTGTTCAATAAATATTAGTTGAATTAGCATTTCAAGAGTTCAGTGTTTAGCAAGTTGTTTTTTTAATTAAACACATAACATTGAACAATGAAACTGGAAACAACTATTAACATGCCCATTTTGCTGAGCTTATGAGAAGTTTCAACATTTTTGCCAGTCTTTCTGTATCCTTAGAGCATACATTTATAATTGTATACTTCTAAATGTAATTAATGAATACATTTAGAATATATCAGGAAAAGCATGTGTCAGTATCCCCTCCAGCAGTTGTCAGATACGCTACATGATTCTTGTCTGATGTTAGGGGAGCTTATTCAGTTTCCTGGTAAATAAATGGGACCTTTTAATTGATATAATCCATATTTGTATCCAATAGCAACTCTTTCCTCTAGTCAACGCATCATAGATTCATTCCTACTTTAAAATTTCATTTTAAATGTGGACCGTGTTTTGCATCATTTCTATATTCTATTGGCATTAATTACTATAATCTTAATTACTCATTAAATCTTGAATGATGGAAAGTGCCAAAAATAATAAGGAAAATTACCTGGAAGTGGCAAACACCAGATAAATGGGGGCTATAACCTTTCTTTTTTCTCTAGAGAAATACTTGAGTTTGTGATCATTCCCTGGTCCAATTCCCCAAATCC
Organism: Cricetulus griseus; assembly: GCF_003668045.3. Taxonomy (NCBI): domain Eukaryota; kingdom Metazoa; phylum Chordata; class Mammalia; order Rodentia; family Cricetidae; genus Cricetulus; species Cricetulus griseus. Next base: position 45,364,043 of record NC_048596.1, on the reverse strand, counting down.
TCAATTACTGGTACACTGTAATAGGTTGCCTGGTTTTTTGTTTTGTTGTTATATTGTTGTTTGCTTGTTTAAGTTATGCATGTATGGCTTTCTCTATTTGATCACACGTCAGGAAGAAAAGAATGACTGTAGTTGAAGTACAACTGTGAAATCTGTTTATCACTTCAGGTAGGAATGGATATGGAGGTAGCTGTCACCAGGATATAGATTCTGAGGTCACATGGCCCTGCTTCACCTAGTGGTGAAGCTCTGCCACATGCTTAGCTGTGTAACTGTGAGCACATTTTCAACATCTTTATGCCTCAGTTGTCTCTTTTGGGAAAGCATGATCATAGCAACATCTTTATGGCCTGATCCTGTGGATCAAAAGAGGTTGGTGGCTAGGGATGTAGCTCAGTTGGTAGAATATTTGTCTAGCATGTCCTGGACCAGGATGTAAACCCCTGCACTGCCTAAACCAGCTATAGATTTCAGTACTCAGAGGTTAAGGCAGAATCAGGTCAATGTAATCCTTAGCTGCATAACAAGTTTGAGGCCAGCAAGGTCTATATGAAATGCTGTCTTAATAAATAGATAGATAGATAAATAAATAAATAAATAAATAAATAAATCTGAATGTTTAAAGTCTGAAAAATTATATCTAGATTAATATTAGCTGCCACTGCTATTACCATTGCTGTTTAAAATAATAAAAGGCAGTCTTCTGGGGGAGGAAGACATGAGGGACCAGGAAGACCAAATCAGGGGAAGAATAGAGGAGAGCAAAGAAAAAAGATACCTTAATAGAGGGAGCCATTATAGGTTTAAAGAAAAATCTGGCACTCAGGAAATGTCCAGAGATATCCTAAAATGACCCCAACTAAAAATCTAAGCAATAGTGGAGAGGCTACCTTAAATGCCCTTCCCCTATATTGAGACTGATAACTACCTTAAATGCCATCCTAAAGCCTTCATCCAGTAGCTGATGGAAACAGAAGCAGAGACCCACGGCTAAGCATGGAGACAAATTCTGGAATACACTTGTAGAGAAGGAGGAGTGATGAGCAAAGAAGTCAAGACCATGCTGGGGAAACCCACAGAAAGAGCTGACCTGAATAAGGGAGAACTCATGGACCCCAGACTGACATCTGGGAAACCAGCATAGGACAGAACCAGACACCCTACACGTTGGTGTCAGTTAGGAGGCCTGGGCAGTCTATGGGGCCCCTGGTAATGGAACAGCATTTATACCTAGTGTATGTAGGGATATTGGGAGCCCATTCCCCATAGAGGGATACTCTCTCAGCCTAGACACACGGGGGAGAGCCTAGGCCCTGCCCCAAATAATGTGACATACTTTGATGATCCCCATAGAAGGCCTCACCCTTTCTATGAAGCAGAAGAGGGATGGGATGGGGGTTGGTGGGGGACATGGGAGAATGGGAGGGAGAGGGAAGCAGCCCAGATGCCCCTCAACTGAAGAATGGATAGAGAAAATGTGGTACATTTACACAATGGGGTACTACTCAGCGGAAAAAAACAATGGAATCTTGAAATTTGCAGGAAAATGGATGGATCTAGAAGAAACCATTCTGAGCGAGGTAACCCAATCGCAAAAAGACAAACATAGTATGTACTCACTCATATGTGGATTTTAGACATAGAATAAGGATTACCAGCCTACAATTCACACTGCCAAAGAAGCTAATAAACAAGGAAGTCCCTAAGAGAGACATACATGGTCCCCTGGAGAAGGGGAGAGGTTCAAGATCTGCTGAGCAAATTGGGAGCACGGGAAGAGGGGGGAGGGAGCTAGGAGAATGAGAAGGGGAGAAGAAGAGGGATGCCGAGGACATGAGGGAGCAGAAAGTTTGAGTCAGGGGAAGAATACACGATAACAAGAATGGAGATATCATAATAGAGGGAGACATTTTTGTTTTACAGAGAAATCGGGCACTAGGGAAATGTCTGGAGATCTACAAAGATGACACCAGCTAACTATCTCAGCAACGGAGGAGAGGCTACCTTAAATGCCCTCCCCTGATTATGAGATTGATGACTGACTTATATCTGATCCTATAGCCTTCATCCACCAGCTAGTCGAAGTAGAAGCAGACACCCATAACTAATCACCGAACTGAACTGGAACCCAGATGCAGAGAAGAACCAGTGAAGAGCACAGAGGTCCAGACCAGGCTGGTGAAACCCACAGAAACAGCTGACCTGAACATCTGGGAACTCTTGCTCCCCAAGTCTGATAGCTGGAATACCAGCATGGGACTGATCCAGACCTCAGGAACATAGGTTTCTGTGAGGAAACCTCAGAAATCCATGAGCCCTCCTGTAGAAGCCCAGAATTTATCCCTAGCATAGGTGTGGACTTTGGGAGCCCATTCCATATAGAGGAATACTCCCTGAGCCAAGACACATAGGGGTGGGCCTAGGTCCTATCCCAAAGGATACAATAGACGCTGATGACACCCTATGGAAGGCCTCACCATCCAGGGGGAGCAGAAAAGATATGTGACAGATAAGGTTTTAGTTGGGGGGTTGGGGAGGACGGGTGGAAGAAGGGAACTGGGATTGTCATGTAAAAAAATCCTGTTTCTAATTCAAATAAAAAAAAGTTGAAAAAATAAAAAAATAAGCATGTTTCTAATTTAAATTTTAAAAAGGAAAGAAAGAAGAGATAATGAATTTGAGAGGGAATGGGGGGACATGAGTGAGTTGGAGGGGAAGAGGGAGGATTAGTGATGTAAATACAATATTCATGTATGAAACTCTCAAAAAATTAAAATTAAAAAGCGGTATTGAAAAAAACAAAAGGCAGTCTTCCTTAAGTCAGAATTTTGTCCCTAATTAACAGCTTTCTATCATCTCAGCACCTGGCTCAAAAGTAGGGGATAATATAACCTGGTCTTCTCAAAGGCAAAAGGATAGTTTGCCCTTCCCAGAATTTAAATGCTAGCCTCCTGTTAGGTCAACAGACCCAACAAGATATATATTTTTTTCTAGAAAATAGTAAGGCACCTGAAGGGCATTATTGTTCATTTCACATCTCTTGTACCCAAGCCTGTAATGCCAACATTCATCCTCCTACTTATTCAATGTATTCCTTAATCTTGGAGTTTAAAAATTAACCCACACACATGGCTAGCTAGAAATGTAACCCAAAAGAATGAAACACAAATTTCCTGAGAGGAAAAATCATTTCTTAGCATTTTCCTCTTTCTCCTAGGACACACAGAACTTTGCCTCGCACACAGTAGGTCTTAGCGAACACATTTTAAAACGTGAAGGAGTCCAGTTTTCAGTGATGGAGCCGCATTCTCCCTCCTGTGCCTTTAACATGACGTCACGGGTAACAGAAGAACAACATCAGGAAAGCAGTGCTCATAAAAGAAAACTCTCCAACCTTCTGTGTGTCACTCTGATCACATCCTTCTGTCAGAAAAAAAAAAAAAATCAGAAACCGATTCCCACAGGATCACATACAGTCTGTGACATTCCTCAAATGTCTTTCCTTCAACATCACCAATACCTGCCCATTTTAAAACACATATCTGCTAAGCCAGCCCTGGCAATTTTAGCTTCAACAGCATCTTTATGTGAATAGATAGTTCTAGATGGCACTCAGTTCTAGACACAGAAAGTCCAAGAAAGAGCTCCTGTCTGGTGTACGGATGGAAGTATCTAGCTCCATATTCACATGAAGAAGCAGGAAAATTCTTGGACCCCTAAGAAGGTCCCTAATTCCCATTCATAAAAGCTTCTCCTAATGACCTAATCAATTTCTGAAGGCCCCACCTTCTAATGTCATTATTTGGGAGATCAGGTTTCAACACATAAACTGAGGGGCACAAATATTCACTCTGTATCAACACATAAAATTACCTTGTCAAATAAAAAGCTACTTTTGGCTTCAAACTAAAAGCAAACTTTGGATGGCTGCCAAATCCTATTTATCAATGTAGCAAACAATATTTACCGATTGCTTCATTTGCCTAAATTGTTTTCGATCCTCAGGACATGCTGTTTGCATCCTAATTTCCCACTAATTTCTCCATTCCAGAAACTTCTCCCATGTGTTTTACCTTATTTCTGCTTCTGACAAACGTAAATGCTGCCTTAGACAGTTCTGACAACTGGCTCACACAATGGATCTGAATGCTGTGCCTTGGGCAAAGCTTTTCATTTCGTTAGTTAAGCATTGCTCAGCTATCAAAGGTAATCTTGATTCTTTGTATTTTTGTGGTTGTTCATGGAATTTCATCAAGCAAGTGAGGTTGAAATGTTTCTCTGGCAACATGTTGGAAGATGTGCCATCAAAGGATGCTTCTAAGATGAGGGAAGAGGAAAAGGAGAAAAGGCAAATGAGGAATCAATGTAGACATTAGGCCTAAAACTGGAATACAGTTAATCTCCAAATAATGGTTTGCCTTCCCTCCATTGTCTGCAAATCCACAAGCCTAGTTCCAGATCTCTGCCCATGAACTCTCTTTGCTATGGATCAAGTTCTGATGGGTAAATCACTTCTTCCCCTCCGCCTGTCTTCCCTCCTGACTCCAACGCCACCCCCACCCCATTCCTGGAGCCTCCCCATACCACACAGGCCTAGCGCCAGCATCAATGGCTTCTGAACCTGCTTCCTTGGAGAGCCACCTTTAACTGGTGAGATACTCCTTCCCTCTCCCATCCTTCCCTGTGCCCACTGCCATCTCTACCTCCACAGGCCTAGCTTCAAACCTGTTGTTTGCGATCCATCTGCCTGGGGGTTGGTAGAGGCATTGTAAATCGGCCTGGATTCTTCCCCCAAGGCTCAGCCTCACTCTGGGTTCAGCTTGTTCTTCCGTGAGGTATACCAGATCTCCCTCTTCCATCATAGCCTGTGTCGGAATCCACTGCACAGCTCACTCAGATCCCATCTTCGGAAGGCTCGGGTGTGGCATCCTTGAGCAACTTGATTTTCAATAAGCTTGACAAGTGAATCCAACATTGATGCACTTCATCCTAGCATAGATAAAACTTGGTGATGACATCTATGCAGTGGATGCTGACATCCAAGTTTCCTCTTAACAAACAGCTGGCAGCCAGACCCCCTCATTGCTCTGCCTGGCATTTTGTCACCTTCAATGGGAGTTTCGTTTCTACACTATCAGTTACCTCTCAATTTTCAACTTTCTGTGTCATTCCCTTTCTCACACCCTCACAAAGCTGTGCCACCCTCACTTTCTCCTTCCTGCCTCTGCTCACACTATAGCACTTAGTGCACAGGTTGGCCATAAATTAGACATCCCTGAATCATTTCAAGGATAGTAGGTTTAACTAGGCCATGGGCCACCCAGGAAGCTGAGGAAACATTATTTCTCAGATTATCTCTGCGGGTCTAATCAGAAGATATTCACATTTGGATCAAAGTAAAGCAGGGACCCTTCTGTGCTGGACATAATTTTATGTTCACTTGACACAAGCTAGAGTCACTGGAGAGGAGGGAGACCCAACTGAGAAAGTGTCTCCATGAGGTCGAGCAGTATGCAAGCCTCTAGGGCATTTTCTTAATTAGTGACTGATGGGAGCGGGGGCTGACAAGCCCATTGTAGGTGGGGTCACCCCTGGGCTGGTGATCCTGGGTTCTATAAGAAAGCAGACTAAGCAAGCCATGAGGAGTAAGCCAGTAAGCAGCACTCCCTTCTCCATGGCCTCCATCAGCTCCTGCCCCACGTGGGTTCCTATCCTGACTTTCTTTGGTGATGAACAGTGATGTGAAAGCAAAAGCCAAATAAAACCCTTTCCTCCACAACTTCCTTTTGATCCCTAAGACACCTTTGAGCTATAAGTGGGCATCATCTAGTCTACTGAGTACCTGAGTAGAAGAAAAGGGGGAGAATGGTTGAATTCACTCTCTGTCCCACGAGGTAAACTGAAATTCTCTCCAACCCTTGGGGCTTCGAGTTCACACTCTCCACTCTGTAGCATTTAGCTGCATCACTAGCTTGCCTGTGGACAGCAGATCACAGAACCTCCTAGTCTCCACCACCTTATTTTACACACACACACACACACACACACACACACACACACACACACACACACACGCACGCGCTGTGTACACATGCAATCCATACATCTCAATACATCTCAATTCCTCCTTTGGAGAATCCTAACTACTGGAAAAGGAAGTTCTTTCTTTATTGTAATACTGTCTCATTTAAATATGTAATATTTATTCTACTGAAATTGTTTCTCAGTTTGTTTCTTAGACATTATATTGTAATTTTTGTCAATTTTGCCCAACTAGATCAGATCTACAAGTCAGGGCTTCTTTGATGTTTCTCAGTAACTCTCATTACAACTGGCAAGGTTTTGAACATATAATGAAAAATCAACAGATATTTGCTAGTGTTTTGCTTCAACTCTGTCTCATTATATTGCCAGCTGATGTTTATCCTGTTCCTAAGATGTAACCTCTTTAATAAAGAGGAAAAAAACAAAAACTATCATTGTTGGCAGCAGCTTGATGATCAAAGGCTATGAGGCACTAGGCTAGGGTCAAAGTCATATACTATCAGCCTTATGGTATGTTTTGTTGTTCCTAAGAATATTTAAATTCAACACATTTCACATAAAAATCTAACCATCAAGCTTCTCCTGGTAAAATGAAAGCTATGTATTCCTGCAGGTCAAGGTCACCTTGGGCTAGGGAAAAGCTAGCGGTCTCATTTAGATATGGTTTGTGTGGTCTGAAGTTTCTCAGTCACCGTCCTTCCAACAGTGTTCTCAACACATAGAGAGCAAGTGTCAATAGTCATTGGGCATCAGGCTTGACCTCTGTTATATATCAAGTATAGACATTTCTACTGGGGCTGTCACTACAAAAGAGAGAAATCAGAGGACACCCTAAAATATGAAAACCCAAAATATATGTCTTTGTAAAGAATGTGTGTTTATTCTTTATATGCAAACACAGCATGTCTTTTCTCATGCCTGTCTGTCTCCTTTCATACAGTATGGTTTCCTGGGCACTGGCATTTGTATTTGTAACCCTTGACATAGACCCTAATGATGTAATGATTGGTTCAGGGAGTTACTGCTCTAGCTATGGCTTAGCAAGTAGGCTATTACACTTTTCAGCAAGGAAAATGCCAATGATAGCAAATTCCAATTCACCATCCTACAGACCCACTGAGGTCAGCAGTGGCTCTGATTCAGGTCTCTGCTCCAGCAGACAGAGTAATCATCATCTTCAATACTGCCAGTCACAATGACAAACAGAACAAAGGCTCTGGGGAGATGCCAGTTTTAAACCAAGTGTCAAGGCTCACGCCTGTAATGCTAATACTCCAGATTCTGAGGCAGAAGGATTTTCACAAGTATGAGGTCATCCTGTACCACAGAGTGAGATCCCATCCAGAGGGAGCTGTGGGAGAGAGGTGGGATGGAGGGGAGGAAGAGGAGAAAGAAGAAGAGGTGGCAGCCACATGAGGTGGGGTGAGACAAAGTGGGGGGGGTGATTTATTGTGACTGAGATTGAAGTTGCAGTTTGATCAATAAATGCTCCAATCTGAAAATGGCACATCACTTTATTCACAACTAACTGGATAAAACTGCATAATGCAAATTCAACTATAAGGAAATACAAGATCACCTTGTGCCAGAGCAAAGAGCTGGAATTAAGTAATAAGCAGCATCGATGCATGTCCTATGAAGCCCACAGCACACTGTCCCCAAGAATTCTCATCTTGCCCTCAGAGCATGCAGAATAAGCCATTGGATACCATGTTCCTCATGTGTTTCTTTGGTCTTCAACTGAATGGCCAGGGGCCAGCTGAGAATCCATTTAAAACCTCAGTTTACAGGGCCACACATCCTATTTTGCTTATATTTGAGGAGGGGTCCTAGAAAGTTGAAATAGTGAATTCTGAAAACCACCGCCCCTGAATATCTCAACCATTGAGCCCACATGGAGAGGAATCGACACCCCTCTACTTTAAACCTCCATGCTATATGTGGACAACAGAGGCAGTAACTGATAACGAAAGCTAGACTTCTAAGACACTGGGGTGAGAATCTTATAAAAGGGATATAATTTGCTCAGGGAGGAAGCAAAGAGAAACGGATTGTACGTGCTCACTGTGCAAAAGCCATGTATAATTCAACATTTTGTGCAGCACCTTGCACATTATTACTTTAAACTTCTAACAACTTTAATAATATCCTTGAACCTTGTTCTTCTCTGACAGGCACATCACAAAAGGAACCTTCCAAAGTGATGCTTAGAAAACTACACTTACTGCTTAGTGTTACTTCTGACAAGTATCTGTATACTGCTTGTAATATATTTTTAAAAAGTCCTCATTTAATTTGTCTTTTCAGTATCACAATGAGATGTATAATCAATGAATATGAGTTCTTCTTTGAAATCCATTACAAGGCTGGACCATTCAGAGCATCTGTGTGAGCATCTCTGTATCTTCAGACATCAGGAAAACTCTCCAGTGCACTCAGCAGAAACATCTGGCTCTTCTCTTTCTTTTCTGGCACTGAAAGTATTTCTATTCCTTTCTGCCAATACCAATGCTTCTCCCAGAGTCTGGCAGTCCAGGTCAAAGAACATTTTACTTGCAATTCAATTTATCACAGAGAATCATGAATACTTTTTTAAAAACACAGAGAAAGAGGGCCTGACAAGCCAGGACCTTCACAAAGTGGTGCCTGCTAGAAGCACACACCGAGGCTGCAGTCATGAGATCATAGTGAGATAACAGAAGTTTTGGTTAATAAAACTGGTGATCAATTAGACATATATATGAAGAATTGCTCAACAAAAGACTTTCTCATATATTTCCTTCCAGCCACTGATAAAAATCAGTGTTCTTTAATATATTTCCAGCCAGTCAAGCTAAAGGACTCATGGTAAACATGGAGACATTTGGTTGTATTCGCTATTAAGTCCAGTTGGACCATTTGGTCAGAACAGAACTCACATAGGTAAGACATGCAACCCTTCTGAAGTTTGCCTTAGACTTCACATTGTTGTCACAGAAGCAAAGTGAAAAATAGCATGCATGAATGTGTTTTTAAATTGGGAGGGAAGATATGAACTCTCAAACAACCCAAGAAACAGGAGGAGTAGTAAACAAAGGGCTGTTTTAGGTTTGTGAAAAACCTCTGCTTCTAGTATCTCAAAAATCCCATGCAGTGCCCCATCCCCACACCAGTGAAAATCCCAGGACACACTGAGATTCCAAAGAAGGATGCTTCACTCAGCTGGCCTCATTCTGCCATGATAGCCACATCAGGCTTCAGAAAGCTTCGGTCTGTGAAATCCCAAACTGGCATCACAGTCCCAGAAGACGCCACTCGGTGAGACAAACAGCCGTTTGTTAGCCCAGTGGTTTGGAAACATCTTGGCATGTAGGGCCCCATGAGGAGGCCTATCAGGGAGAGGGGAGGGGAGAAAGGGAGACTGTAAGGCATTGGAGTGTCCCCTGGCACAAAAAGTTGATGCCCAATTAGATTTAGAAAAAGTGACAAAGAATTGATGCCCAATTAGGTTTAGAAAAAGCTCCTCTCTGTAAACCTCAATTACCTGTGATGCCTTATGACATTCAGCATTTACAAAGTATAATTACACAATAGTGTCTGACATTTAACGTCTATGGATAATTTAAAAGACTTCTACTTCAAAAAGGCTGCTCATGAGCAACAGTAATCACTTCAATTAGCTTGGCACCATTACAATGTAACAAGACCATTTGACTGCCTATTAGAACCAGCCAAGCTCTTCAAGTGTGTTAATTTAGCAGTCATTGCTAATTTCTGGGCTTTGCTACATTTGCATAGGAAAACACAGCCCTTTAAGCAAGAGAGGAAGTTTCATTCCTAAACTGGCTTCCTGTTCTTAGAAGGGCTTTTTATATTTTCATACATACACACACAAAAAAAAATCAGAAACATATTTCAAACATGGGCATCTCTGAATAACATTAGGTAAAAGAACATCATATTTAAGTAAGATGTGGGTCCTACTTTCCCATCCTGTGCTTGTTCACATGTAGTCATATAAATATGAGACGTAAGTATACAGTGTACATGTATTAGTCAAAGTGTATGTGATTATGTTTATAGCATCCCATGTTATAAAACATACAACATACAGTATATGCACTGACATGTATATACAGTGAGCTAGGCAAAGCTGTGCTTGGAAAATGCAAAGGTTCTGGCATCTTTTTTAAAAAGAGAAAAAAGAGAAAAAGACTCAATGGCAAGTTCATCGACTAGACCTAAAGCTTTGGATGTCAAGTCTCCTTTACTGTTTTATTGTGACTTTCGTTACTGTATGCGGGTTATCAAAGGTGTCTTGCATAAATTAGGTATTTCAAGACTCATATTCTGACATGGGTATAATTTGCCCCTGTGCTTATAGAATCTCTGTTGTACAGAGAACGAACTACAGTTTACAAAGTGGTGTGTACATACACACTCCCAGAGGTAATATGGGCCATTGGGTATGAACCGCAATAACAATGTTTGGACCATATCTGTAGTCCAGCACGGACAAATACTAGATGCTTCTGAATATAATTGCTTTCTAAACAACTGCTGAAATAGTGAGGACTCTTGATCCAGTGTTCTTCATGCAGAATGCAATGATCTTCTAGCTATTTCCTTACTCTAGCTTCATTGATATAATGTACTGATCATCACTTAGCTGTTTTTAGGAACATAAAAAACACTTCTAACATGCAATTTCTTCCATAGTGAAAAACCCCCAAAATGCCATTTTTTCATATGCCATGAAATTTACAATTATGAAGTTTACAATCCCAAGGTTTCTGTTGATATTCACAAAGTTGTCCGATGATTACCACTGTCTAATTCCAGAGTGTGTGGCTCACCCAGGAAAGCAGTGACATACTCATTAGCAGGCAGTCTCATTGCCTCCTCCCCAGGCTTAGCAACCACCCATTCTGTCTCCATGGATCTTCACATTCTGCACTTTTCACATAAATGGAATTGCAGTCTGTGTAGTCTTTTCTAGCCTGCTTCTATCTCATAGAATGCTTTCAAGCTCTACCTATGGGTTGTCATGGTCATGTAATTCATTCATTTAAGGCTGGGAATATTTCATAGTATGGTTACAGCACATTTTGTATAGCCATTAAGCTGTTGATAGACATATCAGCTGTATTCATTTTCCAGGGTAAGTAGTTCAGTAATTACACTACAGGTGCAGCTTTTATGTGGATATGTTTTAATTTTTCCTCAATATCATCTTGAAGTGGAATTACTGGGTGACATGGTAACTTCACTTTTAAGAATCTACCAATCTTTTCCCCCAAATGAACCATTTCACATCCTTACCAGCAAAACTCTTTCCACGTATCCATGCTTGTGTTGCCCATCATATGCATTATATAGCATATTCGTGGTAGGAAGTTATCATAATTTCACTTGAATTTTCTTTTTTGCAGATTTTCATATTTGAATTAGAAACAAGATTGTTTTACATGGCAATCCCAGTTCCCTCTCCCTCCCTTCCTCCCCTACCACCCCACCAACTAAAACTGTACCTATCACATATCCTTTCTGCTCCCCCTGGATGGTGAGGCCTTCCATAGGATGTCATCAGAGTCTATCATATCCTTTGGGATAGGGCCTAGGCCCTCGCCTGTGTGTCTTGGCTCAGGGAGTAACCCTCTATGTGGAATGAGCTCCTAGAGTCCACACCTATGCTAGGGATATCACTTGAATTTTCATACTGCTTGTTGGTGTTGACCTTTTCTCCATATGCTTACTAGTTATTTGTGTATCTTTTTAAAAGAAATGTTCATTTTCATTATTTTGTGCATCTTTAACTGGGTCACTTGTCTTATGTATTCAAAGAATGGTCTTCCTAATGTCAAATCATGTAAGAAATATGATGTGTAACTATTTCTCCCCTCTTACAGCTTTCCTTTTCACTTTACCATTTTTATAATGCATGAATTTAATTTCTATTAAGTCGAATATTTTTAATCAGTTGCTTCTGCTTTGTGTTATACCTAAAAAGTTATAGAGGCAGGAGAGATGGCTCAGCAGTTAAGAGCACTTGCTGTTCTTAGCAAAGGATTCAGATTCAGTTCCAACACCAACCTGGTGGTTTACAACTGTCCTGAAGTCCATTTCCAGGGGATCCAAGACCAGATCTGACCTCCCTAGATAGGAAGCACATACATGCTGCTCACACACACAGACAAGACATTCATACTCATAAAGATTATTTTTAAAACTTTTCTAAACAGAAATTATTGGCTAATCCAAGATAATTTACCTTGGATTTTAAATCTACGAAATCTTGTTTAAATCAACCTGATTTAAACACAGGTAGAGTTTCTGTAGTTTTAGCTCTTACATTTAAGACATTGATTTTTGCTGAATTAATTTTTGTATATGGTAGGAAGTTTACATCCAGGTGCATTCTTCAATATGTGGACAATCACAGTGCCAGCATCTAATGTCAACAAGATTATTTTTGCCTATGATGATGTACTTACATCCTTGGACAAAAACAATTGTCTAAAAACATGGGAGCTGGAGTGATGGCTCAGCCATTATGTACACACACTGATTTTTCAGAGGACCCAAGTTCAGTTTCCAGCACACATGTCATGCTGTGAACCCCAGCTCCAAGAGATCCAATACCCTTTCCTGTCCTCCACAGGGACCCACATGAATGTATACGTACTCACACATAGGCACATACATAAATATTTTTACCAATAAAATAAAAACTTAAAACACAAGGGTTTGTTACTAGCTGCTCAATTTCATTAACCGGCACACCCATTTTTTATTCCAGCAGCATTCTTGATTGATTTAACATTGTATTCCCATTCAAAGAATTGGATTTCATTAAGGCTTTCTTCAGAGGATATCACATCAAATTTTGAAACTTAGTATGAATCCTATAGTCATTTTCAAGATTGTCTCGGCTGTTTAGGCACCTTGGATTTCCATGTGAATATCAAAATCAGCTTGTCAGTCACTGGGAGGAAAACAGCAGTGAGGTTCTGAAAGGGATTCTATTCATTCTGCCAACCTGCTTGGGCACAGTTACATCAACAGTGTTGAGTAGCTCATCTGTGAGCATTGTCTTTCTACTCGTTGAGATTGTTGCAAAGTGTCTTCAACCCTGCTCGGCTGCTTTAAGGATCCCAGCGTTGCACTTGCATTGTGCATTGTATTCCTAATTGTTTCTCTTTTTATGCTATTGTAAATGGAATTGGTTTATTATAATTTTTGGTTGCTTATTGCTAATGTAAAAAGATACAACGGTTTAATATATTGATTTTGCATCTTGAAAACTTGCTGACCTTCTTAGTTTTTATGGGTTTTTTGCTGATTTCTTAGAATCTATTACAAATAAGATCATGTGATCTGCATATATAAGCCAAATTCTTCTTTTCCAGTAGTCATGCTTTTTATTTGCTTCTTACACAATTATCTGGGTATCATTTCTAGTAAAGTGTGAGAAGAAATAGCAAAATGAAATCAAAATCACATCTTCACTTCTTAGTCTTTCCCAGAAGAAACAATTATCATCTTCACTTACACAGTAATCTACTTTGGATTAATGCCAAATTAGTTTTAATACTATTAAAAAAAAAGACTTCAATTCTGTCCTGCTCTGTCTACTCCTGGCAGCATATTTTCACACAAATTCCACCTTACCTACTGTGTGCCCATTAACACAGAAACATACCATTGTTACTCTATGAAGTTTTACTCTATATGAATTTTCCTTTAAGTCATACAGGACAAAGTTACAAAAACTGTTCTTATACAATCTTTTCAAGCTGCCTGTGCAATTGCTTCAGCTAATGCTGTCTGTTTTCTCATATGGATTCAAGTTCTTGCCTAATTCACTTAATGTCTGTTGGGAGCCAAATCTCAGGGCTTGGCATGAGATCCTAGGCCATTCTTGGCCAGCCACATAGTTGTATATTAACCTTTACATCGGAGCTCCTTAGAACCTCAACTCAAGAAAAGAAACAACTTGACCCAGTCCTCCACCCACAGGCTCAGTCACTTAGGCAAGCCTTCCTGGACCTCTTACTCATAAACTCTTTACCCTGCCAAACATCCTCTGTGTGGCTTCCTAATATCCTGCCTATACTAACACGTGGTACACAAACAACCCATTCTGCCCCTCCCCATATCCTGCTCTGCTGACTATATAAGCTAGCCTGAGAAAAGTAAAGTTTGCCACTTGATCAGAATCCTGTCTTGTGGTCGTTCTTTCTGCATTTCTTGTCCCCCATTCCCTATCCCTGACTCTCTTGCCCGAGGTTGACATCCTGCAGGTCAGGACAAACGCCAGCCTGGAGGACTCTGACAAATTTTAATTTTTTAAGATTTATTACTATCTTCAGGGCTCAGAGGTTAAGAGCACCGACTGCTCTTCCAGAGGTCCTGAGTTTAACTCCCAGTAACCACATGGTGGTTCACAATCATCCGTTATGAGATCTTGTGCCCTCTTCTGGCATGCAGATATACATGGAAGCAGAATGCTGTATACATAATAAATAAATAAAATCTTTTATAAACAAAGATTTATTACTATTTTCTATGTTCTTGATGGGGGATACGATGGCGCATGGATGTCAGGGGTCTGTTCTCTCCTCCTACCTTTATGTGGATTCAAGACATCAAATTAACAGATGTGTGGGGCAAGCACCTTACCTACTGAGTTATCTCACCAGAGATTCACCAGTTATTATCTTTCACTTTAAAGTGATAGCTTTAGTGGACATGGGACTCTTGTTTGAAAGTCTTTATTTGAGCCCCTAAAATATCTTCCCACTGCTTCAGCCCCATCCACCTCCCACCTCTGGGGCCTCTAATCCCAAATCAGTGATGAGGAGAATAAGAATCACAGTTGTACATAATGAGTTGCTTCTCCACTGATGGCAAGGTTGTCTCCTTGTCTAGCTATCAGCAAGCTGATTATACCATTTCTAGATGAAGACCTTTTTCAGTTCATCCAGATGAATGTCACCAAGCTTATTGAGTTTTCAGATTAATGTTTTTCATCAAATTTGGGAAATTTCAAGTCATTATTTCTTTAAATATTTTTCTGATCTTATTACGTTTCTCATCCTGGGTCTGTTTTCATGGGTATTTTGATAAAGTTAATGGTATCCAAAAGTTCTCTCAGGCTCTACCTAGTTCCCTTCATCCTTTTTCTATGATTTTTACCTAGTAGTCTCAGTGGATCTATCTTCAAGTTTCTGATTATTTTTTCTGCCTTCTGAAGTGTACTTTAAAATCCCAGTAGTTATTTTGAACCTCTCTCTCTCTCTCTCTCTCTCTCTCTCTCTCTCTCTCTCTCTCTTTCTGTGTGTGTGGGGGGGTGTTTATTCACACTCGTGTAGGGGGCAGGTATTCCAAAGAACCATAAAAACAGCAGTTTCTTATTCCTGTTCCACTGGAACCTTCAGAGTAAGGTTTTCAGCGGGATGTTCCCATGACCAGAGAGCTACCATGCCTTCCCAGCCATGATGGGATATACCCTCAAAATGTGATTCAAAATAAGTCCTTCTCCCTTAAGTTTGCATGGTAGGTCAGCAATCAGAAGAGCAGTGAATGTAGAAAATTGGTACCAAGAGTGGGGTTGTTGCCATAATAAAATTAACCAGGGGGTTTATAAGCCAAAATACCATGTAGTTAATTGGCTTACAGGAAAGGGGATAAAGATTTTGGAGTTTCATGATACAAAAGCCCTTGAATGCTGTAGGCAGAGCCTAACAGGCTATTCCAATAGGTGTGCAGTAGACTAGAAAACTGATGAAAATGTAAATAGCAGAAGCCCCGTGAATGAGGCTTAAGAAAGGAACAAGTGCTTTATTAGAATTAGAGCCATTCATGTTATGTTCTAGAAGAGCATCTGTCTGCGTTCTTCCCTTGTCCTCAAATTTTGAGTGAGGCTAAATTCAGAAGTAATGGACTAAATTCTTTGGTGGAGGAAATTTCATAATGGTGTGGCAACAAGTCTGTAGCATATATGTTTGCCATCTGCTTTTAGTGAGGCTTAGAGTAAGAACTCAAAGCAAAAGCAGAGCAGAAATATGTGGAAATCTGTAGTTTAGCCAGGAAAGGAGCATGAATATGTTTATATTTCAGATAAGTGGGTAAGAAACTTGCTGACAGAACAGCTACAATTATTAAAATGATTAATACCAGTAAGAACAAACCTCACACTTTGCACTGGAAGAGTAGTAAAAATGCACTAAGGGAAAGACTTTATCTATCAAAAACTCCAAGGTATAATAATGTGAGCTCACTTGGGAAACTTTCATTTCTTTAGTCTGTTATCTTCATTTCTCCCATTTGAAATGATAAATGTTTATTCTGGGCTATTACTCTCTGGAGGTATGTAACTTGTTTGTTCATTTTACAGGGGCCCACAATTAAGAGTCTTAAAAGAGACTTTGAACTTTTTAATAGTGTTTGAATTTTGAAGTTGGACCAAAAGCACATTTTGCATTATAAGATGTCCATACAGCTTTGGGGAACGGGAACAAAATGTGAGTGAGTGTGAAATGAGCTTTGCAGGCTCATGTGTTTGAACACTTGCTCGTCAACTTGTCACTGGTTTTGGTGGTTGTAAAGCCTTTGGAAGGTGAGGTCCCCATTGGAGGACATGGGTTACTGGGTTAGGCCCTCAGGGTTCATAGTTGGCCCCTGCTTCCTGTCTCAGCTTCCTGTTTCACTGGGATGTGTGGAAGGATTCCCAGATGCATACTCCCACTGCCATGGAGCTACTTGCCTCCATTTCTTCCCCAACATGATGAACTACACACTCAGACGATGAACCAAAATAAATCTTCCCTTTAAAACAAACGAGAAGAAACATCAAACAATACATAAATGTTTCTCTTTCCTGCCACTCTCTATTTGGTGACATCATTCTCACTTCTTTAATTATTCATACCTTATTTTAGATCTTAGAACAAATTTTAAATCACTAAAAGTACTTTTTTAATAATTTCAAAGTCTGAGCCTGGCGGTGGTGGCGCACTTTAATCCCAGCACTCGGGAGGCAGAGGCAGGCAGATCTCTGTGAGGTCAAGACCAGCCTGATCTACAAGAGCTAGTTCTAGGACAGCCTCCAAAACCACAGAGAAACTCTGTATTGGAGAAAAAAATCAAAGTCTGCTTCATCAAGGACACTTTCTGTTCATTGCTTTTATTTATTTTTATCAGAGATTGAGATATAGTCATGTGTTGTGGGATATTATTTTAACTAGGTAAAGATGTGTTACATTGGTTTGTGCTGCCTTTGTTTAATTATGTAAAAACGTGTTGCATTCGTTTCACCTTGCCTAAGACACCTGTTTGATCTAATAAAAAGCTAAATGGCTAATAGCTAGACAGGAGGGGTAGGTGGGGCTGGCAGGGTGAGAGATTAAATAGGAGAAATCTAGGCTCAGGAGAGTAAAAGGGAGACTAGGGAGAAATAGAGGGACATGCCTTGGGTCAAAAGCCAGGCCAGCCAGACATAGAGACAGAAAGGAAGTATGATATACAGAAAGAAAGGTAAAAAAGCCCCAAGGAAAATGTAGAAATAGAGAAACAAAATAAGAGCTAAGCTAAGGCTGAGGATTTAAAACTAAACAGTCTCTGTGTTGTGATTTGGGAGCTGGTGGTGGCACAAAAGAAAGCCTGCTACAGTCATGACTTCACTTTAATTCTATAATGTGGAAATGTTCAGTCTGAGTCAATGCTCTCTCTGGTATTCATTTTTGCTGGTTTTGAAAACTGTCTGATGGCTTCGGTGAACTAATTCTCTTAGATCTATTATTTGTTCTGTTTCAGACACTGGCCTTTTTGTTCAATGAATTTGTTTATAACCTAACACTGGACAGAGTTTCTAAATACAGGGAGAAAAAAAACTGTTCTGATTTCAAGGGACAGACAGTACTTTGGAGCACACCATCTATGTTCAAATGAATATAACAACTCATTTTATGCTTCCACAGAACCTCAAGATCAGACAAAGGTGAAAGCATATGGCCCTCTCAGATCTTTAATGACCATGTGCAGAGCATTTGAAATATGCACAGCCTGTACTTCCAGGGGCTTTGTGAATCCCAAGATGATGTCAGAGATTTGCAAAGTGCCTATGGAAATCTCATCCCCTCTCCTTTCCTTAAGCATTTGGCTTAACTGTTTTACCACCCCAGGCAGGCTCAGAGTTAAAGGGATGTGTCCCAGGCAATCATAAGACATGTCAAAGGATAGATAATGTTCTCTAGCAGTGAGGCTTTGAAGGGACTCCAGCCACATGTGTTTTCCTATGACATAGTCAGGTGACAGGCTTTCATTGTGATTGTAGGTTGCTGTTTAGTGATGGTATGGAAAAGCTGATGAGAGGGAAATGGGGCAAGGCAGGTCCACACGCCAGAAAGAACACTGTTCTGAGATCCATCCAGTTGTCTCGACTTTAGGTTACTGCATGCTTTTGATTAACTGCCAGAGCTTTTCTAGTGGTTAATAATGCCACTTTTCCCATGGGTTTTATGGAGGAGAACACTAGTGGAGGTACTTAGTCCACCATCTTCACTAAAACCAATCATATATTTCCTTCTTTAACAAAAATGTAAAATGCAAATCACTCAATCTGATTCAAGTCTCTCTTCACACTGAATTCCAGCCAGACTTGCTCTGATAGCCTCATCTTCCGTTAATTCCACTAACTCTCTACTCCAACCAAGTCAGTTCCCTCCTGTTGCCTGAACAGATGTTGGTCATTCCCACATATGGCCCTTTGTAAACTATCCCCCCTACCTACAGCTCCCCTTCCTTCCCTCTATCAAAACTCCCTTCTATCAAGCCATGCTTAAATCTTCCCTCAATT
Organism: Cricetulus griseus; assembly: GCF_003668045.3. Lineage (NCBI taxonomy): Eukaryota > Metazoa > Chordata > Mammalia > Rodentia > Cricetidae > Cricetulus > Cricetulus griseus. The sequence goes on along the minus strand of NC_048596.1, from coordinate 45,345,160 downwards.
CTTCCAGAAACTTCTATGTGTAGAGGACTTTCCTCACAGTCTCTGTCACTCAGGGTGTCAGCAGCTCACCTATTGCCTTGCATTGTCTTAACATTTGCCTTCCTTCACCAATCATATCTTGTTGAATAAACTACTGTTTAAGTTAGCTGAGAGTGAGTCCATATTTAGGTTGGGATCATACCACAGATTATTTAATTGAACCAAATCAGACAAAACTAAATCCCATCCCTTTGGCACTCACTAACTCACAGCTACCTCCCAACTCTTACTTTCTACTAATAATTTGCTAAAGACATTTTCTTCAAGAATCAATTAAATTTTATTTAATTTCTCTTTTGCAAGGATGTGAGGATGATTTCAAAGTAGCCAAATAGACATGGTTTGCTATTTTCTAGAAAGATTTCTAGGAAACCACAGAGCTAGACAAGACCTTGAACATACCCAAGTAAGAATGAGCTCTTCTCAATTAACCACACAAGCAAACATGAGAAATGGATGACATTGTCTTTGGTTGATTTGACCAACATGGTTAATTCTTCCTTGTAGATACTTTGTTCATTTTTCTTGTTACCCCATTATATTTGCCCAAAGACATATTATGTGAGAAATGAATAATCACCATCAATAAATCGGTAATAGCAGCAAAAAAAAATTCTTACCCCTGAGATTCTTAGCCTGTCACTGTCGAATCTCAATAAGAGTTGGAGGTGGACAAGAGAACAACTTTAAATTCCAGAGGAATGGGCTCTCCTGTTGCAAAAGACAATGGAATACCACACATTGTAATTGTTGCAAGGAGATACATTACACAGATAATTAATTGAATATTGGTTGTCCAGGCATGAAGTAAATAGCTTCTCATGTTGAGGAAAGAAATGTTATATACATATCCATGTATCAACACCTTATAAAATAAGAGTGCTCTATAATAAATATATTCAAGTTGCTCTTCCCAAGATGCTGCAAGAACAATTCTCTTGAGATCCTTTTTGTCGTATTTTTGAAATATCAAGTAGTTCAGATGAAATAAAGACAGCAGTGATCTTCATCTTTCAAGTCTGTACTTTGCTAACATGAGTGATGATTCAGATGAATCTTGTTCTTACCCTAAATTATCAAATAACTCGTGAAAGTACCTTTTCCTTTATGAAGCAGGAGGACTCTTCATTTCACCTGGCATTAACTTCTTCAATCCTGACTTAGATTCTCCCTGTTCTGCCATTCTTCCTGACTCTAAGGCCAAATCTTTTAGCTTCCCAGCTGCTGCCACAAGGTCAATGCACTGGGGCTCCCTCTGCCTCAAAGTTTGCCCTGCCTAGTCCCTCCAAATAATGCTTGTCCCCCCAACTAAGTCTCCATCCAGTATTTCTCCATCTGTAAGATGGCCTTGACTGCCTAATTATAAAATAGCCCCCACACCGCTATCAGCATCCTCTATCCAATTTCCCTGATTGTCTTATTCCTTTAGTAGCCATCAGTGACTGAGACACAATGCATTGTAAATAGGATACATTCGTTTTTGTGTTCCCCATAACTGTGGTATAAACTATAGAGAATTAGGTACTTTGTACTTTTTGTCCACCACTTTATCTCAAACATTATACAGAACCTTCCAGATTTGCTCCAGAGATACAGAAATGAATGAACACACCACATATTACACAAATGCCTGTGAACATAATATAAGCAGGTTTATACTTGGTATACTCAGGATGATGGATTCGAATGCTGTCAGAGGCTGGTCAGATGAACTATAGGTGAGAATAAAGCAAAGAGGATGGAGAGGCCAGTGATGGCATGCCAGGAAACTTCCAGAAAACTGTCAAGAAGAACTCAGCACTGTTGCCGTTTATGCATCGTCTGCCACACATAAACCACAAAGCTATACACCAAGTCAGAACAGGGAGGCAGAGCTGTATCATTTACAAAGCTAAAATACATGATGTGAGCCCTCACACTAACACTAACACACTAAAGCCAGGGCTTTTCTTTTTTCTTTTTCTTTTTTTTTTTTTTTTTTTTTTTTTTTTGAGACAGGGTTTCTCTGTGGCTTTGGAGGCTGTCCTGGAACTAGCTCTTGTAGACCAGGCTGTTCTTGAACTCACAGAGTTAATCCCAAGTGCTGGGATTAAAGGTATGTGTTACCACCATTCGGCAGGGCTTTTGTTTGTTTGTTTTGTTTTGCTTTTAAGATTACCCCCAAGAACAGGATCCACGGGATTTAGGTACACTTTAACCAGAGATGGGATTATCCACCTTTGATATGTTATGAGTCTTAAAAGGCCCGTTGCTCCATAAACAAACAAAAAAATAGACAGACAGACAGGCAGGCAGGCAGGCAGGCAGGCAGACCGACAGACAGACAGATAGACACTCCTCCAACTGGCCTAGACCCAAGGGAAAGTAACTGGGTGGTAGAAAGTGCAAATTCACCACTGGTAAACACCTGAGGAAAACAAACTTACATTGATGCAAAAATATAAGACAGTTTCCTGTTCATGGATGTTTCCTATGAGAAAGATAAAAAGTATATATGAGCAAGAATAAAATGGTAACTAAGTAGCCGGATAGGGAGCTTGAGACAACAGCCAGCAGAGACTTGAGCAAAGATAACAGAAACAGCACACCTACAGAAGAAAAAAAAATAGCATTAGATGATCTAGAGTTTCTTTTTCAATAAAGTGAAACTAAAGAAGCTATAAATAATATCAAAGAATACAAGCAAAATGTTGAAATTAAAGCACTCTAAAGCCCTGCGGGGGGGGGGGGGGGTTGAGGGAAGAATAAATATTCTGATTCATTTTAAGGCATTGTTAAGTCAAATATGTATGAGAATCTTTTCATCAATATAATGGAAATCTCACTGTAACTGAAACCTCAGTCTAAACTTGATTAATAAACAGGAGAAGGGATTAAAAGAAATAGAAAAAAAGAAGGCATTGTCAATACAAGACACAAAATAAAAGGGAAAAATAAATACAAATGTTTCAGTACCTCCAATAAAAAATGAACAGATTGAACTAACCAGCTCAGAGAAAAAGGTGTGGCAATCAGTTGCTTGTTGCTAATCCTGCTGTATTAAATTAAAGTGGCTACCTTGGGGGCACAGGGGGGCTTGTAAATAGGAGAGGGTATGTGGAGTCTTCTGAAGTGATTTAAAAAAATCTGTGCTCATCTGGTGATTGAAAGAGAGAGAGAACCAATTCAGAGAGCTTCAAGGCCATAATTTGCATGTTTCTAACACATAAAAATTTTAAATAAGACTCCGTATCTCTGTGCTTATTGTAAAAGCACCACACATACATGTGAACACATAAATGCACCTGATATTCTGCATGTACAAATATATACATATTTTATATTCTCATCAAGTCTGAAAGGGATTAAAGCAATATAAATAGACCTTGTGTGGTCTGTTTCCTGGAAACCTGAAAATCACATACCTAAAAGTACTTTAAACTGTGAAATAAAATATTAAGCACATTCTATATATTATTAAATATATGTATATTAATTAAATATATATTAATTTCAGCATAGTTGTTTTTCTGCATATTCTATAAATAACACATTATTCTTGATCTGCTCTGTAGAAATTTTTCACCCCTACACCCCTATCAGTAGCCAGGGTGTGAAGAGATGCACATAAAACTTCTACTTGGGAGTGATGCAAAGGTGTAATTGAGATGGATCAGGAGAAAGCAGGGCCGGGGTGGAGGGAGAGAGGAGGCACTCCTGTTCAGAAGCAAGGACAGAGGCAGGCAGTGGAAGAGCTGTAGAATGAGGCTGTGAATGGGGCTGGGATGCCGTAGTCCTAGGAAGCAGGTAGAGTAAAGAAATGTCCAAAAGAGAGCTTCATATGAGCAGGAGTACAGGAGAAAATGACAGGAGGAAATTGGGACCTGGAACCCATGCTGGCATTCTAAAGATAGGGTACCATAACAAAAGCAAAGGACACTCCTGTTAGAACAGCCAGGAAGACAGCAGAATGGGGAGGCTGTCACGTCAAATCCTTGCTCTGGACCCCAAACCAACACCAGAGAGCAGTGGTAGCAGCAAGCAAGAGCCATCATGCAAGCCTACTAGTTATCTAAAATTTAATAGCATAGTTTGTGTGCTCAGGCTTATACACACATTCATATGAACATGACTGAGCATATGTGATAACAGGAAAAACACTCCTGAGGCTAGAGACAAAGCAAGACCATGCATTTATCCAGCAAGAAGCACAAACCAGGTCTCCATCTCAAGGGTAACATTGACCTTGATGTCAGACCCTAACTTCAGGGGTTAGAACTTTATCCTGCCTACAGAGGCATAACATCAGGAGAATGGAACCATGGGTGAGACTTTACACTGCTTACAAGGTCACAATAATCAAAAACCGAGAGGCTAAAGTATGCTCGTGGTGGTTAATTTCATACTACCAGGACAAAATAAGGGGAAGGGGGATTTACTTTGGTTCATAGTTTCATCCAAACTTATGTGGCTCTATAGATGAGGACTTGTGATGAGGCTAAACATCTAGGCAGGGAAGTCACAGTGGAAATATGGATGCTTTCTTCATGGCAGTCCAACAGAAGAAAAACAGAAACGGGCTGGTGCCCAGCTATACATTCAAAAGATATATCCCCAACAACTTTAACTATACCCTACTCTGAAATTTTGAATCCATCAGCATATTGTTTAGTCAGAGTCCTCATGGCCTAATCCTCTCTGTTAATGCTCACAGACACACCCGAGTGTGATTTGCTGACTTTTTCAGCATCTCTTAATCCAAGCAAGTTGGCAAAACTTACACATGGTGTGAACCCAAGATGAAAGTTCCTCCAGGTCTGTGGCCAAAGTATCTGTCAACCAATCGTCAAATGGTTCTCTCTATGTTCTTATAGACATGAGCTCACAATGCAGTCCACAAAAACATGTAAAGGTACAAATGTATTGTGAACAAGAATCCATAAATAACAACCAGCTTATCAAATATGGAATATATCAAATACTGGATATGTTTGAAGAAATAAAACAAAGAATTCAAAACTTGATGTAGGGGTAAGGCAGAGGAAAGGATGGCAGAAGAGAAACCAGCAATGAGGCTGTTGGAAAAGATACGTGGAAACTACTATTTTATAAGCTTCAGCTTGATTTGTTAATGTCAAGTAGTTTCTTTGTCATTCCTCTACACAGAGAATAATGATGGTACTCCCAGAAGACACTGGTGGTTAAATAAAAAGCCCAGTACAGGTCATGGCATACCACCCCTCAAGCTGTTGGTCAGTGGTGTCAGAGACCACAAACAACAAAAACTATTTCCAATGCTCTTGGTTGTCCACCACAATTTTATGGTAAGACTCTATTGCTAAAGACACCACACATTTTGGTCATATGGCATGTAGAAATCAAGTTGATACTGAACAGAAAGCTTCTCCAAGTGCCAAGCTTTAGAGTACCCGAAGGTGCTATGCAAACTGCTGGAGGAGAAACTCAACAACTGTCTTTCCCAGCTATGAACCATGTGAACTACAATAACCCTGGAGTGGCAAGCATGTAATCATGATATGAATGTTATGGGGTAGAAAAAAAAACTGATGCTTGGTTGGATTTAAGGCCCACTCTAGTCTTAGGAAGAAGATGCTCTCTCGAGAGACAGAAATAGAATACAATATTATGGAAAGATTAAGAGGGAACTAGAGGAGGAGGATTAAATAGGGAGGAGGGATGGGACAGAACAGTAAAGGAGGAAATATGGGAGGACAACTAATACTAAAGGCCATTTTGTAAGAAAAACACATGAAAGACTACTACTGTAGAAGTATGTGTGTGTATATATATACTTCTACAGTAGTATATATATATATATATATATATATATATATATATATGAAATCTAAATGGAGTCATCAAATAATAGAAGAGACAATGCCCCACCTAGACATCTTATGCCACCAAGTAGGACCCCAGTGCTAGAATGGGTTGTAACTTGTTGAGTATTGGCCAAAGGGCCCCCCCAAAACATCACAGGTTATTTCTAAAGCAACTGGTTGCTCTCCACATCTGACAGTAAAATCTGATTGCTCAAGACAATATTCAATGATGTCATCAAGCACAGAGAAGTTGAGCTGGTGCCTAACTAGAAGCTTTCCTCCTACTCACTAGCATTCATGGTTCTAGAAGTTACTCTACATGCCACCAGAGGACATAGGTAATCATCAATATCACCCAGCTACAGACCCTGAGAACTATAACAGCAACCTGCCTCCAAGGGTCCGGCCCCAACCAAAAAGCTATTTATAATTGATAGCTGCACAAGTGGAATTGGTTTTCTCCAATGGAGTGCCACTATGTTTATCTACCACACTCTGAGGCAGGCTCTGTGTCCAGTAGTAGTTAGCCAACACAAAATGAATATCATGGTTTTTTTGTGGGCTTTTGGTTTCATTTTGGTTTTTTTTAATTTGTTTTTTTTGGGGGGGGGTTGGTTGATTGGTTGGTTAATTTTAATTTTCGTGTGTGCGTGCGTAGCTGGGAAGGACCTGGGAGGAGTTGGGGGAAGGATAAAACATGATCAAAATATATTATGTGAAAATTTAAAAGAGGGAAAGATGGGGGGAGATACTCACAGTCGAAACTTCATATGAACCAGCAGGAAGCTTCCCTTTAGCTGGCTAGCTTTCATAATGCCAGAAGGTGCTATGCAGGCTACTGGTAAAGAAGAGATACCCATGGTCTTATCCAGCACTGAACCCTGCCTGCTACACTATCAACCTTCCAGACAAGATGAGCCCATGGCACTAATAGTGGCCTGACTGCTATGGGTAACTTGCCACTTTCTGATTAGATTTGAGGCCTGCCTCACAGGAGGCATTTTCAGACCTGGTATTGTAATCTTGGTCAAAAGCCCATAGCTGGGCCAGTAAAGTGCTGCAAGTAAGACTATGAGTGCTCAACCCTTAATGCGACATTTATTTGTCACCCCACTCTCCACCAAAGCTCAGGGAAATCCTAGAAGAAAATGCAAAAGAATTTAAGAGCTGGAATATGGAGAATGCTATGAAATGCTGTCATCTAGACATGACATGGCTATTGCACTCATGACTCAACAGCAGCCATAGTGGCCTGCACAAGACCTGTTCAAGATTAATCCAGTCAACATTCCAACATAGATGGGGAAGGTCCTTGCCTGGCCCCACCTTTTATAGAATCTCTATTGTCAGTGAATAGTAGCTGGAGGAGGGAGAACTATTCTTGTTTAGAGGTAAGTTTGCCATGCTCCAATGGATAGTAGACCTACTCTCATGCACTTGTGGGTAGCACTAATTAGACTTTGCTAGTTACCCCCTTTCAAAAAAAGGAAAAAGACATGAAGTTAGAAGGAGGACATGTTGGGGGAGTTGGGCAGGGATGGAGAAATGGGGGAAGGGATATGATAATGTTTTAATGTATACATGTATGGAATTTTCAAATAAAATTGTAATAAAAATGTCCTTTTATATGACCACATTCCCTGTTGAACTTAAAACTCTTAGCATCACTTTCTTCCCAAAAAACAGAAGCACTGAACTTTATTATCTCTCTCTTCTCCCAGAGAAACAGCTAAAGTGTCTTCTAGCAACTGCCTTAATGTGATGCACTGAAGAAAGAAGAAATATTTGGATAAGAAAACAGAGCCAGGAAGGTTGCTCAGTGGCTACAGGCTCACACTGCCCTTGCAGAGGACCTGAGTTCAGTTCCAAGCACACATGTGCTTACTTTTAACTCCAGGTCCAGGGGATCAGATATCCTTTTGGCTTCTTCAGACACCTGTTCTAATGGGCACATACCCACACAGAGACCCATAATTAAGGATAGTAAAATAAATCCTTTATAAAGAAAAATAGATTTCACTCCAAAGAAAAAGAAAGAGCTGCATGAACCTACAAAGTGAAGGGGAGGGGACAGACAAAAAGTTCAGTGAAAATGAAGAAAGGTGAGCCAAAGAGTTCCAGGAACAGAAACCTCTACTCAAATGCCCGCCAACCTAACCCACAAGGCAAGCTCATGGTTCCCACAAGCCTGTCTAGTCATAGGTCCTGCTGAGACAATGATCCTTCCAATAGAAGTGGGCCAACAGTCCCTCCAGCTCAGGAATGTGTGGCTAGGCACTGTCCTCTGACTACTGTTTAAACCTGAGCTGTCCTAGAGGCCAAACAAGGGGTAACATTCACAAAGCCAGCAAGCCAGAATTCAATATGCCAGAGCTCCAGAATGAGAGACATCTTGGGAGATAGCTGTGGAAAGCAGGATGAGTGGGTACCAACAAACCATGGTCTAGGTAACAGGAGGCCTGACAGAGACAGGAAAGTAAGTAGGAAAAGGCAGCCCCAACTTCGGTGACTGGGAACAGCCTCATAAAATCAGGATAACTCTGGCTTTGGCAGCCTGGGTGTGTCAGTGGGTATATCAGCCTCTGCAACCAGCATGTGCTGTGAGACTCACTGTAGAGCACAGAAACTGTGAAGCTTCAGGGTATAACTGAACACCTCCACCATATCGCTCCAATAGAAATGACCGAGTGTTTTTAAAGACAGGTTTGCCTATATAGAGCTCAGTGTTGTCCCATTATCAATACACTTGGATGATACTCTTCCACTAAAGCACTAGCAATTCCAGAGGGTACAAGCCTGGGTATTATCTCTTAATGAACCAGAGCTCACTGACTCAGATAGACTGGCTAACCAACCAGCCAACTCCAACTGTCCATGTGTCTCTGTTCTCCAGAAGTATGTAGATGTTTTACCTGGCTCAGACCACAATAGGACACGTGATAGGCAGTAATGCTGGCAACAGAAAACTTTAAAAATAGAATAAAGTCAGGAGAAATCAAATGACTTGAAGTCTCCCTTCCCAATATTCCAGGATCACAGAACAGCTGGTGAGAACTGCAATAGATCCTGGAGCCAACAGGGACAGAACCCTATCCATCTCTGAGAGCAGAAAGCAAAGTGAAGGAGTTAAACTCTCCCACTTTTTCAACTTGAATTTGTTTCATTTCTCTGGGAAGGACAAACATGTGTATTTCCCAACAAAAGGTTGTTTATCCACTGTATCCTAATTGATGAGGAATGTCCTTTTGTATTTATGTTTCTCTTATTGGTTGATGAATAAAACACTGATTGGCCAGTGGCCAGGCAGGAAGTATAGGTGGGACTACCAGACGAGGAGAATTCTGGGGACAGAACACAGAAAGAGGCTATGAGGTGACACCATGTAGCTGAGGAAGGAGTTAACAGGTCCGGACCCTTCTCCAGTAAGATAAGACCACATGGAAATACATAGATTAATAAAAATGGGTTAATAGTTAAAAGAGAGCTAGCCAATAAGAAGCCTGAGCCATCAGCCAAACAGTTTATAATTAATATGTCTCTGTGTGTTTATCTGGGGCTAATTGGCTGTGGGGCCAGGCTGGAAAGAAACTCCAGCTATACCCTTACATTCAGAGTGGAGAAACTATACCCTTACATTCAGAGTCGAGAGAGAAAAAAACAGAGGGCCTAAGTCAGCCTCGTGGCATCTCAAGGGCAAACCCAGCAGTCCCCTTCTGAGTCACTCCAAAACTTGTGCAGATGTGTCCAATTAGAAATATACTAATGTAACTAATGCTTGCTTAACCAATTAAGTTTGAGATGACCTAATTGCCCCCTGAAACTCCCGTAGCTATGCTTTAAAGGAGCCTGCATGTTCCTCTCAGGGTTTGTAGCCATTTTGTTGCCAACCCCACATGCATGTGCTATAATCAACACTTTTTGCTGTTTCATACAATATGAGTCTGGGGTGTTTCCTTTGAGCCTACAAAAGGACTACACTACGGTGTGACACTAAGGTTGTGGTAGGCCCCCTCCTGGGGTGGTCACTGTTAGCAGGAACCCTCAGTAAAGAATCCCATCCTACAGTCCTGAACAGTGCAGCCTAATAGCTGCAGCAGATTTTAAGTCAGCAGGCCAAAAGTCCTAAAGAGCTAAGTGAACACAAAGCGAGGGGACTGAGGTATGACTCTGTTAGGTTGTGGATGACTCCCCCAAAGCTGTCACTGAGATCCGAGACAATGCATCTCAAATGTTCCCATGATACCTTACCACACCATGCACGACACAGGCAGACACATACACTGCCTAATCAAGGTGGGAACTAGGAACTATCCTGTTCAACTCAGAAGCTCCCGCCCAAAAGTAACTGGCCCCAACTCCATAGGAACAATACACACCCCCATGTAGCTCAACAGCTTTCAACTAGAATTGCAAACTGCACCTCCCCCAATAGCACAGTTTACTGTATGAAATATCACTGGGAAGAAAAGAACTCAAAATCCATCCCAACAGGGAAGAAATACTGACTGTGACTGGGTGATTGTTTTAAAACTAATGTATTGTTATTACACTTTGACTTTTTGTTGTTATTGTTGGTTTTTATTATTTTTAAATTTTTAATGTTATTTTTTCTATTTTTAATCTTCACTTTGGTAGAACTACCTTGCAACAATATTGTTTTTAGCTCGTATATTGCTCAGTTATATTGTTTGATTGCTGTGTAAACACCTCTGCCCATCTACTACAGTGTGCCTTTACCATTCTCCCTACACACACGTATGCATTTTTCTCTCTTTCCAACCCCTATTCTTTTCTCTTCCCCAAGCCCTCCTTGTTTCACTTTTCAACTATAAAATTTAATAATCTCTAAACTCCATGGTTCCTAACAGCTTCCCAAATCCTACCGGATATTTTTTCCCACCACATTTTTTTCTCAATTAATCTAATACTAATACCCAACCTACATTCCCTGTACTGCTAATCTTAGTGATCAGTAATCTATTATTCACAATACTGTGCTGACATGTTGGTCCTTTACTTGTTACTGAAGTTAAATAGTCCACTGTTTATAACTGGCCAGTATTACATTGGCATAGGGAGCCACACAATAATTGTGCATCTAACATTCCAAAACTCCTTGAGCACAGAGACTGAGGTATTAAGTTCTAAACTATTCACCTCAACTCTCCTACAACTTAGCCCCACTTGAATTTTGAAATATTTGAAATGACAACACAGCCAATAAAAAAATCCAACCAGCAAAACTACAGGTATGTAAATATCAATTCAGTAATATAAGAAACATGAAGTCAGTATAAACCCTCCAAGAAAAATACCAGTTACACAGTAATGGTTCCCAGTGAAAGTGAATTAGATAAGAATCCCACCAAGACATAGAATTGAAAAGAATTATTATAAGAATGTTTAATAAAATCAAGATGCAAATAAACTCCTAAGTGAACCTGAAGAAAATATAAACAAACAGCTCAAGGAAAAAGGAAAGTCAATATATATGAAGCAAATACAATGAAGATAGTAAAAAAAAGTAAAATTTCAAAACTTTAGACATGAAAAATTCATAAATCAAATCAAAAGAAGCTCAATAGAAAGCTTCACCAATAAAATACATCAAGTAAAAGAGAAACTACCTAGAATAAAAGACAAGATGAATGAATTAGAATACTCAGACATCAATAAAGACAGTCAGAAAATATGAAGAGAATGTATGAGCTCTTTGTAACACCATTCAAACACAAAACTTATTAATCATAGGATGAGAAGGAAAAGAACTTCAGTATGAAGGTATAAAGAATATATTCTTCAGGGACCTGTCAAGTTGCTTAATGGGTAAAGGTATTTGCCAGGCTTGTTTGATGACCACAGCCCAATCCACAGAACCCACTTAAAGATAGGAGAGAATAGATTCTACAAGGTAGTCCATTGACATGGAATGTAAATGTTCCCACTATTATGTATCACACAAACAGAGAGACAGAGAGACACACACAGAGAGAGACAGACAGACAGACAGACAGAAAAACAGAGAGAATAATAAATAAATGTAAATGTAATTTTTACAAATTATTTTACATTATAAAACATAAGCTGTTGGAATGTATTACCAGTAAACCTTCACTGCAGAAGAGAATTGAATGAATCCTCAGACTGAAGAGAAAATTCAACATATCCAGGAGACTTCTGAAACTAATAAACCATTCCAGAAGACTAGTTAAGGAATAGGAAGGTAACAAACACTACAAAATGACACAAATTTATACACACTTTTCATTTATAACTTTGAATATTAATGGACTAAATTTCCCCAATCAAAAGAGACTAGCAGATTGAATTACAAAACAAGATCCATCTTTTTCTTTTACCTCCAAGAAATGTATTTTACCATCAAACTCAAAAACAATCTTGGGGGCTAAAGAACAAGAAAAGATATTCCAGGTAAAGGGAACAAGGAAGAGAACATGAATAAGCCATTCCAGTATCAGACAAAATATACTTCAAATTAAAACTAGTCAGAATAGATAAAGAGGTTCTCTTCATACTGATTAAGGAAAAATTCATCCAAGGGAAATTTCAATTCCAAACACGTATTCAAGAAACACTGGAGCACCTAATCTCATAAAACAAACACTACTGGATATAAAGACAGAGCAACCCCAACACAATAAGAATAGGTGGTTCCAATAACTGCATTCTCACAAATACATAGGTCATCATTTCAAAAAATAAACAGAGAAACACCAGAGAAAAAGGACATCACAGATCAAATGAATCTAATAGATATCTATGTAACAGTCTATGCAAACACAACAGAAAACACATACTTCTCGGCAGCCCATGGAACTTTCTCTGAAAGAGATGATACAATAATATCAAAAGCAAGTCTTCAATGCAGGAAAATTGAAATATTTTTTCATGTTTTTACCCTTTACAGTTTAATACATGCACATTTAGTTATTCCCATCCTCATTACCCTCTTTCATACACATCTAACTCCTGCTGAAACTGTTGCCCACCAAGCCCCCCTCCAACCTTCATGTCATCCTTTTGTATGTGATCCACTGGCTTTAATTAGAGTTGCTTCAATGAACATGAGTGGGAGATTATTTATTGGATGGACAACGTATGAGTGGCTACACCATTGAAAAACTGATACCTTCCTCCCCCCAGAAATTTCAGGTATTCTATGTGACCATGATGAAGTAAAGCTAGGAATCAATACCAAGAGAAAATGCAGAAAATATACAAATTCATGAAGATAAAAAACATAAAAATAATGAAAGATCAGCAAAAGAAATTGAAAAGAAAATTTTAATTCCTAGAATTGACTCAAACTGAAAATGCAGACAATAAAAATAGGGCCGGGTGTTGGTGGCACACGCCTTTAATCCCAGTCTTGGGAGGCAGAGGCAGGCGGATCGCTGTGAGTTCAAGGCCAGCCTGGTCTACAAGAGCTAGTTCCAGGACAGCCTCCAAAGCACAGAGAAACCCTGTCTCGAAAAACCAAAACAAACAAACAAAAAAAAGGTAAAGGTGCTTGTTGCGAAGCCTGAATTCAATCCGCAGAGCCCAGATAGTAGATTGAGAGAACTAACTCTAATGAACAATATCAGAGATGAAATTACAATGGACACCAATGAAATTCAAAAACTCATTGGGTAATACTTTAATATCATATTCTAACAAATTGAAAAATTTTTTTAAATGGAATAATTTCTATATTCATTTGGCTTACAAACTAAAATGTCATAAACAAACAGATCTATAGCAAGCAACAAGATTGAAACAGAATTAACAAATCTCCCAACCAGAAACAGTTCAGGTTCACTTGGATCCACTGTTGAACAGTGTCAACTGCTTATATTATTGGGCAAATACTTTGTTTATTTTATCAAGCTGAAGTTGGTAAGACCTTATTATTTTAGTACACTGCATACCACTAGACAAGTGGGAAAATAATTTTAACATTTCTAGAGAAATATGGCTGATCGTTTCTGTACAATATTGACTCAAAACAACAGCAAAACTTGATGTCAACACTGAAATCCCAACTTTTTGCCAAAGGCAATGGCACAGCTAAAGTTTCCAAAAATGCAAATTTTACATATATAGCAATAGCAGTAGAAAAATACTAATGATTTTCAAAACATGCCCTAAGATAGAAAGGGGGATAAACACCTCCAAATTCCTTCTACAAAGCCAGTGTTACACTGATACTGGAGCCACAGAAACAAACAAGAGCATGAATAAAACTGGCGATCTCCCTGGAAGATACAGATGCAAACATTACCAATAAAAAAATTTCAAACTGAGTTCAAGAACATATCAAAACATCATTCACTGTGATCAAGTCAGTTTCATCCCAAAAATGCAGGGATGTTTCAACACAACACAACTCAATAAATATAGCACATTATTTAGATTCAAGGACAGAAACCACAGTTATTATCTCAATAGTGCAGAAAAAAGAGCTTTTGACAATAATCTGCCATTCCTCCATGCTAAAATCATGGGAGAAATTAAAATAAAATGAATATACTTCAACATAATAAAGACTAAATGCAACAAACACACAACAAATGTTATACTCAATGGGGAAAAAAACTGAAGATATTTTGACTAAAATCAGGAGTCGGACATTCTTCACTCTCATTCAACAGAGTTCTCAGAGTCTTGCTCTATCAATAGAAAAGAGAAAAATAAGAGATACAAATAGGAAAGGAAGAAATTATTATCATAATTAGCAGATGATAGAATTCCATACATTAGAGACCACATAGACTCTATGAGAAAACTCTAAGGTTTAATAAACATTTTCACGAAGTAGTATTTTTAAATATTAACATACTAAAAAGTTAGTAGTCTTACAATATATCAATACCCAAAAAAATGCTAAGCAGGAAATCAGAAAATGATGCATACATGATTACTTCAAAAAAGGAAATGAAGTATCTGATAAGCTTTGACAAGAATGTGAAAGATTTCTATGATGAAAACATTAAGGCACTGAAGGGACAAACTGAAAAAGATACTAAAAGGCAGGAAGAACTCCCATGTTCATAGATTGGAAGAGAAACAGCGATGATACCAAAGCAACCTATAGATTCAATGCAATCTCCATGAAAATTTCTATTTTGTTTCTCATAGACAGACAAAAAATCCTAAAAATATGTATGGAAGCACAGAAGACTCCAAAATGCTAAAGCAATACTGAGAAAAAAAAATCAACATGAAAAGATTTGCCATACAAGAATCCAAGTTACACTATAGACAAGTATAGCATGGTAGTTGGCACAAAAACAGACATATGGGCTAGTGGGACATAACAGAGGACCCAAAAGTAAACCCAGCTGGTACAGAAACCTGATTATTGATAAAGAAGCTAAAAAATATATATATTGGAGAAAAGACAGCCTCGAGACAGTGGTGCTAGCAAAACTGAGTATTGACATAATGAAGAATGAAACTAGATTTGTCTCATACTCGCTGGATGTAAATCAATTCCAGATGTGTCAAAAAATCTTTTTTTTTTCAATACAGGGTTTCTCTGTTTAGCTTTGGAGCCTATCCTGGCACCCACTCTGGAGACCAGGCTGGCCTCGAACTCACAGAGATCCACCTGCCTCTGCCTCCCGAGTGCTGGGATTAAAGGCGTGCGCCACCAATGCCTGGCTGTGTCAAAAAATCTTAACATAATACATGAAACACTAAAACTGATAGCCAAAAAAAGTAGAGGAAACTATCCAAGACATGGTGAGATGCAAGCACTCTTTGAACAGAACTCCAGTTGCTCAGGAAATAATATCAACAATTCACAAATAAGATATCATGAAACTAAAAGCTTCTATACAGCAAAAGAAACATTTAATGGAATAAAGAGGCAGCTTACAAAATGGAAGAAAATACTTTCTAGTTACATGTGGTCATCTGAATGAAAATGTCCCCCATAGACTCATAGAGAGTAGCATTTTTGGAGGTGTGGTCTTGTTGGGGTAGGTGTGGGCTTGTTGAAGGAAGCTTAGGGGTTTGGTAGTAGGCTTTGAAGTTTCAGAAGCTCAAGCCAGTCCCACTGTCACTCTCTCTTCTGGATGCTTGTGGATCAAAATGTACAGCTCTTGACTACCTCTCCAGGACCATTGTCTGCCTATGCGCAGCCTTGCTTCCCACCATGACAATAATGAACTAAACCTCTGAACCATAAGCCAGCCCCAAGTAAATGTTTTCCTATATAAGTGTTACCATGGTCATGGTATCTCATCACAGCAATAGAAACCTAACTAAGACAAAACATATCTGGCAGAGGATCAATAGCTATAAAGAACAAAAAAATAACAATAAACAAATGTATTAATAAAATTAACAGACAGATCTCAAAATAGGAAACAAAAGGCCAAAAATACATGAAAATGTTCAACATCATTAGCTATCAGAGAAATATAGATTTACTACCCTGAGATTCCATATCATCCCAGTGAGAATAGCAGTCATTAAAACAGTCATTAACAACAACAAATCCCAACATGGATATGACCAAAAGAAAACCTTTATCATACTGCTGGTGAGAATGTAAACTAGTCCACTCACTATGGCAATCAATATGGAGAATTCTCAAAATGCAAATATGTAATGAGGATGTGTGTATATAAGAATGAAGGTATGTCAATTATTCAAAAATGAATACAACTAGAGACAATTCTATTAAGTTAATTCAGTTTCAGAGACACAAATATTGCATGTTTGTTTTCTCTGATTTGTGGGTCCTAGACTTTGTAGATACATAAAATCATATATGCACAGACAGCCTAAAAGTAGGAACAAAACTGTGAAGAACAAAAGGACTAATGGAAGAAAGGAGAGTAAAGATAGATAACAATAACATAACACTGAGGAAACTAAAATCACTTCCACCAAAATCAGAGGAGACCATGCATAATGTTCATTACATACCTGAAGGAAAATGACCCTACACAACCCTATACGAGAAACTTTTAATTAAATACAAAAGGATGCAGAAAATATAACTAAGAAGAGCACATCAAAAGGTTGTTATCAAAAACAATAAAAAGAAGCAGATGAACAAGGTAAGGAGATAAATACATGACCTGGAAAGGATATCAGTAGTCACAGAGAGAAAGTTACTAAAATGGATGGCAAAATCAGCAATGTGGATGGAAAAGTTAGCAACAGGGAAGAGAGATTTGGTAAGAAAACTGAAACTTAAAATATACATAGCCAGGCATGATGGTGCATGCCTTTAATCCCAGCACTCAGGAGGCAAAGGCAGGTGGATCTCTGTGAGCTTGGAGCCAGTCTGGTCTACAGAGTGAGTTCCTAGATAGTTAGGGTTGTTACGCAGAGGAAACTGCGTAACAAAAACTGTTTGGCCTATTGCTCAGGCTCCTTATTG
This sequence comes from Cricetulus griseus, assembly GCF_003668045.3. NCBI lineage: Eukaryota > Metazoa > Chordata > Mammalia > Rodentia > Cricetidae > Cricetulus > Cricetulus griseus. The sequence goes on along the minus strand of NC_048596.1, from coordinate 45,327,898 downwards.
GCTAGCTCTCAATTATTAACCCATTTCTATTAATTTGTATATCTCCACATGGGTGTGGCTTACCGGTGATGCCCAGGTCTGTTGCTTCCTCCGCAGCTGCATGGAATTTCCCCGACTCCACCTACTACCTTTATCTCTATTTGGATTTCCCACCTGGCTAAATCCTGCCTGCCCATTGGCTGAAACAGCTTTATTCATCAACCAATTAGAAAAACATTAAGTGCCTATCCTGGCACTCGCTCTGGAGACCAGGCTGGCCTCGAACTCAGAGATCTGCCTGCCTCTGCCTCCCGAGTGCTGGGATTAAAGGCATGCGCCCCCAACACCCGGCAAAACCTTCTTATTTAGACAAAAAAGAGGAAATGTAGTGGCATCTTGCTCAGCCAGTGGACTTGGGGTGGTGGCCACAACTTAAGGTGTGGCTTCAGTGTATCTGGACATGGCCTCTTATAAGGAAGAGGAGGGGCTGGCTCTTGCTCTCTTGGGTTGTGGTGAGAGCATCCTGAAGGGCAGAGGCTGCACCTCCAGGAGCAGGAAGACCACAGTAGTTATTTACCATCACCGTGCAAGTGCTCCACAAATAAATTCCTATTAATCATTTATCTGGGTGTTTATGGACTTCCTTTAACCCACCTTCACCATCTATTTAATGAAAATATATCAGAGAATTTCAAAACCCAAGAGAAATATGACATTCAAATACAAGATGCATTTAGAACCCCCAAACAGATATGACCAGAAAATAACTTATTCATGACATGTGATAGCCTAGATGGCAAAATACAAAATACAATGGAACTATAAACTAGAAAGGAAAAATACCAATCACTTACAAAATCAAACACCTAAGATAACATTCCGTTTCTGAAAAGCACCCCTTAAATCCAGGAAAGCATGGAATGAAATATTTCAGTTCCTGAAGTAAATAACCACCAACTAAGATGTTATACCCAGTAGAGTTATCTTTAACACTTGTTGGATGAATAAGGGCATTTCAAGACAAGGACAGCCATAGCACTCCATTACCACTAAGCCGCCACTACAGCAGGTACTTACAGGAATACTATACACAGTAGTGAAAGAGAGATGGTTTCATTTATGAGAGCACAAGGAAAAAAATGAGTTTTATGAGAGGAAGAGTTGAACAACAGGCAGGAAGGAATCCATCATGTCTGACACACTAAACCAGCAAACCTTTTATACCTATAAGGGAGAAAAAAGAATAAATAATAATACAACCAATGAGAAAAGTAATAATCAACAAAATTGTAGCAGTGACTACACCTAACTCAGTAATAACCTTAAATATAAATGGCCTCGACTCATCAGAAAAAAAGCACCGACTAACTGCCTCAATTAACAAACAAGATTCAACCATCTGTTGTCTCCAAAAATCACATCTCATTGCTAACTTACCTTGACTGAGAGTCAAGGACCAAAGTCAATTTATTTAAAGACAGGGAAGCTGGTATAGCTATTCTAGTATTGAATAAAGTCATCACACAAAACTTGTAAGAGATAAATAAGGCCACAATATATTTATAAGATCAACAAGTCATCAAGACATTATAACTGTTAATATATAAGATATATTATTTATATGTGTATGTGTGAGAGAGAGGGGGGTAGTATATATGTAGTGTCAGGGCTAGCAGTTCCACAAAACAAATACCAGTGGGCAAAAAAATGTCAGCTAGGTCTTGTTATAACAACACTGGGTGACTTCAATATTGCACTTTCATCCTTAGTTATATCACCTAAACTAAAAATCAATGAACAAACTACATTCCAGGTGAAATGTACACACATACACACAATACACACACATACACACATACACACCATCCAACAGACTGCTTCTCAGCAATCTATAGAAACTTATCTAAAATACATTCTCAACCTATTTATTACTTCATATTATTGATAAAATTGTTCACCGTATCAGATCTTCACCTTCCTAACCTAATCTAAGTAATTATAGTACCCACTTCATGAGTAGGATGGGGAGGGGGGAAGTATAGTATTGTCACTGCCGTAACCAGCATGAAGAAATCATTCAGTAAAGGTTGGTTTGCCTTCTGCACTGCAGATACCACCAAGCCCAATGCCCACCCCTACTGACAGGGAAGGAGTGGCAGTTCTATATGTCTGGCGGGTACTCAAAGCCCCCTGCAGGAAACTGCAGGTCTCCAGATGTCCACAGGGCTCCTGGGAGAGACCAGGCTACTCTTAAAACAATAGCTCTGTTCAGTCTCCTGCAAAAGATTGCTGGGGCTCCACACAGAACCTTTCGCCCCAGTTGCTGTAAGCCAAGCCTAAATTCAATTACTGTGAAATTAACTACACATTAAACAAAAAACTCCCAACCTGGTAGTTGTCACTGCTAATTGACTGGTTACCACTCACTGCTGCTGGCTGTCAGCGGCCAGCATGCTGACAAGGAGAGCTGTCAAGACTTCCCTGCAGGGTGGGCTGGAACCGCTGTGACTTGATTTGAACTGACAAGGCACAGCAAGTGAGTATCAGAGCCTGCTTTAGGTAAGCTACATGACACTGGGGGAGCACTCACAGGATGAGTGGATGAGCAAGGTAGCAGAGACAAGCACTGGAGGAGACACAGAACAGGGACACAGGACAGGCTGCTATTCAGCATTATGATGGTAACAGCATGATAAATTTATGGTTTTTCTGACAAGGGTTTAGTGAATATTAAATTTGGTCGGATAGATGAATGGATTTCATAAAATAGAAGGGGGCATCTACCCATATCTCATTTTTAAGGTGCTTCTGAAATTCTACCTTCTCTCTATTCACTATCAAGAAATCAATTTTCTGAAAGCCTGATGATGAAGATATTTTTACCAAACAGGTGCCCTTGCCTGCCCCCTGACCCCATACAAATATCATACTGACTGCCATTTTTGAAAAAATATATAAGGATCTGTCTCTGCTTGTCAAGAACAGCAGAGCACTGGCCACGGCTGCCAACTTTCAAAGTGCTAGTGCTTACAACAGAGAACAGAGCAAACCAAAGCAGCCTAGTTCACAGAGCGCATGGGAGAAAGAGAAGGCATCTACATTTGTCATCAAGGCCTACCCTGCCCAGATAATCACCTGGAACTATAACCATGGCTTTCTTCCAATGTAGACTTCCTGAAGGCAGAAGGAAGGACTTGGGAAGAATTCAACTGAAACTAAAGTGGGGCGGTTCATTGGGTTTGTTAAGTAGTTAAATGAGACTCTATATACAACAATGGAATTGGGAAACTACAGTGAGAAGTGTGTGTTAAGTAGGAAACCTTGGAGGAATGGTAGCCACAAAACTCTTCTTTTTAGCACCATGCAGGAATGATGAAAAGGATTGTTGTGAGTGAATGTAAAAGATCCCTGCATAAGCTCCTGTTTTGAATGCTCAGTCCCTCATCTTATGACATTATTTTGAAGGCTGTGGAGCCTTTAGGAGGTAGGGTCTGGCCTCATGGTAGTCACTTAGTCATTGGTATCACGAGGTGGAGACTGAAGTTTACATATATCTCTGTTTCCTACCTGCCAACATGTGAACAGCCATCATGGATTCATTAGCTCCTGCTGGCATGCCTTCCCAACTATGGTGCACTATAACCCTCTGAGACTCTGATCCCCCACCACCACCACCACCACCACCCTCCCTCCAAAACACACCCTTTCTTTTTCTTTACCAGCTGTTTTGTCACAATGCCAAGAGAAGTTGCTAAGACAAGGATTCTGGAAATTTCCCAGGCCCTTGACACAGAGAACAAATTTCAGACTTCTACTTCAAAATCTAGTTTCCAACTCCATGCCATATGGAAAAGAGCAAACAATGTTGTGGCCTGTGCTGTTCTGCAGAACCTCCCTAAGGCTGTTGCTCATAACTAACTCCTCCATGTCCTCCTCTTTAGGAAGGAGACAGGTTGAATATGAACTCTGTGGCCAGGTGGTAATGCTACCAAGACATCATCACAGACGCTGTGAATTGCTTCACCTTGTTATGTCCCATTTACTGTTTTCCCCCTCCCCAGGCAAAGGTCAAATGTTTACTAATTGCCAATGATTAAAAAGTATTGTGCTAACTGATGCTAACTGCGGTGACATTTCTCTAATTAGTTTGAGAGTCTAAAGTGATGTTCAGGATAGCCAAAGAGGCTACAGAGCATAACAGGGCTGTGTCTGAAGGTTGAAAGAAATCCAGTTTTCTAAATTTAGCTGAAGTAGCAGCAAAGAAATATCCATGGTAATGAAGGCTCCAAGTGTGTGTGTGCTTCTGTTGACTTTGGGAGTGAGGCGCTGAGGCCCTCCACACTCAGAGCTATCCTGCTGCCCAGCTCTCTAGTCCATGCCTGTCTCCAAAAGAGGTCCTCAGTGTCAGCATCCTCTAGCAGATGAAAGACTGTCAATGGCTCCTCAATTTCCCAAACCTGAGTTGACAACACACAAAAGCTGAACAGTAACCTAAGCCATCTGGAAAACAGCAATAAAAAATGCTATCAATCTTCTCAACATATAGACTAGTGTAATGATATATATCTATAATCCCCATACATGGGAGAAAGAATTGAGAGGATTTTGAGTTCAAGGGAAACTCTGGCAAAATAGTGAGTTCAAGGCCAACCGACGCTACATAGTGAGACCAGACCATGACTCAAGACAGTTAAATAAAATCAACGCTGAATAAATATTAGTTTCTTCCCCAGGAGATGGACCTAGGTCTCTATAAACTGTTTTGCTTTTTTTAATGATTTATTTTACTGCTATTTGGGGGATGGTTTTGTTTTCTTTTTCACTTCTTTGTGCAATGAGGAAAATGTTATATATGAGTTAAGTTCTAAAACCAGTGCCCAGTATCACTTCATGGCATTTTAGGTCCACACTTTTCTCCTTCTGTGCCTTGAATTCCTTCTCTTTCCTCACTGCTGTTCATTTTTCTCTGATTCTTTCAGCACTGGACACTGTCACTGAATGAATTGTTAACTTGAATGAGGCTTTACCTAGAGCTGCCTCCCTACGCTTCTGAATTTTAGACTAAAGGTTCCCCCCATCCATCATAAACTGTAACCTAAACAGACTATGACTTACTACGGTAACACGTAGCCAAGTTCTGGTCAATTAGAGCAGCCAGCTTCATTCAGCTATGCACAACTGACAACATAAACCAGGCTGGAATAAGGCAAACCCAAGCTAACCAATCCATGGGGCTGTTTCTGTACCTCCTCCATTTTAGACATTCCCCTTTCTCTAATTATAACTGTAAACTGTAGCATGAAGTGAAACAAAAGCATTCTGAACCGTCTTTGCTCAATTGGAGGATCACAAAGCAAATTAAAATAATAAATAAATAAATAAATAAATAAATAAATGGACCAGCAACATGAATCAGCAGGTGAAAGTGTGGCCAACCTTTACACCCTGAGTTGGATGTCTGGAAGAAAGAAAGTTGACTTCAGCAAGTTTCCCTCTGTCTCTCTGTCTCTCTCTGTCTCTCTCTGTGTCTCTGTCTCTGTCTCTCTCTCTCTTTCCCTCTCTCTCTCTCACACACACACACACACACACTCACATACACACACATAAAATAAATGTAATTTACTTTTTTAATGAATAAAATTACATCATAAGAAGATACACCCGAGTTCATCTGCTGTAATATCTTCTACTAACCTATGCAGACAAGGCAGTTCCTACTCAAACACATCGGGGCTCAGGCAGGCCAGGAAAAGGGGTGAAGTCAGTAAGTCCAAGACAACAGTGGGAGGCCAGACCTATGGCCACCTTGAACAAGCCAAAGCCAAAGTCATTTGCACATGATTTTAAAGGAAATCTTGGACAAATTAGTCTGCTGCTAAATTGAGCCAGCTGGTTTCCATCCAGACTCTACACCAGTTAATTGCCAAGCTTTGGATTTGTAGATTCTAATTAGTACAGCATATTTAACTCAACTCCACTATACAAACTTCTATGGTAAATCCATTCATCCAAACATTCTAGAAACAAATACAAGAACACAAAATGGCACAGATATTCCAATGCACCAATTACCTTTCAGGACTGAAATATGTTTCCCCCAGCTACTGTGGAGAGACTCCTGACTCTTATCACCCCAGGGACTGCCTGCATTTAAAAAGTGGGTGACTCAGAGTATTAAGAACTGTGTTCACTATTAGCAACTTAGAGCTCTGGAAAGCTACTCAAAATTAGAGCTCCTTGGAGATGTCAGTGAAGGCTACCCACAGCCCTAAATCTGCCACTCATTCTCTCCGATTTTTCCACTCTTTCACCACAGTTTTATCTTCTCAGTTAGTAAGGAGCCATAAGCTCCATCTCAAAGTCTGCTTCCCAGAACTAGACAGAATAACCCCAAATCCAGATGTTTTCTCCTCCTTCCACCAGGGATTGTCCTGTAAACCCTATGGTTTAATCTGGTCCCACCTTGGAAACAATGGTCTAAACTTGTACTGCCCAGAAGATCCTAGAGTGGTGAAAACATCCAAAATGGCAGCTGCATGCTTAATTATGCTTAGTTTAACTGAGAAGGTTAATTCATTTGGACTCAGTTCAAATAATAACATATAACCAGGAATGACTAGTGCAAGTCTAAACTGTTTGCATCCTAGCTGGGCAGAGTGAAAAGTAGTGAGCTGTTGTCAGTCGCTTCTTCACTGTGAGAAATGAAACGAATGGCATTGGATAAAATATGTATGCCAAGGAATTATTTAATTATGATTGTAAGTTAGGATTGTATCCTAAGTTGTAAAGAAAAAAAAATTTTTTAAAGTCCTCATGTCTTATGAAATATTCAAGAGCATGTCCAGAGCATTCCTTTGAGCTGGAGACATCAGCTGTCTCTGTGAGTTAGTCAGGGCAGGTGCTTAAGGGGCAGAGACCAGGCCTGCCATCTGCTTTGGTTTGATCAGTTCAATTCTGTCGCCAGTGAACAATCCCTGATCAAATAGTGTGTTTCTTCCAACACATACTAAGCCTTGATTTAAGAGATCTGACTAAGGATCCGTAGCTCCCACCCTGGAAAAAAAAGCAGCAGCTAAACCCAGCCATTTTTCTCAGCAGCTGCCTAGTAATTCAGTGGGCTCCTGGGGGCATATCTGGGGACAGAGAGAGACCCCTAGGACCTCTAGAACCCAAATGCAGTTGCCTTGTGATTGTGAAGGACTGGGTACCAAAGAAAAATCAAAGAAAACCTTTCCCTGTCTATGAGAGGTCCATCCTCCTTCCTTCTCTCAGCCCTGCCCCCTGTTTGAAATTACTTCCTGCTATGTGATTATCAGAAGCAAATGGGAGATACACTCAGGTCTAGGAAGCAACAGATACCACTGTGGCCTGGGGACAGTGGAGTGATTTGAGGTGTTAATGCACTATCTAGTCCTCTAGAGAAAGGTTAGCGCTTGGGCTCGAATCACATGTGAAAATGAAGCAGTGGCCTGGTTGTTGCCCCTTGTGGACATTTTCTCCACAGTGTAGAAGCCTGGCCCAGCTGGTGATTGCAGTTCATAAAAGCTACAAGAGAACACGGAGCCTGTAAAGTAAACACACTTCCTCACTTTCCTTTAAAAAAAATGGCCATTAAGCTATGGGTGAGTAAAAACTCCTTAAAGGCAAGGAATGAATACAGGATTTCCAGTTTCCTATGGGAAACTGGGATGCCTTGGAGCATGGTACCCTGTAGTCCATAGTGCCCCCCTCCCCTTCTACCCTAGAGAACTTTAATTTGGCTTCTGTGGGGCCTCCATTCAGTTAGCGGTACTTACGTGGCTTCTGAGTCCTAAGCCATGCTACCCTTCAAAAAACATGCCCTGTCCAAAGAGAAGATAGGCATGTGAAAACTGCACTCTTTCAGAACGAATAAATTCTAAAGAAATCACTGAACAGGCAGGAGTTGAGTGCCTTGAGCAAGATAGGAACGATTCCTGAGTGAGTCCAGGGAATCCAGGAGGTTGGGGGTGGTGGGAGCGGGGGTAAACAGACTGCCAAGGCAATGCTCTGTGAGTTATGCTTTGATAGTAAATGCCCAAACAGGAGGCTCCATTCATGCCAGCATTGATCAGTATTTGTGCAAACCTGCATTTTAACAGTTACAACCACCTGGCCTCTCCTAGTGCTGAACGCATGTCCATTCTCTGCACTGTATTTGTCTGCTTACATGGGTAGTTGCACAGTCTATTCCTGTTCATGAACTTTCTACACATCCTGAAGTGTTATCTTTTAAAAGTCAGAGTGCAACCTGCCATGTTTTTTCTTTCTTAGTCACATGATGGGGATCACATGAGGAAATGAAACTTTAAAGGAATGATCCCTAATTACCTAAGAAAAAGAAGACTCCTACTCTCCTTTGAAGTGAAATATGAATTTGAAATACATGTTTATAGTATTAAGTCACTGGGATTTGGGAGGGCTGTTGCTTATCTTTCCCAGCTCACTGTTACAATGTATTCCGATCCCAATGAGATTGTGAGAGCACTTAAAACAGGAGTTGCTCCTATAGTCATATTTCTGGGACTACCATATGATACTTAGTGAGCTAATGAATGTTTGCTGGATTAGTATACAAGTGTGTCTAGCCTTTTTTTCCAAGTAGCTTGGTGGTAATTTAATTCTAATGTGGTATCTTTAAAAGGGAAAAATTCGCTGATAAAATTGAGCTCTCCTGATAGTTAAGATGGGAAATGATCATTGGAGAATCAATGGAAGCAGCATCCTTGAATGTCATGTCCATCATGTGCATAAGACATAATAACGCACAATAATGTTTGTGAAAATGACCCAGTTATTTGCTTTGAATGTTACTTACATTGAATACAAATACAAGAAAAGAAAAAATTTTAATGCCATGTGGGATCGAATCCCTTATTTTTGTAATTGTGTCTCTAACTGACACTAGGGGAAAATGAGCACCACATTCTCAAACCAAGGAGAAAGATCAGTAATTAAGGAAAGAATCAATTCCTTAAAGGCTTTAAATTTGGAATCAACTCAATTACTTCCCCCTTGAAAAACCATATCCATTATTTGAAAGCACTTCTCAAGCTTCTTAGTCATCCTATTTATACTTTATCTTCAATTACTTTTCTCATTCTATTTTGCATAGAATACATTTCCAATTTCCTGCTTAATTCCCTATCTACACCCCTGGGTATCTCAAAGTGGAGCATATGTAAGTAATAATGCAATCACTCTCCTACAGGTTTCGGGGACAAATATTTGTTCCTCATTACTCCTTGTAGTATCCATTTACTTGGAACCAGATCTTTGCTGAGAGGCACAAGGAAAATCTGTCATAAATTTAAAAAGGGTATTCTTTTCCAGTATATCTCTGTGAAAAGAAGGCTTTAATGATGTTAGCCTTTTAGTACAACTTCAATTTACATTTCATTGAGAAAGATGAATCACTGTGAATTCCAATTAAAAGGTTATTACTCAAGCCAGTGTTAGGAAAGGCTAATTGCTATAATAAATAGACCTAAACTGTGAGGTTCAAAGCAATAGGAAGGCATCTTGCGTATTACTGAACAGTGTTTGGGAACATTCAGAATACAGCCACCTCTTCTCCAACAGGTCATTCCCAGGTTCATTTTACCATCCATTGGCTTTTGGCCACTCAACCAGTGCCAAGAAAGCTTGAACATTATATAGTACAGCCTTGCAATGACATAGTTGACAGTCTGGCAGTCATATCTAATCAAAGGAAGCTATCTAGGAAAATGGACAGAGGATTTGGGGTTTATCTGACAATCCTTATCATAACATTAAGTTGATGCACCAGTGGAATTGGAAAGACCAATGGGAAATGAAGATATGAATGAACTAAATTTGACAACTCACGAGATCGGTGACAACCTCAGTCATGCACCATGAAGTCAAGTTTCAGTCGATTGGATCACATGCCCTCTCTTCTTCCAAGATCATCACTGAGTAACATAATGTAATTCTTATGATTTGTTCTTAAAGAATGGTCTGTACACTGGCATCTCACTGAAACCCCATCAGGCAGACTGAAGGGATCAAAAGCCAATGCTCAGGGACTATTGCAGAAGAGGTGGCAGGAAAATGTTAAGATCAGGCAGACAGGGACTTTGCTGTGAGACAGTGTCTCCCTGAAATGTCACGAGCTACACTCATAAAGTCTCACCAACAGATGGCCTAAATGCAGGCTGGACAAGAATGGCACCAAGAGACATGTAATGTGGACAAGGGAAAGTTCCCAGTGCCTAAGCTCCACACAAAGAATTAAGGAATACTGAGAGGTGGAGAAGTAGTCTTCCCAGGGAAGAGTACACCAACTGGTCATTCAATACCAAATGGTCAGGCCTGGAAACATACATATAAGAAACATTAAATGACTGAGCAGGCTATTGTATTTAACAATACACACACACAAACACACACACACACACACACACACACACACACACACCAGTTAATGAAAAAAGAGGGTATGGATTGGGAAAAAAAGAGCAAGGAGGGTTTGTGGGATAATTTGAGAGGAAGAAATGATTTAATTATACTATAATATTTAAAAGTAATTTTAAAAGCTTTTTTGTAAAAACTCTAAGATGTTGACTGTCTTATTCATTGCCATTTGCATTAGCTATACAGAATCAATGGTGATGAAATCTGCTGGAATTTTAGTACCTATCAATTCATGTTTTTAAGTTGTTGGGCAGGATATAAGAAAAAATGGATTTGTCTCAAAATCTTTGGTGAAGCAGTAAAAATGTAGTTATTAAATATAACCTCTTAAAGATACATCTTCCTAATGTTGTATGTGTCAAAATGAAAACCATGCATAAAGTGTTTTTGCTGCATGTTCAAAAGTGACACTTATCTCACAGAAAGTCACATAAGCAGCTCTTTGGATTGTAATCTGTACCAGTCACTTTTGTCATTGAACATTTAACTTGAAAGAATGGTTGGCAGTCACACTACAGCTATTCAAAAAGTGAGTGTGTCACTCCCCCAGAAAATAAGTGGCACTGTTTATTACCAATAAGAACTTGTTAGATTTCAACCAGAAATTTAATTTTTTTGGAAAATTTAGATTCTACCACTAGCTTTAAAACTTCTAAATACTTAAAGATTTCCCAAAAAAAATGCATAATACTAGCCAAACTTGATGGCACAAGTCTATAATTCTAGCACTTGGAAGGCTGAGGCAGGACAATCTCCACTTTAGGGTCAGCCTACCCTACATAAAACATCTGTCTCCCAAAAAACTCAATGATATTAATGAATGTTTAGGAGATAACAGAATGTCAGTATTTACAAATGCCACATAACTCAGTAAACAATATTCACGGATAATGATTCACGGGACTAGGCTCAAATATAGGTTAAATATAATTTATTTCCAGGAGAAGTCACTTACACAAGAAGCAGAAGGCCACCACAGGTTCCTGCTCTAAGGATCTGAAATGGCTACCCCTGTGACCTGACCAGATGCAAGAGAGAGCCACCTGCCTGGACCCCAGACCTAAACTCACTCTCCATCACATCTGCACAGTGACAACGCCCAAACAGGCTTGGTCGGTGCTACAGGTGCAATCGGGGTGGATATCTCACTACAATATTTTCCAAAGATTCTAAAATCATATATGACAAGCCTGACAACCTAACTGTGTGTTTATTTTTGTTTGGTTGTTGTAGTGGTTTTTGTTTTGTTTTGTTTTGTTTTCCGACTTGACACAAGTTTCAATCATCCAAGAAGAGGGAACCTCAACTGAAAACATGTCTTTAACAGACTGGCATATAAGCAAGCCTGTAGGGCATTTTCTTGATTGATGACTGATGTGGGAGGGTTCAGCCTTGTGTGGATGGTGCACTCCCTTGGCAGAGGATCCTGGTTTGTACAAGAAAGCAAACTGGGCTGGAGAGATGGCTTAGAGGTTAAAAGCACTGGTCTCAATTCCAGAGGTCCTGAGTTCAATTCCCAGCAACCATGTGGTGGCTCACAACCATCTGTAATGAGATCTGGTGCCCTCTTCTTGCATGCAGGTATACATGCAGGCAGAACACTATACATGATAAACAAATAAATCTAAAAAGAAGAAGAAAGAAAAGAAGGGAGCAAATCAAGCAATCCAGGAAGAACAAGTCAGTAAGCAGTGTTCCTCCATGGTCTCTGTATCAGTTTCTATCTCCAGGTTACTGCTTTGAATTCCTGCCCTGACTTCCCTTAATAATAGACTACCACATGGAAATGTAAGCCAAATAAATCCTTTTCCCTGCAAGTTGTTTTTGGATGGTGTTCTATCCAAAAGGTAACTGAAACTAAACTACACATCACAGCGCTCAGGAGGCTGATGCAGAGTCAAAGTACAAGAATGCCCTTGGCTACTTGGTGATGTCGTATCTTTAAAAGAAAAATGGTGAAAGGTACACTAAAATGGAGTTGATGCAACAAGTAGTAAAAGCTCATTAATGTGACTTCAAGTACCACAGAGCAGCTAACTTTAGAGAAACTTCAAAGTTCTGATATTGCATCCTAACATAATATCCAAAATTATTAGGAAAGTGCTATTAAAATAGTTCTCTTTTCCAGCACCATGTGTGAGGCAGGGTGTGTGTGTGTGTGTGTGTGTGTGTGTGTGTGTGTGTGTGTGTGTGTGTGTGTGTGTGTGTGTGTGTATTTATGCAATAGAATTTTATTCAGCTCATAGCCCTTGGTCCTGGAAAGTTCAAGAGCCTGGCACCAACACTCAGCAAAGGCCCCTAAGCTGAATCACAGTATGGATGCCTACTTTTCTTCATATGTTTCCATGAAACAACAGATTAAATTCAAAAGCAGATATGAAATTATAGCTATCTTCCACTAAGATAAGGTATTTGAAAAAATGTAAAATACTGTTCTTAATTTATTTTTATTTATAAAAATGCAATTACAGTTCATAAAATTTGTTTCACATTAACATGTGATAAGTACACTATTTTTTCAATAAAGTAAATATTCTTTTTAATCTTTCAGTTTTATTTTCTAGTAAGAGAACTACAAAAAAAAAAAAGTTCTTTGGGACCCTAGTTCAGTGCTCTCATTTTATTGATGAAGACATAAAAGTTTACTAATTCAGCGAGTCTTACTAATAAGCATGATTACTGACTCAAAATTATGCAAATTAAGTGGTTGAATTCAACGTAGGACCTGGAGAAGACAGCCAGCAACATGGAGAAGAAAGTTTGTAAAATATGACAAAATGAACAATATGGAAAAATTCCTCAAGGAAATTAACACTTTAAAAAAATCAAATAGTAATGATGGAAATGTAGAAACTCAGTGACTCAAATAAAAACTAGTGAAAAATATCAGTAACAGACTGAAGCCAGCAGAAGAAAGATGGAGGACACGGTTGACAAACTACTGCACTCTACTATTGTATTATTTGCTTTTCTTCTGCTGTGTAAAAACTCCCTGACCAAAGGAAGCTTAAGAGGAAAGAAGAGTTTCTTTTGGCCAACAGTTCCAGAGGAATGAAATCCTGTCATGGTGGAGCAATGACATTGCAACAAGCAGCAGACACGGCACCAGGAACCAGAAGCTAAGCGGTCAAGCATGGAGCAGAGAGAGCAAACTCTGAAACGGGGTGAGGCCTAAACTTCTCAACACACACCCTCAAGTGACACACTTCCTCCAGCAAAGCCACATCTCCTAAACCTCCCCAAGTAGTACCACTAAGTGAGACCATGTGTTCAAATGGCTGAGACTATGGGGAATATTTCTCATTCAAGCCACCATAACTATAAATAAGAAAAACTAGGATAAAACCTAGGGATCAAACCTAAGAATCCATGGGATTAAAAAAAAAAGGAGCTAAAATAAACAGTAAAGGATAGACAATCTATTTAGCAATGTTATTGTAGAAATTTCTCCAAATATAGAGAAATAGACATTAAACTACAAGAGGCAATTAGATATGACCAGAGAAGAACCTCTTGGTAACATATTATAGTCAAGATGTCAAAAAAAAGTAAAAGTGACAACTTATTTATAAAGGCATAAATATGAGAATAGCATCAAATTTCTTACCAGTAGGTCTTAGTCACTTGTTCTATTGCTGTAAAGAGATACTGTGACCAAGGCAACTCCTATAAAAGGAAGCATTTAACTGAGAGTTAGCCTACAGTTTCATAGGGTTAGTCCATTATTGTCATGGCAGAGAAGTAATCATGGCACAAGAGCAGTAGCTAAAAGCTTTACATTCTGAACCACAGACAGCATTCATAGAAAGAGTTTTTGAAGCATCAAAACCCACCCCAACAACACACAACATCCAACAAGGACACACCTACTCCAACGAGGTCACACCTTCTAATCCTTCCTGACAGTTCACAGTGTGGGAATAAGCATGAAAATATATGAGCTTATATGGAGGGAGTTGGGTTCAGTCAAACCACTACAAATGCTAAAAACCAGTTAAGCACATAATGATGTATATACTTCAAGTCCTGAACATGGATGTCAACTACGAGAGCTATAGTCAGCAAAGACATCATTTTAAATCAATGGAAGAATAAGCACAGGCACAAACTAAAGCAGTTCGTGACCACCAATCCAGCACTGCAAGAGTTCTAGTTACACAGAGGAGGAAGAGACAAAGTCTCCATCCTGAAAACAACACAAAGAATACAGTTCAGGAGATGAATGGATGGAAAAAGGGGGTCTAGGAAGGAGTCCATCATAGAAAACAAGCAAGACCTTGACACCAAAAAGGGGAAAAGTAAAGAGCAAACAATAACCCAACCAACCAAAACACACATACACACATACACACACACACACACACACACACACACACACATTACAGGAATTAATAAACACTTCTCAGAATAAACATACATAAACAGCATCAGTTTACCAGTAAACAGACACTGATGAATGGATTAAGAAATAGACAACAACTTTCTTTTGTGCCCAAGAAACACCTCACTGGTGAAGACACCCTCAGATAATCAAAGAGTGGGAACAAGGTATCAAGTGAAACTGTGTGTCTGTTGCTGTCTGATAAAGTAGACTGAAAACAAAATGTTCATGTACTAAATACTGGGGCATTCAATTTTACAAAAGAAGCATTAATGGACACAAAAACAATCAGGTAGATCCTGATACAATAATAGTGGCTGATTTCAATACCACATTCTCATATCTACATTGGTGACCCAAACTAAAAGCCAATCAAGAAACCCCAAAATTAAGCTTTACCACAGATATTTACAGAATATGCTATGGACACAAAACATTTTCTCAGTAGCTGATGGCACCTCCTTTGAAATGGATCACATTCTCGGCCATAAGTCATGTCTTATTAACCACAAGGATTCATAATAATTTATCTCATCAGATCACTAATATTAAAACTAGATGTCAATAACAAGAAAAACTGTAAAAACTACAAAATACACATGAACACTGAAAACACTACAGAATTGACTGACTAGTGCGGTCGCTGAAAAAAAATGGGGAAATTAAATTTTTTCCTACTGTCAAATGAGAATGAAAGCAGAAACATTTGGGTGCAGCCAAAGCAGTTCTAAAAGGAAAGTTTATAGTTGTGAGTATTATTTCCTTGAAAAATCAGAAACATCACAAATAGATAACCTAATGATACACCTCTAGGTACCAAAAGAAAAATACAAACCCCAAGAAATAGGAAAGATCAGGGCAGAATTATGAAATGAAAACTGAAAAAAATAATACCTAAATTTACTGACATAAGGAATGAAAAATTAAAATTAAAAAATCTGTACTCAAACTAGCCAAAGGAGAATAGACCCAGATTAATAAAATGAGAGATGAAAAAGGGAAGGTTGTTACAGAGTCCAAGGAAAAACAGAGAATTATTAGAGTACTTTGAAAATATATTTTCAAAACTGCAAAATCTAGAAAAAGAATCTTATGCAAATATGATTTTACAATATTAAATTGAGATGACAAAAACAATTTTTAAAAGATCAATAACAATCAACAAAAATGACACAATAGCAAAAAGACTCCCAAGACCAGAACAAAATGGATTCACTGCCAAGTTCTACCAAACCTTTAAAGCAAACACCAGTGTTCTTCAAACTGTTCCACGATATACAAAGGAAAACAGCATTACTCAAGTCACTGTATGAAGTAGGCATTAGCCTGATACTAAAGCCAGGCGAGTACACAACAAATAAAGCAAGCTGTGGACCAATTCCCCTTATTAACACAGATCCAAATACTTTCCATCAAATTCATGCAAATCAATTTCAAGAGCATGTTAAGAACATCTCTGTAAGTCTGACCTGGTAGCACATGTCTTTAATCCTAGCACTCAGGAAGCAAAAGCAGGCTAACCTCTTTGAATTCCAGGCTAGGCTAGTCTATATAGTCAGCTGCAGGCCAGCCAGCACTACATAGTGAGACATGTTTCAGGAAGAGGAAGGGCAGGAGGAAGCAATAATAGCAAGGAACAATAATAATAGAGGGAGAGGATGAAGAAATAGCAACAACAATAATAATGGCAAATTTTATTCCATTCCATGAGTACAAGACTGACTAGACATATACAAACCTGTAAGTATAATTTTGTATATAAATAGATTTAGAGCAGAAACCAAATAATGGTCTCAAAGCAGAAAAGTCACTAAGCAAAATTCAACATTTCTTCATGAAAAGAAAATATTTGAAGGAACCCGAAGTAGCATAACTCAACATAATAAAGACTGTATCCATCAAACCTATATCTGACATTATAATTAATGGAGAAAACCTGATAACATTTCTTCTAAAATCTGGAATGAGACAGGAACTACCATATAACCCATTTAGACCAACTGTCATGCTTACATACTTAAATACAAAGAGGGGCTGGATAAAAGGCTAGGTGGTTTAGAGCACTCATTGCTTTTACAGAGAACTGGGGTTCTATTCCAAGCACCCACATGGAGGGTCACAAACATCCATAACTCCAGTTCCAAGGGACCTGACACTTTCATCAGGCATCTTTGCACACCAAGGCACACACATACATGGAGACAAAACACTCATACATATAAAATAAATCCTTTTAAAGGGAACTTAAACATCTTTGTTTATTACTTCACCAACCACAATAGCAAAGAAATGGGATCAGCCTAAATCTCCATTAACAGGTGACTAGATAAAGAAAATGTAGCACTTAGACACAATGGAATTTTATTGTAGCCGTAACATTTGTGGCATGATAGATACAAGTGGAAATCATGTTAAGCACAATAACCCAGATTTTTAAAGTACCATATTATCACTCATATGAAGAACCTACATTTGAAGAGGTGTGTGTGTGTGTGTGTGTGTGTGTGTGTGTGTGTGTGTGTGTGTGTATACACTTTTATTTGTAGGTCATGAATATGGATATAGGATCCCAAGAAAAAGATCCAAGGGGGAGATGGAATATGGAATGTTACGGAATGCATATAGTAGGAAGACAGCAAAGAAGGATAACAGGGAGGAAAGGGATCATCTACAGGCCTGAGGTACAGGAGGGGGCAATAGGAAAAGGGGATAATTGAGAACTAAGTATAGTGGCATATATATGAAGGTGCCTTGATTAAATCAGTTAATTGTATTCTAACCTAAAAAGATTTTAAAGGGAAAAATATACAATGTGCCTCCCTTTTGTGTGTGATACTTTGCTAGAGAATGGAGTGTAAGATAAACATGGTTCTCTTATGTTGGTGGCAGATGATACAGATGCATGGTCGGCTAGAATATCTGGGGAATAACTGAGATCATTGGATGACCGCTATCACAAGAGGCAAGTGACAGAAAATCTCTACTTTTAATAGCAAAATAAAGTGGAACACTATGGGAAAAAAGAACAGAAGAAAAAGACCCAAATCTATCCCAGAGGAATTATCTATGGGGAGTAAGAGGGATTGCAAGTGCAGGACACAGAGAATCTTAGAAAATCTGCATTATACTGTCAGTGCAAAAAGAATTTAAGAGCAGCAAAAGAGAAATAGAAACAAAATCTGCACATAGTACTTGCACCTTCAGAGTGAACAGAGACATCAGGAAACTTCCTCTACTGGAACAGTGGCAAGAAGTTGTGTGTGTGTGTGTGTGTGTGTGTGTGTGTGTGTGTGTGTGTGTGTAGTATATATGAATATAATGTGTGTGATATTCATGTAATATTATATATAATATGTATTATATGTAACACATGTAACAATACATGCATGTCATATATGTCATATACATATTTATAGTATTGTTTTGTGTGCATGTAATATATTATATATTGTATTATATATAATTATATATTAGGTATTTGTTATACAATACATGTATATATTATATATAAATATGTTTGATATCTTACATGTATAACATATGTGTGTATATATATTTTCCCCCACAGGCTTGACAGCCCTAGAGGTAAAAGGTCCTCACTAAACTGTACACTCTCAGAACCCAGAGCAAAACCACAGAACTACACTCTAAAACTTGATCTGTAGAATATCTGTAGACAGTAGAGGGAATTTTTGAGTCAGACCTGTACAATAATGAGAAGGGTAGAAGTCTTGTCTGAGTTTGTCTGTCTGAGCATGATAGGCACTATTTCTGAGCATGTTATCTGATACTGAAAATAGATATTCATGTGATACTTTGATCAAGAATCTAGCTTCATTCTGCCAGTGTGAGGTGAAGTCAGACACTTCTCTCTCACCTGCCAGTCCCCAAATAAACACTCGAGAGTTCAATATTACTTATAAGTGTTTAGCCAATAGCTCAGGCTTTTCACTAGCTAACTCTTAACACTTAAATTAACCCATATTTCTTATCTGTGTTTCTCTACATGGCTCATGGCTTGTTACTTCATTTTCTACATGCCCTGCTTCCTTGGCAGCTGGCTGGCACCTCCTCTGACTCTGCCCTTCCTCCTCCCTGAGTCCTCTGTGTCTGGCTGTCCCACCTATACTTCCTGCCTGGCTACCAGCCTGTCAGCTTTTTATTAACCAATGAGAGTAATACATAGTCACAGTGTACAGGATTATCCACAGTGGTAAATTGATTTAAAGGTAACAGCCTAATTTATTTGACAGAGGAAATTTAAAGACTAGGTAACATTCATATTAGTGCTGAGAAAGCAGCCATAATTGTTAAAGATATCATCAATACCTCTAAAGAGAAAACTCCTGTGATGTGCTGGGTAGGAAGCTACCTCTAGCAAAGATCCAAATTCATTTAAAGAAAAAATAGTAAGTCTAAGTTGGGAAGGTTCTCTGCTTCTCAAAAGCAGCTGCATTTGTTATATACATTATTATATTATATGTTTATTATATAATATTTATTATTATTTATTTATTATATAATATTATATATATATATATTTATATATCACAATTTCCTCAGGGTCCACACGCAGAAGCAATGAAGCTGTGATCCCGGGAGGCAGGCTCCATTCTTGGCAATGTCATGCAGGTGGTCCAGTTTGAAAATATTAAATATGAAAGATTGAAGGGGGTCACTAATAGAGGGTGAGGCCAGACAAAGTGAGATAGGGTCAGATTCCCTGTAAGGAACCCTGAAGAGAATGTTGTATGGAACTGTGCAAGTGAGACCTATGGTGCATTGGAGACCTCAGGATATTGGAGTTAGCAGGATCATGGCTTCACATCCACAATGAAGAGCTACCTGTGTGGAGTAAAGCCAGTCCGAGAGATGATCTATGAATGCTAGGGACAGGAAACCCGGAGACTAGAAAGAGGGAATTACATGACCGTGAATATAATCAAAGCATCATCATATATTTAAAAAGAAATTTCTGCATGAAACCCATCACTGTGTACAATGAATGGTTCTAATAAAAGACCTCTTTTTAAAAAGATAAACATGGTTCTCTTCCACTCTCATCTGAGATTCTATACAAATAGATTAAAATATAATGATTTGTGATGATGGACAAATGTGGTGGGTCAGAAAGCCACATTAGAAGCAGCCAACTAGGATGATAAGCAAATGCAGTCATCATAGGAGGCTTTCTAGATAAGGCCAGAAGAAGTGGGTACCAGCCAGGCCACAAGACAGGGCTCAAACAGAAGGTTGGATGTCTCAGCAACTACTGGATTCTCAGCATCTGTAGTGGGAAATAATCATTGTTGGACTACCAGGACAGACCACATCCTGTAATCCATCTGAATAAATCTCCATTTAAAAAATTGTGTGTGTTTGTTGTTCTTGTTATTGTTTGTATTTCTTTAGAGCGTTCTGACCAATATAATGTCATTTTTATAAATTTCATTCATATCTCCCCTTACCCTCCTTTGTCCTCCAACACTCCTTCAGATGTCATATATGAAAGAAAGTAGTTGCATTGGTTTGATAATGAAGTAACAAGACTAGATTCTCATCACCCTGGCTCCCATATAGAGAATGCATGGGAAGAGGCTACCCTAGAAAGAGAGGACCTTGGCCATTCAATAGCATGGGAAACAGTCAACAATTCAGTAGAAGAAATGGAGGAAATACAGTTGAAAATCAGAAGATATGTCATTTTCAACAGACTATCATTTTTCTTACAGTTGGGTCCACACCCAAGCACCAATTTCAAAACCTTATATTATGTTGATCTGGGTCCCAGAGATTTGAATCTACTGAATGTGGCCAAGTTCTCTCCTCTAATTTTATATTTCCTCTCCCCCATGTGGCTCTCTGTAGATCATGATCCCAAGCAGAGAACACAGAGTAGCATGCAAGCTTTGTGCCATGTGTTGACCTCACACCATCTGTCCCAATCACTGTGGTAAGCACAGCCTGTAAATGTCCTTTTAATTTTTAAATTGCCTATAACACTTTTCAAATGTCTGGCCGCCATCTTGATAGTATTCTTAGGGGTTCAGGATATCACAGTCATACATTTTATTGCAAATATTAATCATTTTTCATTCTCCTGATTGAATTCCACTCTTCATCTGCTTACAATTTTTCCCCCATGCCACACTTCATCAGCAAAGATCCTTCATGAAGACTTCAGCCATCCACTTAGTATCCCACTTATGGTAGACATCTCTGAGGCATTGCAGATAAAATTACCAACAGGACATGACTCTTAACCAATGTCACAGTATAATGAAAAGGACAAAAATACAAGGGGCCATATTCAAATACTGTACAATAAATACACTAAATGTATACAGAAATATATTTTCAAAGTTCCAAATCTCCTTCATTTGAAAGGGGGCTTTTCTTCTAAATATTAAAGGATACTCAAGTTTTGACATGTAAAGAACATAGCAAAGGCATGATCATTAGAGGACATCACATATAATTCACTAAATCTTACTTACCATAATTTCAGACTTTTTAGAAAATCAGCCTTGTGTTTGTGTTGCTTTTCTTAGCTGCTTCATAGGCATAGTGTGAACTTCTTTTAGGACATCTCTCTTTGTATCAGAAACCAAGGTTTTCTTTAAGAACACAGTGCAAAAATACTCTTTAATGAGACCAACAGCTCATCAGCCTCTGTCTCCAGGGAAACCCACAAATATGCATCTAACCAATAATCATTCTCATTAGCTATGGAGAGAAAAACAAGAACCAAAGTAGGGAAGGGTCAAGAGCAGTTTTCTGTCTTTGCCATGAAGAGACGGGTTTTCTTTAAGCTAAAAATGGTCTCTGCTGAAATAGCTGTTCCCAGATTATAGCTAACAGGGCCCATAGCACCACCCATCTGACAGAAAATTGCCAAGTCTTTTCCATAGGTTTCTGGAACCCATGCTGCCTGTCAACTCTGCCACAGGGTAGAGCAGCTGGGTGGCTACAGACACTGCCTGAGAGCACCCTCTCCAGAGGCCCTGTATTATTGCTGCTTGCCCTTCGGCTGGCATAGAATTAACTTGTTCTGACTGTGTGACAGTTCTGACGACTACACAGTTTTCAGCAAGGAGCCAGGTCACATGCTGCTACATGCTTGGGCTGTCACTAACTGTGCCACTAGAACCAGACAAAACCTTGTCAGGGGAGATCAACTCCTCTGGAGACAGAGGCGAGTGACTCAACTCATGGCCCGCTTGTGAGGATTTTGTTCAGTTCAAGGACAGAACTAGATGACAAGGGGACTTTATGCTTCAGGGAGACACAATATATGCCAGCAATGCACAAAAGCAAAGAGAAAAGAGGAAACATCCACACACATTCTGGAATGCTGAAGGCATTAGTCTAATGGGAGGTGGCAAAGAAGATAATGGCCTCGTTTTTGAGAATCTGTGATATAAACTTTCAAACCATGCCTATTTCATATTCATAAAGCCTCTACCAGGAAACTAAAGCAGTCAACCTTGGTTTCATGAGCACAGAATCTGCTGTGTTTGACACTATACCATAAAGGCCACAAAAAGGTAATGCCTGTTAGCAACCTTACGATTTAGTCTAATGTTCACACTCTTAGAAACAGGGAATGGGCAAACAGCCATCTTTTTGCAGGCCTGTATTGCCAGTGAGCTTGAACATTGCACACAACATTAGAAAGGATAAGGACTCAAAGGGATGTGGCACTACCAGGAGAAACAGCATGAGCTTATTCCACAGTTCCTTTAAGAAGTAGCCTTGTATAATCCTAAGGGTACAATAGTAACCCTTCTATGTGAACAGTAACCAACTGCTGTCCAACTGAACTTAAAGCTCACTCAATATGAGGGAATCCATGTCTAACAGTGTAAACCAAGCCAACTTCCCATGGCTGGTGAGGTCATGGAACCTAGAGTAGAACCTATTCCTGCCACTTTCCCAAACCACTGTAATCTCTAAGTGCATTCTAAACATGTATCCTTATACCCTCAGATAAGTGCAGCTCTCCCCCCTTATCAAAGAAATTCCCTTTTGCAGCAGATAGAGATCATTACAGAAAGCCACAGATGATGGAAATGAAGGGAACAACTGACTGTGTTGCCCTGTCCTAATTGGTACATCTACAACCTAACCCTTATACCTAAGGCTCAGGGAACATTGCAGAAGCAAGGGTGGCAAGACTGTAACAGCCAGAGAACCAGAGCAACTGCTGTACGATTGTGCCTTTTATATATAACAGAGAAGCTACACCCATTATGGTTGCCTGAACAAGACCTGAATAATACCACTAGATGAAGAGCTGCAGACAATTAATAACTACTGAGAAAAGATAGCCAGTCTTTCCCAGAGATGAACCCCATGGTGTGTGTGTGTGTGTGTGTGTGTGTGTGTGTGTGTGTGTGTGTGTTTCCAGACCTGAGGATCAAACCCTGGGCCTTGTGCTTGCTAGGGTAGTGCTCTACCACTGAGATAAATCCCCAACCCAAAATGGATAGATTTATTCATTATGATATAGGTAATAAAAGATTCCATGAATTTGAGAAGGAGCTGAAGTTATATGGGAGAGGCAAGAAGAAGGGGGAAATGATATAAATACAGTACAGATATACTAAAGTAAAAACTAATTTTAAAATAAGAAAAGAAGCAGCTATGATCTTCAGGGACCATTTTGGAAAAGGAGGAGATTGTGAAGGCCACAGTTTGGGGATTAGTGGGACAAAACAGTATCTCCCCAACATATCAGGACAGCTGTGCTCATGAACAGTCAACAGCTGTGACTGCCTGAACAAAATTAAGCCAGTCAAAATTCCAGCCAAGAGAGCCCCACCCCCTAATGGAGAAGCAATTGGCAGCAAGTAACAGCTTCTGGGGAAGAAGATTCAGTTTTCTACAAAGCCAGGGCCCCTTGTAGTTTGACCTTGCTCCAGTGCATGCCCTGACACCCTGAATATATGGACAGCACAGGCTAAACTCAGTAGGTTAAAAAAAAATCGGACATGAAGTTTATTCTGAGTTTCCTTTTTAGTAAAAACTTCAAGAATTAATGTAAAAAGGAGAGACATTACGTGCAAGTGTCTCACATGATGTATGGCATTGTGTAGATGATGGACAAATTCTCATTTCTGTCTGCTCTAACAGAGTGGTTCTCAACCTTCCTAATGCTGTGACCCTTTAATACAATTCTTCATGTTGTGGTGATCCCCACACACACCATAAAATTTAGTGATATATTGTTTGTGATCTAATAAAGCCATGGAAGATCAGAAGCAAAGCTAGTCAAGCTACCAGAGAGCTCTTACCTCTAACAAGGGCTGGCGGGGGGGATCCTGTCCTCACTATGGTTGGAAACTAATTGCCTAATACTGAATGTCCTGCTCATATCTTGTATACCTCTCTAGTGCTGGGATTATAGGCAAGAGCTCTCTTTCTCTTTTAGTCTGATTCACTCTCATGTAGTCCTGGATGGCCTTGAACTCAAAGAGATCCATCTGCCTCTGTCTCCTGAGTCCGAGGATTAAAGATATGTGCCACCACTGCCCAGTTTCTATGGCTGTAGCTAGCTTTACAGTCTGATCTTCAGTGGCTTTATTAGATCATAAACAACATATCACCACATAAAATTATTTTGTTGCTACTTCATAACTAATTTTGCTACTGTTATGTATCATAACGTAAATATTTTAGAGATACAGATTTGTCGAAGGGCCTTGATCCACAGATTAAGGACTGCTGCTCTAACAGAACACAGAACACATAATCAGATATGTACTTGAATGCACAGTTTCTAAGCCATTAATTAATACAGTTGGCCTTCATTTGCAGAGTCCATACATTCCCACTTGCCAAAACTTATGTGTGACCCCCCCACACACCAAAATCAGTATTTGTGGAAACACACCCACTAGTTATTTGCAGATATGCAGTGACAAAAACTTTGAATCCTAATAAGCACATTTGTGTACTGAACAAGGCTTTCATGTTTTAGTTTACATACAGTATGACTCTTTTTCAGAGTTTATTTAGTGTTTTTGGTTTTTTTATTTCTTGGTGGTTTTTTTGTTGTTGTACTTCCATCCTTTGTGCTACTAGTTTTGCCATTTAAAATGGATATTGAAGTGCAATTGTTCCTAAATAAATGTTGTCTGGCATATCTTATATCTAAGCTAGAAAGTATAAGACATAAGTATGACAGACTGAAGAGTCCAAATTCTTGATGCCCAAGAGGAAGACCTAGGGCATGTCTGTCTGTCCTTGTTGAAGTTGCCCTAAGAAGTAATTTTAACAGAGTCTAATCCCCTTTATTTTAAAAACTTACTGCAAACAACCCTTCATAGCCCTGTTGCAAAATAGTTGTCAACATTTTAGATCATTCTTCCTAGTCTTTGCCCCCCAATAAAACTTTTCCAGTTTTCCCCATGATAGAATACAATTTTATAGTAAACCTCAACCAAAACCCTATCCAAGGTTTTGCGTAGAACTACCTATAAAAATTGTCGAATCCTCTATGTGTTTTTTTAAATTGTTATGTTGCCATTTTGGCAAAGGATAGCCCTGATTTTAATATTTAGTTTCTCTCTGGTTTACTATCAATGTAAGACAATTTTACTCAGCTTTTCAAAAAAGGAGGAAAAGCTGGGAGTCAAGGATAAAGAAAAGGGGAAAAGGGGGCAGGGTGAGGGAGAAAACAGTAAGAGAAGGGGGAGGAAGGACGTATAATTACAAGGATAAATTGAGGCTCTTACTTCTGTTCTGACATTTGCTTCATGTAAATGATGGAAATACCACGCCAATTCATTTAAATACATGTCAAGTCTCTCCATGAATTATAATAAATGTCAGCATCATTCTAATATTTAAAAACAAAAGCTATCTATAAGTCAGACATGACCCTTTCCCTATTGCATGCTTCCTCGTGTAAAATAGCCATTGTCTGGCCTTTAAGGCCTTGCATTCTCCAGCACACACAGCCAAACCAATTTTTCTCCTGGCAAAAAACTCATCACTAGCCAGCCCTACTACTAGGAAACAAACACAAAAAGGTTGCATGTCTGATGAGAAAGTAGTTATAGCAGTATAAACTTCCCACAGCTAAGAATTAAACCAAATTTAAAAAAAAAAAACTAAAAATTTTAAGATAAAAGCTATTTGGAGGCATGAGTGAATAACTGAGTGAAAAAAGAGAACTAAAGCAGGGAAGCTCATGTTTGTAACTTTTGTCTTAGGAAAAGTCCCTAGTCTAAGAGATGCTCCAAAGCTAGGATTCCTGGAGCACGGAGACAGACAAGCCAAGGGAATAGTTTAGTAATGTGCGACTCCTCTTCGTATAGGCTACACACCCCCCTCGTCTAATAATGTAGCTTCCCTGTTAGCTCCTTTACCTGAATGTACTTCATGCACACACACACACACACACACACACACACACACACACACACACACACAATTGTTTCTTGAAGAAAAAAAAAAAAAAAAAAAAACACCTAGCAACCTCAGCTGTCCTGTCTACAACAGGCTACTGTACACTCAATTCCGAAGATGGAATGGGTTTCTCCTCCCTTAAAAACAATCACACCTGGACTGATTTTATTCAATCATAATTTCATTAGTCCAAGAACAAGACCAGAAAGACAAGTCTGGCCTAAACTAGTTTGGGTGCCTTTACAGTAAGGGAAACAGTGTCCTCAAAGTAAACTTTTGTGGAAAATTCCCTATTCACTACCTCATGCCACCACATAATTGGGCATGCATGATTAAAATCAGATTCCCAATGGGAATCAGCATATGCTTTAGAAGATTACATAATCCAATCACTTAAAATAGAGATCCACCAAACTGTGCCCCCTTACATTTTCATGGCCACCCCCTTTCTTTAAATGCCATAAAGAAGCACTGACTTAGAGCCTTTGAGATCTTTACTTCCCTGTAGTGTATTCCAGCCTATTTCATTACTCTGGGTTTGTTTCCTGGCTTTATGCAATCTGTGCCGGTTTTTATTTCATTCTTTAATAAGAGGCCAAGAACCTAGAAACATCAGTCCGGATCCTGACAACTGGTAACAGAACTGTCACTCTTTTGTTCCTGTTGTTTTGAGAATGTCTAACAGTTCAAGCTGACCTGGAATACACAATCCCCCTGCCTCACTACAGCATGCACCATGCTCTTCTGTTGAAACTGCCCTCTTAACAGCTTGAGTGCCTGGGAACGGAATCAAGGTCCTCAAAGTGGTGGGACAATAAGAAAGGAGATCTAGAATGGGACTGTGGCTCCGTATACAGTACGTGCTCAATTTGAGCAATACCCTGGGTTCCATCCTTACCACTGAGGGAAAGAAAAAGACTGAAAATTTAAAGGAGAAGCTGTAGGAAGAAGTCCCCAGTCAACATGAAAAGTCTGCTCACATCTTTAGTTGGCTTATATATTGTATTTGCAAAAAAAGACTTCCAAGAACCCAGTAGAAGAATTCAAACAAATACCAAACAAATGAACAATAGCAACAACAAAGCCGAGTAGAAACATCTAGGGTACGCCTACGGCAGGAGACAATGATGTGACACCGCACCATTTTTGTTTTAAGGGCTTTGATATATTAGGTTTTCACCGGCATTCCAGAAGTGGAATTTCAGAACTAAAGTGTGTCTCTGAATTAAAGACACTCCAGTAATGCTGAAGGCAAACCCAATAGACACACATTAATAAAAACCAAGCCACCCTGAGTTCAAGCAGGTCAGCCAATAACTGAACTGCCTTGAAAAACAAACCTAATGCTCTTCATTGGAAGATAAAGAGATTTGGGATGTGTCATCCCAAATGTCTGGTGTATAACAAAGAAATAGTAAATATTCAAAGAAACAGAAAAATGTCACATTAGATACAGAAAAAAAAATTATCCTGAGATGACCTCAAGATTGGAATTAGAAAACACAACTCTGAAAGAGCTGTTTTAAATGTTTTCAAGGACTTCAAGGGAACACTTGTCAGAATGACTACACAGATAAGGAATACCAGCAGAGAAACAGAAAATGGGGTGAAAGAACAGTAGGGAACTTAAAAGCAGGAGGTAAGGGAGGAGAAAAGATTGATGGGTGCGAGCAACTCTTAAAACAGTGCAAGCTTTACTCCAGCAAAGACCTGTGGAGGGAAGTCTCTAGTTCAAGAAACCAGCAATCTCGACGTCCACTTACAGGCTGGGATAGTAATAGGGAAAGTATGAGAAGGAGAATTGGAAAGTTGCCTTTCTGGCCTTCAGTTGGCATTGCTAGGAGTAACTAGACAGTGTTGAGTTTGAGAACGCCCAGTGGATAGTGCAGGAGAGCAGGGTCTAGAGAAACAAGTCACTTCAGTTCCGAAAACCAAGTTATATTAATCTGGGGAATTGTCTTGTTCAACCAAAATGAAGGGCTAACAAACAATATTAATCAAATCAGGGTTCATTATGAAGAGCAGAAAGAAATAAGACAAAAAATAATAAATGCTCCTCAGTGGCTTGAAGGGTAGTAGCAACTGCCTGTGCAAACAGTTAAGAGTTGTCCCAAAAGGAAAAACAAAAACAATGAAGAAATAACTATTTTTAAAATTCCCAAATACAATAAAGATAGTAATGAAAATTTCTTCTTCAAGAGTTTGTTGAATCCCAAGTAAAACAAATGGACAGAAAATTGTATCTAGAAATCTTATAAACTGTTTTAAACTAAGGATTAAAAAGAAGAAAAGCATCTTAAAGCGGGCATAGTGAAACATTCCTGAAATCACAGCACCTAGTAGAGGGAGGAACATCCGGCATTACAGATCATCTTTACTACCATAGTGTTCTAGGCTAACTACATGAGTTCTAGGAGGCAGGGAGGGGGGAGAGAGAGGAGAGAGACAGAGAGACAGAGACAAAGAGCCTAACAGTACTCGGACATAACAAACAGTACAAATGACCCAAAAGGCCTGAACTATGTGACATTAAGTCCATCACTTCTCTGTACAGTGGGGCAATGAGCACCCTCTCTTTTGCTTGGATGTGTTTCTTTGTCTAAGAGTGTGCTTCCCTCAGTTTCCTCAGTAGTTATCTATGTCTCTGTCCAGTTCCTTGATCTTGGACATAAGAACTCAGAACCCCTCTGCCCTTCTAGAGATGCCTACCAAACCACATGTCCAACATCAGACATCACTGCACCTATCCTCAGGACAGGAAAACAAATAAAACCAACAGCTCTCCTTAGATGTGAGAACCAAGGTCACAGAAGAACCTGCTGCCAAACAAATACCTAGGGAGAATGACAGTAGAGACTCAGTACAAGCCCTTAACTCCAGCAGCACTCTACCTATGAATCATGGGAGGCTCACGGCTAACACACTTGAGAATTAACTCACATGGAGTCTTACCCCAAGGCTAGTCTCACTATGGATCTCTGAAGGAAATTCCCTGGGCCTCTGTCAGGGGAAGGGAAAACAATTCTGAAACAACACCAAGAACTCTAGTTTCCTATAGCAAGGCTTGCCCTAGGGAGAATCCACTTTCTCAGGGTCTAAGTGGCTGAGGCATCATCAGGTCCTAACTAGTCTGCAGAAAGGGAAATAACCCCGTTAGTCTTCAATATGCAAGACAAAGAATATCTAAGCCCGGCTCACCAAAAAATTAAAACTAAAAGGATCCTAAGTTACTTGCTCACCTAGTTTACTGGTGATCCAAGTCTGATTGAGTGTTTCCAGGTTCATGGCCTTATATTCAAAGAAACAGACTAAATCTCACACAGACTTACAAAAGCACCAAGGAAACGTTACTTAAAGCAGAGCAATGCAAGAGGTCAGAACACACCGGAAGAGCAGCAGGCTATGAGACTGAGGACACTCAAAGGCAGTGATTATTGTTTGGGGCTTCTTCTCATGGTATACAAGAGAAGGAGTTGGCTACCAGGGAGCATAGTGAGGGTGATTCCCTGTTTTAATTGATAGGTTAGGTCAATACAATCATTAATGTATTACATTTGTCTGCTCCCACAATACATATTATTTTAGTCATATGCATACCCAATTATGTATATGCATAAGATAGAAATGGGGGATTTTTTGAGGACACAATTTTACCTTATTGCACATGCACCCAAAAGCAGTTCAGGCTAGATTGGCCTGTTCATTCCTGCAAGTTTCATACCTTATTAAGAGCTCTGAATAGAGGGCTGGAAAATGGCTCAGTAGTTATTAGTGCATGCTACCCTTACAGACCCAAGTTTGTTTCCTGCACCCATGTTGAGAGACACATAACCACCTGTAATTCCAACTCCAGAGAATCTGACACTCTCTTCTGGCCTCCAAAGGCACTGCAATCATGTACACATACACACACACACACACACACACACACACACTTTTAATGCAAAAGTAACATTTTTTAGAAGTCTATGTAGATATAATAAAAAACAGAGAATATGCAAATAAGCCTACTTGGATAATTTTAGACCCAGACATTATAGCAGCAAACAATAAAGATGTCAGCTCATTTGGAAAAACAAAAGTCCTACTGAAAGCCTATCTTGCTCAGTTCTCATTACCGAGTACACGAGGTCCAGTTTTCAACAAAAAATTACAAAGCTTACTGAAAGGCAAAACTAGTCTGGAAAGGCCAAGACAAAATCAGAACCAGCCACAGAGCTGGCAGAGACCTAGTAACTGTCTGAATGGGGTTTAAAATAACTATGAGTTATTATTCTGGAACTCTAAAGGGCAAGGTAAGCATGGAGAACAGGTGGGTAATTCAGACAGAGGCACAGCCTCACTGGAAGAGTCTGAAGGAAATGCTATCAACCAAAGTGAATTCATGACACCAGATTTCTAAGAATTTACACATGTAATCTAGAACCTGACACCATTTTATTACATAGAAAATATATAGAGTGTGACAAATATTTTATTGTCACCTTTTAAGCACTCACATTCTTCGCCCTCTTTCCAGCCCACATTTATAAGCAAGCTGTTAAGACCTGGACTCCTCTTGGAGCTGGGGAGAGAGTTTAGTAACTAAACTACTTGTCTCACAAACATCAGGAACAAATCTAGATACCAGAATGCATAAAAACCTTGTAACCCCAGTACTGAGAGACAAAGTCAGGCAGATCCCTGGAGCTTGCTGGTCAGTCAGGGTAGATATCAGCAAGTTCCACACCAGTGAGAGAACATTTCAAAAATCAAGGTGGACAGGATACTGGGGAAGAGCATCTGAGGTTGACCTTGGGTCATAAAAACACAGTTGTCACAAGAGGAAAGTTCAGACCAAATGACAGTTTATTGAGCAGTATTCACTCCAGATGCATGTCACATACAGACACACACAAAAAATAAACCTCAATCGCTCACTCAGTCTCCCCCTGTCAGTCTCTCTCTCTCTCTCTCTCTCTCTCTCTCTCTCTCTCTCTCTCTCTCTCCTCTCTCTCTCTCTCTCTCTGTCTCTCCCCCCCCCCGTGTGTGTGTGTGTGTGTGTGTGTGTGTGTTGCTTCTTCTCAAGCCATTTTTCTGGCCAGCTTGGGCTCAGCCATTGCTCTCCTATGGAAGCCTTATTATGTAAGGAATGAGCCCTTTCATACATGTGCAACAATGTCAGTTTCAACATCCAAACTTAACAATGTGAGGTAAAACCCATCATATGCATGTTGGATAGGCATAAAGTAAGACAATACTCAATAAGGGATATTACAAGAGAAAGAGTGGTATTTTACAATAAGAACAAAATCCTAAATGTACACATACATAACAGTAGAAAAAATAACAGAAGTAATACTGGTAGGGAGCCATGAAGAGGAAGACAGCACTAAGCCATGCCACACCATGGATGAATTGCCAAAACACGGCACTGAGAAAAGCCAGACACAGTCATACACTGTATGATCAGTTCTTGCTAAATAGTGAGAACAGGTAAAATTCATGGAAGCATAAAACAGAGGACTAGTTGCCAATAACCTGAGGATGAAGAAATAGTGGCTGTTTCATGGCATGGGGTCTTCTTGGGTATCAATAAAATGTTTTGGAACTAGATAGAGGTGATACAGAATAATCCTTTTGTGCTTTGTAAAGATTTGTCACCCTAATTGGCTTAATAAAAAGCTGATTGGCTGATTGTCAGGCAAGAAGTATAGGCAGGACAATCAAGCTGAGGATGCTGGGATGAAGAAGGGTGGAGTCAGGAGAGTCTTGAGGAAATGAAGAAAAGCAAGATGAGCATGCCATACTGAGATAAAGGTACCGAGCAATGTGGCAAAGCATAGATAAGAAATATGGGTTAATTTAAGTGTAAGAGCTAGTTAGTAGCAAGCCTGAGCTATTACCCAAGCATTTATACTTTATATTAATTCTCCCACTCAGTTGTTTGGGAAGAGGCTGCTGGTAATTTGGGAACAGGTGCTCAGGATAGGAAAACTCCTCCCACATAGACGTGATACCTTCTGACATTTGAGTGCAGTCTAAACACTAAATTGTGTATTTTTTTCTCCTACAATCTCAAGAGTCTTACACATGCTAAGCAAGCACTCTACCATGAGACTTCTGTTTTATTTGTCTACCTCGAGATCTGGTCTCACTAAGTGACAATGAACTCATTCTGTAACCTATGCAAGCCTTGAACTGAGGCCTCCAGCCTCAGTTTCCAGCATAGCCAACCCAGGGATTAGCAGACCTCTTAAACTGGTGATTTTATGCCATGTGAATTTTATGTTATTAAACAACCAAAAGAATTCAAGGAGAAATGGATAAATTCCTAACAATATTTGAAAACTGGCAGTTTTTTAATATTTAAAATAATTTGATTTTTAAAACAATAAATTTAAAAAGCAAGCCCAATGTGGTGGTACAGAGCTATAATCTTTACGCTAGGAAGGATGGGGCAAGTTTGAGTCTAGCCTGTCTCAGAAGAAAAACAGGAACTGGAGAGATGACTCAGTGATTATGAGCACATAGCATTCTTCCAAAGGACCTGAGTTGACTTCCTAGCACCCACATCAAGCAGCTAACAATAGCCTGTAACTCCAGTCCCAAGGAATTGAATGTCTCTGTCCTCCGTAGGCACTGGTACTTATATGCACATACCTACACGCAGACACATAATTAAAACTAACACTTTAATAAAAATTTACAGAGTTATAAAACCCAATAAGCAAATAAATAGGCAATCAAGTTACCAAGAAAATACAGATTAAAATTAAAATGAATGTCCTAAACTAAAGTAGCTTTTTAAACAGAATGATGCCACCAGATATCAGCCAAAATATCAGCAAGTAGAACTTTCACACTTGCTGTTAAGAATATTAAATTGTGCAATCAAGCTTTGGCAGTTTCTCATTAAGTTAAATACATGCCCTAGATATAAGCCAGCAATTCCATATCTAGGAAGTTACCTAAAATTGAGAAAATTCATGGTTCCTGAAACACTTGCTTATTATTCTTAATTCATAAAAGCTACAAAGCAGAAAAAACCCAAAAGTGAATTGATGAAAAGGTAAGCAAAGAATGAACATAAACAGCAATGCTCAACAGGAGAGCAGGAAGCAATCTACCTACACAGAGGGCACAGAAACATCATAGCAAAGAAACCCAGATTCAAAAGAATCCAGTGTTATCCCTTCCTGTTAGGCTTCAGGGAAAATGTTGTGTATTGCCATTTGTATGTATTGTCATTTATAACATCTATAGTGTTTTCTGACTGCATGAGATGAATCTTAAAACTGCTGTCCACCGCAGACACGGCTCAGATTAGCACATGGTGATGGCCCCAGTCCACCGGCAGTCTCTGTAGGCTGAGCCTATCCAAGATACCTCAGTCACCAGGAAGCCACATTTGACTTCATATTCCAAACTTTTAACTTTCTCAGGCTTTATGTGGGTATATGTGGCTGGACATTGGGCGCCATTTGAAGGCAGAATTTTCTGTCCTGCCAGCCAATTCCCAATAGCCACACATAAGACTTACTATTGATTATAAATGATCAGCTGATGGCTTGGGCTTGCTAGTAACTAGCTCCTACAACTTAAGTTAACCCATTTCTATTCATTTACTTGCTGCCACATGGCTTGTTATACATCCTGTACACATACTACTTCCTCTTGTCTTGCTGATGACTCTGTCCTTCATCCCAGAGAGCTCTCTCCCTGTCCTCAAGTCCTGACTAACCTTTTCCTGCCTAGCTACTGGCCATTTAGCCCTTGATTAAACCAATGAGAGCAATACACCTTCACACTGTACGAAAAGACTTTTCTACAACAGCTATGATCAACAATAAATAAATGGGATCTTATGAAACTGAAAACCTTCTATAAGCCAAAGTACACTGTTAAAAGGACAAAATAGCAGCCTACAGAATGGGAAAAAAATCTTCATCAACCCCACATCTGACAGAAGGCTGATCTCCAAAACAGATAAAGAACTTAAGAAACTAGATATCAACAAAGCAAATAATCCATTTTTCAAAATGGAGTACTCATCTAAACAAAGAATTCTCAACAGAAGAATCTCAAATGGCAGAGAAACAAAGAAATGTTCAACATCTTTAGCCAGCAGGGAAATGCAAATCAAAATGAGTCTTAGATTCCATCTTACACCTGTCAGAATAGCTAAGGTCAAAAATACAAATGACAGCTCATGCTGGAGAGGATGTTGAAAAAGGAGAACATTCATCCATTGCTGGTGGGAGTGCAAACTTGTACAGCCACTTTGGAAATCAATATGACAGTTTCTCAGAAAACTGGGAATCATTCTACCTCAAGATCCAACTATACTCTCAGCATATATGCCAAGGATGCTCTATCTTAACAAAAGGACACTTACTCAACTGTGTTCATAGCAGCTTTACTCATAACAGCCAGAACCTTGAAAACAACCTAAATGCCCCTTAACCAAAGAATTGACGAAGAAAATGTGGTACATTTACACAATGGAGGATTATTCAGATGTTTAAAAAAAAATATGACATCATAAAATTTGAAGGTGAATGGATAGAACTAGAAAAAAATCACTCTGAGTAAGGTAACCCAGACCCAAAAAGACAAATATAGTCACTCATAAGTGGATATTAGCTGTGAAGTTAAGGATAATCATGCTATGATCCATAGTCCCAGAGAGGCTAGGTAACAAAGAGGGCACAAAGTGAGATGTATGGATTTCCCTGGGGAGAGGAAACAGAAGAGACCATCTGGTTGGACTGAGAACAGGTGAGGATGGGAACTTACATTGGGGTGAGGGATGGATGGATGGGGAAAGCATTCAAAGAGATGACTAGAAAGGGGGTGGGCATTTCTGAGTCAGGTAGATACCCGATACAAGGGAACCTCCCATGAATCCACAAGGATGATCCCAGCTAAGACTCCTAGCAATAGTGGATATATAGACTAAACCAGACATCTCCTGTGATCAGATTGGTGACTACACCAATTTTGTCATCAGAAAGCCTTCATCCAGTAACTGGTAGAAACAGATACAGAGAACCTCAGCCAAACATTAGGCTAAGCATAGGGAATCCTGCTGAAGAGAAGGAGAATGGATTTTAGGAACCAGAATGGTCAAGGGCATTACAAGTCAACCCATAGAATCAATTAACCTGGCTCATAGGAGCTCACAGAGACTGAACCAACAACCAGGGAGCCTGCATGGGACCAACCAAGGCTCTCTCTATATATGTGACAGTTGTGTAGCTTAGTCTATTTGTGGGACTCCTAACAATGGGAGCAGAAGCTGTCCCTAATGCTTTGACTGGCTCTTGGGAACATGTTTCTCATACTGGATTGCCTTGCCTAGCCTTAACACAAGGGGAGGTGCTTTAATCTTATGGAAACTTGATATGCCATGCTTTGTTGATACACACGGGAGGCCTCCCCCTTTTGGAATAGAAACAGAGGAAGAATGGATTGGGGTACAGGGCAGAAGAGAGGTGGGGGGAGGAATTGAAGGAGAAGGAAGAGAAACTGCAGTCAGGATATAAAATAAATTATTTTTTAAATCAATCCTATTATTTATATCCCCTCAAGCTAGGTTTAGATTAATCAAAGTGTTGTAGAATTAATTCTGTCCTCTAGGCACAATATGGCTGCTGCCATTTTGAAATCAGAGTGACCATCACATGAACAGGCCCATTAGCTTCCCTCATGGAAGGAGAAGCAGACTCATGAGGGTCCCTCTTCTCCACATGGATACATAAACTGCTAACCAATAATGGAGGAAAAGGGAGAGATAGCGCATAGATCTTCATAGATAGTGCAGTTGCATCTATGTCATCTATGCTTCTATATGTCCAGCAAACTCATTGGTTCAACCAGTGGACTTGGATGAAATTGTTACTTTGCTCTGCCATTGCCTTTCTATCAGGGATGAATGAAAATCAACTCCCCAGGAAATGTGACACAACAGAAAGAAAGTCACTTAGAAAATAGACTAGTTATACTTGAATAGATATCCTCAAGCTGATTCTCTCCCTCTCCCTCTCCCTCTCCCTCTCCCTCTTCTCTCTTCCCTCTCCCTCTCTCTCTCTCTCTCTCTCCCTCTCCCTCTCCCTCTCCCTCTCCCTCTTCTCTCTTCCCTCTCCCTCTCCCTCTCTCTCTCTCTCTCTCCCCTCCCTCCTTCCCTCATAGATGTAGTAAAAATTAGCATCCTTTTAAATATTTTAGGATTCGATTAAGTTGGGTGTGGTGACACACAACTTTGATCCCAGCACTCAGGAGGCAGAGGCATTCATTCGTATCTCTTTGAGTTTGAGGTCTGCCAGGTCTACATAGTGAGTTTCTTGTCTCAAAAAAGGGAAAAATAAAAGGAAGAAAGAAACAAAACAAAACAAAGCCAAAAAAAGGACAGGAGAATCATACTTTTTAAATGAACTTTAACAGCAAGTCAACTATGGTGTCATGTAGATTGCTCTCATTCCATCACCCTCCCTCTCTCCTTCCTCTCTTCCCTCCCCACTGAATTCAACTCCACTTCCAAAGGTTGTGGAAGCTTTGGCAAAAGCACTCTCTAACACAGATAATACTACAATAGACAAACATTTCCCTCCAGGCTGAACAATTTATTTCAACAGAGAGACAGACAGAGAGAGAGAGAGAAAGAGAGAGAGAGAAAAGGGGGTTACTCTCAAGTTCGCTCATCCAAACTATGATAATAATTGACAACTGATGCTCACTAAAAGTTTAATTATCTGCACATAATATACAATGCCGAAGTTGAAGGGTATGCTTTACTGAATGCTTAGACCAATCTAATCCCCTTCTCTATTTAGACACCAATTTGCAAAAATAATTATACTTTTTTCAAATTCAAAGCTTCAGGTACTATTGTTGACTGAAGCCCTTGAAATGTGCACTGATTACAGGGCCAATGAAATGTACATTAGCAGAGAGCTCAAGTATTATACAATAACCTTAAATCAGAGAGAGTTATAAGAGGCTAATAACGAAGACGAAGTAATGCTGAAAGTACTAGCCTTTTATTCTGAACTCAAGAAATGCATTTGAAAATATATTTTAAGAATAGGTCATAGAGGATGTAAATGCAAAGTAGAAGAAAGGGGGGGAATTCCAGCAGGCTGGGGAAGGAGAGAGTGGGAGAGAGGCCGCACCTTAAAAGGATATGCATAATTTAGAGACTGGAGATTGAAGAGAGCCCAGGACAAAAGTCCCATCCATTTAGATACAGTGGCAATGGCTTCAACAATGAGAGGCAGAGCCTGCCTGCAGTCTGTGAGAGGCAGCATTTGAATTTGAGAGCACATTTATATGAAAATCTTCAAAATTGCATCCTATATGTGCTCTAAAAGGCCAACGCACCCTTTTCTACCAATGTTTAATTTCCAACAGCCCATAGCAGCTTGGAAAAAGCTTATGATTTAGTATTTTAAAATAAAGAGAAATGTATGAGAAATAAACAGATCATACAATTATTAGGAAGAAAATGGAGTTAAAAGTAACACATGGGAAAATATTAATGTCTTACAAGCTCAGGGAAATGCTGAAAGGTGGGCTGTAAGTTGGGCATGGCACTCCTGGCTTCCAAAACAAAGAGGTAGTAAGTTCATGGTAGGTTATAGCAATGGCTCTCAAACTCCAGGTCCTGAGATCTAGTCATACTTTTAAAGTTTATTGGGAGTCTCTAAGAGCTTTTATGAAAAGGGTTATATTTACCAATATTTATTTTATTAGCAGTTAAAAGTGAGATATTGAGTGTTTTCAATTTACCTTAACATAAAAATGAACCTATTGCATGTTAATGCACACACACACACACACACACACACACACACACACACACACACACACAATAATTTACAGGAATAACTATACCTCCCCCCAAAAAAGTCACCATTGCTTTCTGCTTTTTTAAATTTTGCTATAATCTGGATTCCCATGTCTCATTCTACAAATATGTCAGGACTCGACATCCTACAGTCTCCAGAAAACTGTACCACGCTTGTGATGATGGGAGTCCAAACGTCACACTGTTGCGATCTCCAGAACTGAGAAATGAATGGATCCCTAAAGACACCTTAAGAATCAGCAACCCACAGACTGGGAAAAGATATTCATCAACCCCCACATCTGACAGAGGGCTGATATCCAACATATACAAAGAACTCAAGATGCAAGTCTCCAAAACACCAAACAATCCAATTAAAAAGTGGGGTACAGAACTAAATAGACAATTCTCAACAGAGAAAGATAAAATGGCTGAAAGGCACAAAAGAAAGTGTTCAACATCCAGAAAATGCAAATCAAAACTCTGAGATACCATCTTATTCCTGTTAGAATGGATAAAATCAAAACAAACCAATGATAGCTTATGCTGGAGAGGATGTGGAGAAAGGGGAACACACCTCCACTGCTGGTGGGAGTGCCAACTTGTACAGCCACTTTGGAAATCAGTATGGTGACTCCTCAGGAAAATGGGAGTCAGTCTACCGCAAGATCCAGCAATCCCACTCTTAGGCATATACCCAAAAGAAGCACATTCATACAAGGACATCAGTACAACGATGTTCATAACAGCACTATTTGTAATAGACAGAACCTGGAAGCAGCCTAGATGCCCCTCAACTGAAGAATGGATAGAGAAAATGTGGTACATTTACACAATGGAATACTACTCAGCAGAAAAAAAAAATAGAATCTAATTTGCAGGAAAATGGATGGAATTAGAAGAAACCATTCTGAGCAAGGTAAGCCAAGCACAAAAAGACAAATGTGGTATGTACTCACTCATATGTGGATTTTAGACATAGAGCAAAAGATTACCAGCCTACAATCCACACTGCCAGAGAAGCTAGTAAACAAGGAGGACCCTAAGAGAGACATATATGGTCCCCTGGAGAAGGGGAAAGGGACAAGATCTCCTGAACAAATTGGGAGCAAGGGATGTGGGGGGAGGGAGCTAGGAGAATGAGAAGGGGAGAAGGGAGGGGATGCAGAGGACATGAGGGAGCAGAAAGGTTGAGTCAGGGGAAGAATAGAAGAAAACAAGAAAAGAGATACTATAATAGAGGGAGACATTTTAGGTTTACAGAGAAATCAGGCACTAGGGAAAGGTCTGAAGATCTACAAAAATGACACCAGCTAACAATCTAAGTAACAGAGGAGAGGCTACCTTAAATGCCCTCCCCTGATAATGAGATTGATGACTGTTTTATATGCCATCCTTTAGCCTTCACACAGCAGCTTGTTGAAGTAGAAGCAGACACCCACACCTAATCACTGAACTGAACTGGAATCCAGTTGCAGAGAACGACTGATGAGCAAAGGGGTCCAGACCAGGCTGGTGGAACCCACAGAAACAGCTGAGCTGAACAACGGGGAGCTCTTGGTCCCCAGACTGATAGCTGGGATACCAGCATGGGACTGATCCAGACCCCAGCAATGTGGGTTTCAATGAGGAGACCTCGGGAATCTACAGGACTGTAGTAGTTCAGTACTTATCCCTAGCATAGGTGTGGACTTTGAGGCCCAATCCACATAAAGGAATACTCCCTGAGCCAAGACACACGGGGGTGGGCCTAGGCCCTATCCCAAAGGATATGATAGACTCTTATGACTCCCTATGGAATGTCTCACCCTCCCTGGGGAGCAGTAAGGATATGTGATAGGTAGGGTTTTAGTTGGGAGGGGATTGGGGAGGAAGGGAGGGAGTGGGAACTGGGAGTGACATGTAAAACAATTTTGTTTCTAATTCAAATTTTAAAAGATGGAAAAAAAAAAGAATCACAAAAGTTCGAGGGCACAGCTCCTGCACCTCAAAAACAGGATGCATATGGCCTATGGAGGAAAGGGGAAATCACTGTTCCCTACTCCTCAAGAGAGTGCTGTGAGGATCCACCCTCAACTCTGCCTCCATGATGGATCAATGTGCACAGATATGATTAGCCACTGAAACGTGAAGAACACACATTCATTCCTTCCCATAATTTACAGCTCTGGACAAGATGCGAGTTAATGAAATCAACATTTCCTGTAATTGATGTCAAGTGCATTTTGTAATTATGTTTTGTGGTCTGTGACTTTTATGAGCTTGCTCCATAAAACAATTAACAATTCCATAAAAATAATACTTTTCCGCTGTTATCTTCACAGAAAGGATCCTGTTGGATCCATGCTGTGGGAGAGGGGAATGGCATCAGGAAACTTTGGGATTTGTTTTCAATACTCAAAAATGTATTAGTTACCCTATCCCCAAATGATTCCAATATGCTTTTAAATTACAAATCCTTCACAGACAAAAGTGCCTAGTGCTCAAGAGGATGAATATGGAGCCAGGTTCATGCTTTTTAATCCCAACTCTACCCTTTACCAGTTTTATAATCTTGGTCACTTTATTTGAGCTCCTTTGGCCTCAAGGGCCTCATGTGTGAAGAAAAGAGGAAAAGCAGGCACATCACTAAGGTCCTAGGAGGGTTTTACAGGAAACTCAGATTTAAGACACACACACTAAACATGGTCAGCCTTCTTGGCATAGTACAAGTACTGGGAAACATTAGGTAGTGTTGACCACAGTATTATGGAAACTCTCTCTGGAAACTTTTCCCTCCTGGAGTCATTGCTTTGGTTACATAGTCAAGTGCACACAATGAACCCCAAGGGAAGGTGGAAGTGAGAGAGGAACGGGGGCCAAGAGAAGGAACAGCCACAGGAGATTCAGAAGTTGAGTTAGAGACCAGAGACAGGGACCAGATCAGGGGAGGCTAGAATAGGAATCAAATAGATCATGTGGAGATCATGCCTGAGATCTTCTGGTCCTTCCATGTGACAGGTAATGAGAAGCAGGTGACAGGGAGCGTCTTTGTGTACCTGTTTCTTTGGAGTCTCCATGATAAGTAAGGAACTTTATTGGTCTACTGTTCATGCCTACTGGGTGACTACTAGGTTCTCTATAAGCCAAACTGCTTGACTCCCCACCATCCTGTTGATTAAGTCATGGTTAGCAACATATTTCCCCCATTTTTTGATGATCAGTTTAGAATTTTGTGTCTGAGCTAATTCTAGCTGAGGTCCCCTGAGACAAAGCCAGCTTGGGGAACAAGGGGTATAATTGACAGATTATTGGGTAGTTGCTACCGCCCTTCTTTTTCCTCGGTACCCTTCTGTGTTGAGCTTGGCTATGCAACTTCCTTTGGCTGATGGAATATTAACAGATGGGGAACCGCGGGGCTTAAAAGCACTACATGGAAAGCCTGGCTCTTGCTTTCTATTGATGCACCATTAGAAGAGATGCTCTCAGTGGTTGCTACTTCAACTCTGCCTCAGAATGAATACATAGGAGCAATTAGAACCCAACTTGCAGCCTGAAGCCGGT
The DNA here is from genome assembly GCF_003668045.3 of Cricetulus griseus. Lineage (NCBI taxonomy): Eukaryota > Metazoa > Chordata > Mammalia > Rodentia > Cricetidae > Cricetulus > Cricetulus griseus. Next base: position 45,286,298 of record NC_048596.1, on the reverse strand, counting down.
GCCAGCAGACTGTTGACTGAGGGGAACGCCTTGAGTCTTTGGTGGCCAGATGCAATCAACTATGAGCCTGAGAGGCACCAAGTCTGTGATAATTTGCCGTTTCATTATTGTGGCAGTAGGTGAATATTTGGCGAGACAAAGAAGCTAGAAAAATTTGCCATCTCCTAAAAAGAGATATCAGTAGGGAAATCTGGATAAGATACATGAACCTGCTGCAACCATCTAAAAACCATGAAGAAGGTACACTAATACTGAGAAGACCCTGTCCCCAGTGTTACTGACAGCATTAAACCCACTGATTGTGGAGCGCCTGTTCCCTCCTTCTACTATGTGAAGTCTTTCTGTATAGTACTGCTTACGCTTTGAAGCCAGTTTTCCATTCACTCCAGGAATATTAAAACAAACAAAAGCGACAAAAGCCAGCAAGATGGCTCAATGGATAAAGGTGTTTGCTGCCAAGCCTGATGACCTGAGTTCGATCCCTGGAAGCAGAGAACCAACTCCCTAGGATCTCCACATTCATTCTCTGGATGTGCATGCACTCTCCAGCACAGACACACGTTCACATATTCTCTCTCTCTCTCTCTCTCTCTCTCTCTCTCTCTCTCTCTCTCTCTCACACACACACACACACACACACACACACACACACTTATTCATACACACAAATAAATAAACAAAGGAATAAATAACTAATTTTAAGAACAGTACTACTATGCCAAGGCTGTGGATAAACTGCGAGCGGTCGGGAGACAGGCATTTTCTATTACATCAAGATCCTAGGGAATCCATGAGGATGGCTGCTGGGTATCCTACTCATGTTGAACAGGCTTTCCTCTTGAGACAGTTGTATTCTTAACACACATAAGAAGATTCTATGATATTTCAACTCTTTTTTTTTTTTTTTTTTTTTTTTTTTTTTTTCGAGACAGGGTTTCTCTGTGTAGCTTTGGAGCCTATCCTGGCACTCGCTCTGGAGACCAGGCTGGCCTCGAACTCAGAGATTCGCCTCCCTCTGCCTCCCGAGTGCTGGGATTAAAGGCGTGTACCACCAACGCCTGGCTTGATATTTCAACTCTTAAAGGGTAGATTAGCAGTTGTGAAGGACTGGGATTGGAAAGGGAATGGAAAGTTGCTACTCCATATGGGTAAAGCCTGGGTTGTATAAGGTAAGTCCTAGAGATCTGCGGTATAGCACTGTGAGGAAGATTGACCCCCCCTGTCATGTACACTTCAGATTTTAAGAGGATAGATAGCATAATAAATGTTCTTGCATGAGAGAACAAAAAGACAAACAAGATCCTAACTGAAGCAATTCTCTCTTACTGTCCACTGCTACCTACCACTTACAGTATGCTAAAAATACTTTTCTAAAGACACAAGGGGGAGATAGAAGAGACAAAGGAATGTACTTATGGGCGTCTTAGAGACTTACTTGGTGAGATTTTTCTCCGTTCAATGGTCACTCAGAGCAACACCTCTGATGAACTCCTGCTGTCAAGGGTCTGGCCTCCAGGCTCACCCTGGAGCACACACCCTAATGCCTACTGGATTCCCTGCCCACCACAACTCTTCCAGTTTTTCCTTGTTGCCCTGCTGGTGCCACAAGGCCTCAGTGTGTAACAATGAGCTCTCTCAGAATCAGGCCCCTGGGATCCCTTGCACTTCCTAGACTTCATCCAGTCCTGCCCACATCTAGCCAGTTCACCTTAACTTCCATGCCCTTCCTTGAAGGCTTCTGATTCCTTCATCTTCCTGTTCCCAGGTTTTCTGTGGCCCTTCACACTCAGCTGACTCCCTCTTAGAGTCCTCAGATCTCTCCCTGACCTTCAGGGACAGTGACCCTTTCCTAGAACTCCCAGAACTGAATGAGCAAGCATAGCACTCCTTCTGCTCCATGAGTCCATCTGACCCCAGAGATACATGGTCTATTCAGTGTGTGATGACTAGAGATTGCATGACAAACTTTACAAGTCTCTACAAATGTCTGAAACCAATCACTCTCCACCTTACAGTAACATGGGCAATGCATTCATTCAACCAAAGGAACCTGGAACATTAAGTTATAAAAATCACAGCCCCTGTCACATGGAGGAGAAATAGGTTTCACCACTAAGTTTGACCTGAAGAAGAGAAAGATTCCCTGGATTTACTACTGACCATTCTCTTTTCCAGCTAGAACACCCCATATGCTATAGTCCCATAACTCAGAGGTCCAGGCACTCATGACCTCCCATTTCACTTTCTCCAATCCTGATTCCCCAGTAGTGTTCTGGTATGGTGCAGAAGAACATGACTAAGAGGTCAAGATCCCATCACCGCCAAGTACTGCAAGCCTGCTGTGAGAGTAAAGACTCCCAGGTCCCTTTAGGCTGGGGGTTCTCAACTGGAAAGTCATGACCCCCTTTGGGTTATAGATATTTATGATTCACAACCATAGCAAAATTGCAGTTCTGAAACAGCAACTAGATAATGTTATGGTTGGGGTCACCACAACATCAGAAACTGCATTAAAGGGTCGAAGCATTAAGAAGGTTGAGAGTCACTGCTTTAGACAGACATTACTGCTGGAGGCTTCCCAAGTTTAGCTATGCCCCAGGTATCTCTTTACTAAGCCACCCACAGACACATACATTTCCATGAATCAAAGGGGCTGTAACTATCAGGCCAGGACCGATCTCATTTGAAAAGTTCACAGCTACTTACAAACCTTCTGGGCCTAGTCCTTATCTTTTGTTGTCTTCAGGAAGCCTGTGTCCTTGGTTAACAGTCCTGACTTTACCCATCCAGATGTGTACCAAATACCCACCATGCATGAGGCTCTTCACCAGGCCCTTCAATTAGTTACTATCACATGAGCATAGTTGCCCCTCCACACTGACAGAGTCTGAGGCAAAGGCTGAAGTCCACAGACTTCTGACCCCCTGGAAGACTAGTGTTACATCACTGCAAGCACTGTATAGAACTTTAAACGGAGAACTTGTATTTCTGGACCTGGTCACCCATTGTCTAGAACGACCAGTTCCTCCCAAAGACATCCCTTAACAATCATTTAAAAATGAAAAACACTGTCTATATGCTAAATCAGTTTTTTTTCCTTAAACTTCTAAGTGACTGAAGATCCACCTGCCATTCTGAAACAAAGACAGTGCCCCACTTGCCAGTATCCAACAGTCCCTAAGTTTTATCACATGCTGGCAGATCTCCTACACAGCAGCCACTATGATCTCTGAAAACCGAGTTTGAATGCGTCAGTCTTCTTACTCAGGAAATCCATATTTGTTTCTTGATTATTGGGCCTTCATCCTTCCTCAAACCACACTATCATAGCATCAGTCACCCTTTACCACCATCTGAAGCTCTGTAATCAAGTACCGTAGCTGACTCTTTCAGAATGTGTGAGCCTACCGGGGCCTGTGGGCAGCCTGCCTTGCTGTAATTTATTCAGGGTCTAGCAAAGCACCTGACTCCTGGTAGGCATTCAGGGTACCTAATGAATTATCTCATTCATGTCAGAATAGTACCGGCTCTCCTTTGTACTTTATAAACACTACTGGGAAGGGGGACAGCATGTCCTAGTACAGGAACTTTTATTCTTCCCATTGGAAACCCCCCAAAAACAGTGTTGGTCACTCTCCTTAGACTGGCCCTATGTACAATTACAACTTTCACACTTTTAGAAACGAATGAGGACCTTGAACTCACCTGTCTCCAAGGAGCTTTGCAAACCATTACAACATTGTGGTTACACCTGACCCACACTGTGGTTGCTGAGATATTTTTGGCATATAGAATGATTTTTTTTTTACTTTCAAAGATATAAGATCCCTCACCTAACCCAAAGCATTCACCTTCCTCCTCTCAATTAACCATACATCCTGCCACTGAACTTGTAGAACATTTTTCTGTTTTAGTTTTATTTTTTATTTACATGCATGTGTGTGCTTGGATGAGTTTTGTGTATCACAGGCAATTGTGAGTCACTCAAACTGCATGCTGGGAACTAATCCCAGGTCCATCTCTCTAGTCCAGATATTTCCAACTGTATCTGAGTTTTTCCCCATCGTCAAAACACAGTATATGACTAATAACTTGAAACTCTCTAAAACATTGTTTCAAATCTATGGATGTACTAAGTATTAAATTTAGCCATAGTTTAGTTAACTGAGTCAAAAGAACTTATTGTGGGCATGGAAACACAAGCCTGTAATCAATCTCAGCACTTGGTGGGATAGAAGCAAGAGAAATAGAAGAACTGTGTGGTCCCCATCAGCTTCATAAGGGATCAAGTTCAGCCTGGGCTACATAAGACCCAATTTTTTTAACACACACACACACACACACACACACACACAGAGAGAGAGAGAGAGAGAGAGAGAGAGAGAGAGAGAGAGAACTTACTTTTCTGAAGTTGTTCATTATAGTGGTTTGAATGAGAACTCCCCGCCCCCATGGGTTCATATGCTTGACTTCTTGGTTCCCAGTTGGACTGTATGGGAAAGACTAAGAGATGTGGCCTTGTTTCCAAAGCCCATACTATCCCTAGTGCCTCTGCCCAACCCCCAACTTGAGGATAAGATGTAAGCTTTCAGCTACTGTTCCAGCACCATTCATTCCTGCCTGCCCACCCCCCCCCATGCTCCCTGCAATGATGCTCATGGACTCACCTTCTGAAACTGTAAGCAAGCCCCCAGTTAAAGGCTCTCTTTTATAAGTTGCCTTGGTCATGGTTGTCTCTTCACAGCCATAGAACGGTAACTAAGACAAGTGCCCAGCAGGTTTGCCTTCCTTACATATGGAATCAGGGGTGGCATGGTGAAGTGGATTAAGGGATGCAGCAGGTATCACTGCAGGTCCCCTAGCTGCCCGCCCCACTGCCTGTGGAGGCAGCTCAGTATCCCATTATCCCATGGACACAAAGGGCAGAGTCAGCAAATGTATATGCTGGACAGACCTTTAGACATCACTTACTTACACTTCCACTGTACAACCGACACAAGAAAAGCCCACTCCAAGGAGAGGCATGCCTTCCCTGCACTCTACAATGGGACACGTTCATCTCTGTCACTGTTTAGAATCTGCAGAGCGTTTGCTGGCCCAAGATGCATTTGATCTTGATTCCTTTCCCTAATAGGCATGATGAGGTCAAAAGCCTGTGAGCAAATAGATGTAGAAGCTTAGCTTTTTCCCAGTGATAAGATGGCAAGGGTATGAAAACCACCCTGGAATCCCCTACTGAGGCAGGAGAGAGCTCATGTGCAGTCCACATCTGTTACCTTCTTATTAATGCTCTAGATACTCAGTTAGTTCACACTGGGAGACAAAGGACAGGGAGAGACAGCAGGAAAGGCAAATATCTTGTGCTCTGGACAAGGGGTAGGCAGTGAGGGTCCACTCCTTTTCAGAAACTTGGGTGAAATATGTTTCCAAGGCTGTGTTGCCTTGTTCCTACGAAGGTGCCCATCAGCAGAGGCAGCCGCAAAAGGCCATGCTCCTGTGGAATTCCATCCTCCTTCCTGCGTGATGCCTAACTAAAGCAGGCACATTTATTCCCATCTTACTCCTTTTCCTTAGCTGCTACCAAGAACCCCAAAATGCTCAGCTCTCAAGCTAATGCACTTTTACAGCCTAGGCATATTTTTCTCTCACTGAGGAGAAAGCAGCAAGAATCGGGGGAAAGAACCATTTAAGGTGCCCTATTGTTGGGAGTGGAAAGAGTAATTCTTGCTTCTATCAGCAGTTTGCTGAACCCCAGCCTGATTCCTGCCCCCTTTACTTTATTTATCTCTTTACAGCCCATCTGATAATGCTATAACCATTTCCTGTTGTATACTGGCTGAGGAAGCGTTCTCTAGGCCCAAGAGCAAATCAATAAAAGGAAGCCATAGTGATTCATAAAAATAAAATTGTCATCATTATTGTTCAATTATTGCTGTGTCTGTGGAAAGAATCTCAAGAAGTGAAGGCTTCTTGGCTAATATTTATAATCTGCATTGATGGTACTAATGAATGAGTGGGTGTGCAGGACGGTGAAATGTGCTGGTGTTTGATTTATACCAAGTCCAGGTCTGATTGCTAATGTTAAATCCATTAAAGTGTCTCTTAGAGCTGCCTTTAATGTACTCCCCTGCATATAATAGAGCCTAAACAGGCCCGTTTACTTAGCTTTTCATTATTGGTTGAATATTTGTCTTTATTACATTATCCCCATGATAAATTTGACTTATGATAGTTTAAAAAACAGCACTTTGAGAAAGCGTAGCTTTTAAAAAGCTCCAGAAGTAACTCCATATTTTCCAGTCTCCCTACAGACCAGAGAGACCATTCCCCGCATAATTATTATTTTTAAAAGTTCAAGCTGCCAAACCTGAGCGTGTCTCAGATCACAGAGCCCAGCTGTTCAGAAGAAGAAGAGATTTCCTCCTGGAAGGAAACTAACAAACAGAGGGTGGAAAGCTGTCTGCCTAAGATGCCACCTTCGGGTATCTCTGGGGTACAAAGCTTTTTTTTTAGTCCTTTAAAAAACGCCTTTCCCAAAAGGAAGCCACAAAGTCAAGTGCAAATAGGAACAGCAAGTTGAAGAGACTCAGGCACATCATTGAGTCCCTCTAAGGTCAACTGCTTCACAGACATTTTGAAGGACAGTGGATAAGCAGCACACCCGGCTGTCTGCTGTCCCCTCCTTTAATCTACAAGAGTTTTCCATTCACAGCTCAGCATCCCAGGTGACAGCCCAAGCAGTATAAAGCACAATCCTGCCACTTCCTTTCTTGAAAGTTTGGCTTCCCTCTAAGTCCACATTTACAGACACACTACTGAATCCAGATAAAGAACACTTCTCTAACACTGCCACTGCTACTACTAGCCTCAGTGAGGACAGTCCTTCTCCTGAAAGCCAAGATGGAGACAAGAGAAGCAGCATGGAAAACAAACCCGGAGGATCTAGACACAAGGAAACAAGACAAACAAATGGGCCAATCCCTAATAAAGCAGCTAAACATATGTGGTACATAACAGAGGTTGCTATGGTTTGGTCCCCCAAAAGGCTCATGTATTAGGAGTTTGGTTCCAAGTACAGTGATGTTCAAAGATGGGACCGAATGCAAAGTAACTAGGTCATAGGGAGCACTGACCTCAAAAGAGATTAGTGTGGTTCTGGTGGGCCTCTAGTTAGTTCTCCAGACGGCTGGTTTAAGCGAGCAAGATTAGGTTCTGCCTATCTCACACGCTCTGGCCAGGGTGTCGTGTGATATGGCAGGGGAACACAGGGTATGACAGAGAAGAACCATGCAATTTGAATTTTCAGATTCCAAACACCAAAGCTAAATGAACCAACTTTCCTTTATAAAGTACCTGATCTCAAAATACATTATAGTAATGTAAAACTGGACTAACACAGAAGTGGCTTGCTAACTTTATGGTTATTTACTGGTTACCCAATATGTAGGCAAAATTACTCCAGCCAACAGTTATTGCATACCCTCATGCTGTGTAGTGTGGGAATTATAACAAATAGGCCATATAGTTCTTTTGCTCAGAAAATTTATGGGTCTCTTTTGCTAAAGGAAATAATAAAGATATTCAAAAATTCAATTATTATACAATGGGCAGAGATACGGCAGATGTAGGCTAGTCCCTACAGGCATTTTTAAAGAACAAAACTGACTCTTGTAAAGGATGTGAGGGAGTGGGTTTGTGGGAGAGGTATAGGGTGAGTTACAGCAGAAGAGAGTTGTGTATAAAAACATCAGACTACAGCATAGATTTTGAATGAACTTAGCAAATTCATGTTTTAAGTTGAATGGAGATGGAGAGGGGCCTTGGGAGTTAAGAGCCCTTGCTGCTCTTGAAGAGGGTCCAGGTTCCATTCTGAGCATTCCCCTGGCAGCTCAAAAACGTCTGCAACTCTAAGAGGATCCAACACACTCTTTTGACCTCCAGTGACACCAGGCACACATGTGGTGCACATACATACATACATACATACATACATACATACATACATACATACACACACACACACACACACACACACACACACACACACACACACAAAATACTCATGCACATGAAATAAAAATAGATACTTTAAAAACTGGGCAAGGTAGTACTTAGCTATCGCACTGAGGAGGCAAAGATATGAAGATGGCTGGGGCTTGCTGGCTACTCAGTCTAGCCATATCAGTACATATACCAACAAGGTATGCCTTTGAGCCTAGAACTATATCATATACAGTGTCCCTTAATTCCCTTCAGCCTCTGAGATCTTAGGGTTCTATGATTCTTAGGATAAGAAAGAACGTGGATTCTTAATAATGCAAAAAAAAACAGAGGGTACATAGATGAGGACTAGCAATCCCATAAGCACCTACTATTTGCCAATGAAAATAGTAATTACTCTAATAATTAATCCAATCTTTCTAATAATAAAAATTATCTCTACTTTACCAGCAGATCAACTAAAACCCAAGCTACTTAATAAACTCATAGTTCCCCACTGGTAGACTGATTGAAAATAGGGGCATTTTCCTAGTTAAATGGTTAGTTATCTGCTCCCGAATAACTAGATGGCCAAACACAAGGGATTACTTCCTTCAGTAGTGACCTTATGTGGACAGGGTACCCCAAAGCTCTCAAATTTTTAATGAGTTAATAAATAATAAAATAATAAATATAATAAATAAAAATAATAAAAATGAGTTAAACCATTTGAGCCTGTGATGGACAGGCCCTCAAATTTCTGAGATATTATCAAGGAATCATTTTTACTGTCCTGATGCAAAGTAGTTGAGTCTTTTTTTTTTTTTTCTTTTTAAAACTAGTCTTGTTAGGCAATGGTATCATGTAACAAGCTTTCTTGTCAGGCTATCTTTGGACCACCAGACTGCAAATAATGCCCCAGAGACTTACAATTATGAAAGCTTGGCCTAAACTTAGGCTTTTTCCCAATTATCTCTTACAACTTATGTAACCCATTTTTTTTTTTAAATCTATGTTTGGTCACACTGCTCAGTTACCTCTTCTGAGTACAGCACATCAGACTTGCTCTGAGTCTGGTGGTGAAACTCACACCTAGGTTCCTCCTTCCAGTTTCTCTCTCTCTTTCTGGCTGGAAGTCCAGCCTATTCTCTCCTACCTATGTATTGGCCATTTAGCTCTTTATTAAACCAATCAGAAGCCACCTCAGACAGAGACATCTTTACAGTGGAAACAAATATTCCAACAGTGTTTCATGCATTTAATCCCAGCACTTGGGAGGCAGAAACAGGCTTATCTCTGTGAGTTCAAGACCAGGCTGGTCTACAGAATGAGTTCCAGGACAGCCTGGACTGTTACACAGAGAATCCCTGTATCAAAAAACTTATTAAAAATAAAAATAAAAATATTAGTCTCTTTACCAGACACTTTCCTTGGCCTCAACTTCACACAGACTTGTTTTCTGGACAAATTGCAAGCTTTCCCAGCATTTTGTCTTTTCTTAAGCACTTTAAATCTGGTCAAAAGCAGCTATCAGGAACCTGGCTACAGCCAAGATCCTGGGCTGCCTTTACATTTCTTCTGCCAAATTAAATTATTCTATCACCTCTAAACACAGCTTCATGCACAGTCTCAGACAAGTTATCGGATTAACATACAGAGATGAATATAAAAGTCTCTCCATTTCAGTTCTCAATAGAGTTCTTCCCATCTGAGGCCTAACAAGCCTCCACACTCTTATCAGCCTAGGCTCCCACAAGAATCACCTGTTAAACTCTGCTTATAACATTTAGGGATTCGCTAACCTACTTCTCCCACCAATTACTTCCAAGGGCTTGTGAAGCACATGGCAACTGCCCTACTTCTCTGGTACCAATTTTCCATGTTAATCCATTGCTCATCCCTGTGACAAAAGAGATGAGAAAGACTCAAGGGAAGCGAAGAAGGATTCATTTTGGCTCATAATTCTGGAGGTTTCAGAAAATGGCCACTTAGCTCTATTTTTATGGACTTGAAATGAGGCAGATACCAAAGGCAGAAGGGCTTGATGGGACAGAGATGTTCATCTCATAGCAGAGACGGAGAGAGAGAATATCTGTGCTAGTTTGCTTTGTCCTTGCATTAGCTAATTTTGCATCACTGTGATGAAAATCCCTGGCACAAACATCTTGAATGAGGGGATATTTAATTTGTTTATGGTTTCAGAGAGCTCAACTCATTATTAATTGTCCCTCTGGCCTTGAACAGAATATCAACCAACAGGAGCATGTGGTAGAAGAAAACTGTCCAACTGGTGGCAAACAGGAAGTAAATAAAAAGACAGGAAGGGGTCAGGCATGAGCTACTACCATAGACTCAACTCTAGCAGCCAATTTCCTCAAGATAGGCTCCACTTCCTGTAGTTTCCAGAACCACCCATCATATTACCATCAGGACTAGCTTTAACATATGAGCTTGCTAAACCTCACTTAAACAGTCCTTATTCCCTTTATACCCTCTGAGACACAGACTATGAGACAGTGTCATACACACACATGCTTAGTTAATCCTTTCTGGAAATACTCTCCTTTCCATGACGGAATGAAACCTCTGAAACCATGAGCCAATATAAATCTCTCCTAGAGTAGTTTTGGTTGGGTATTTGGTCACAGCAACAATAGGCTAACTCAGGGCTGGAGAGATGGCTCAGCTGTTAAAGGCTAAGTTCACAACCAAAACAATAGGCTAGCACAGAATATAACAAGGAGTGTCATAAACAAGTATGGTATGGATACTGGTGGATCAGACAAAGGCATAAGCCAATAACAACAGATGTTCAGTGTGCATTAGCACAGTAATGCTTGCAGAATCAACAGAGTTTTATCCTGAGGCCCAGGCTCATCCTATTGAACATCAAAGACAGATTTGAAACAGTGTCCCAATCCTTGCTTTGCCTCTGAGCTAATTTTAAACAGAAAGAATGTGTTAAGAATTAAAACATTTTATCCAAGCATCCATAAAAATGTTTAAAGATCCTATAGCACCTTACCTGCAAAACAATCCTTCCCCAATTTGTCTTCCCCAATGCCAGGGCAAAATTAATGTGAAATAGCACCAACAGTACAGTTAAAGTGCAGGCTCTATAACTTGCAAAAGTAATATCCAATTTTCTTAACTATAAAGTAAAACGAAAATAAATATAGTAAGTTGCTTTAAGGGTGTTTCAGTTGAACATGATTTGGTGAATATTCTTTATAGCATGAAAAAATAATCTATAATAAAGAGCTGGCCTTGTCCAAGTCATCATTCACAGGCAATATCAACAGAATAGCCTTTCCGAAAGTACTTTTTTTTAAGATTTTTAATGTATATGTATCTGCATTCCTTCATGAGTTTACATGTATTATATATACCATGTGTGTGCAATGCCAGTGGATGCAAGAGGATGTCTGATCCCCTGGAATTGAAATTATACCAGGTTATAAGCCACATAACCTTGGTGCTAGGAACCAAACCCAGGTCCTCTTCAAAAGCAGTAAGTACTCTTAATCTTTTTTATTTAACAGTTGTCAGACATCTAAATTCATTTTAAATTAAAATTATACCTTACCCTACACAATACACCCTTCACATGTTTATAGAGTATGTGTTGTTTGTTAAGCATCATGAGAGGTATTGGGAATATAAAGATGAATAAATATAATCTCTACCCTGAGTGAATATATATTGTTTTAATATGTTTAGCTATTGTTGAAAAACTAGTACGTTAAGTTTTATATTTTTAATTTGCCTTGGCATGATTTGTAATTAAAATGGGTGGTTAGCTGTAAAACTGAAGAATGAGATACCTTGAAAATGTGAATAGTAGATTTTGGCAGAAAACCCATCATGTTCTTAGTGTTGAGTAACCTAACTGAGCTTACAAAAGGGTCTTGGGATAAATGCATATTATGAACTTGCCATCATGTGCCCTTCCAGCGAGCCAGCCACTGAAATGTTGGCAGAACTTAACACCCTGGAACCAACATTCAGAGTCAACAGCATGATTGGCTGAAGTTTGATATCATTGTCAATCAGTTCCCCTGTGAACAAAGATTCTTGGTCCATCAGACCTTCCTTCCTCCATCCTCTTTCATGAGCTGCAGCATCTTCTGGCTGTCCACTATCATCTGACTTGACTCAACCATGCCTCCTGCATCACAGATCATGTCACCTGCCATATCCCTTCTCTTTCATGATTTGCCTCTTCCTTACTGGCCACTCTCCTGACATACTCCACTGTGTGGCATCTGGATTATAGTCCCATCTCAGCCTGTCTATTGACATTCTCACAATCAAGTTAACATAAGGTTCCAGATATCTCAACACTGTATACAGGTCACACCTGGCCTGAGTCTGCCTCCTTTCTTTTCTTTCCCTTCCATGATCCCCAAGCTCACCCTTTTTTATGACTTCAACTATTAGTTCTGATGCAGCCTTAGCCCTATCTCTATCCCCTAACAGTTCCACCTGCTTGATGGATAAGCTCGTAAATAATTTTCATGTCTAAATCCACTTCATCACCTTTACTCAACAACCTCTCCAGCCACCATGATCCACTCCCTTATCTGTCTCTTTTAACTCTAGCAACCTTTCCTCTCCAGAGCCTCAGATAGCTGATACTACTTTACAGCTTGTGGCATGTCACTTCCAATGTTTCCAAGGCCTGGAAATGCCCTGCCAATTCTATACCTTATTTCCTGCTGTCATTGTGTTGCTGATAACACATCTTCTTAACATCTTTTTTTTTTTTTTGAGACAGGGTTTCTCTGTGGCTTTGGAGGCTGTCCTAGAACTAGCTCTTGTAGACCAGGCTGGCCTCAAACTCAGAGATCCTCTGCCTCTGCCTCCTGAGTGCTGGGATTAAAGGCGTGCGCCACCAACGCCCGGCACTTCTTAACATCTTTCCATTTGCCTCATTATCTAGATAATTATATATGATTAGTAAGTAGCTATTTAACTTCATTCTCTAAAAAGCTTTCTCAACAAGTTTGAGTCCTGGGGTTCCAAGTAAGTTGTGGTTTGCATTTTGTTTTGACTCTTAATACACAATTCGGTAAAGTATTTGAGAGTGTCTGCATAGTGTTCTAAAGTTCAATCAGTTTTGCAGGACTCATGGTATTGTATGGCAATCACTCTTTTCTTTCTACACTGAGGATTGAGCCAGAGCCTTGTATGTATTTGGCAAGCACTCTACCACTAAGCTACATGCCCAGCCCTACAAATACGTCTTTTATTGCAGGTGTTAACTGTATCTTTTAACATTAAATTTTTCTATAGAGATGACACACTGTGCCATCAGTGACATTTTAGAATCACAACTTTTATTATCCCTTATAATAACCTTCTAAAGCTCCTTGCATATAACTGTGACTAACCTTCCAAGTCCATAGCTTCTATCCTCCCTTCCAAATCTCACTGTGCCGTCCCTGCTACCTATGGGTCTGAGACAGGCCTCATCTTCTGCTACTCAAAGTCTTTGTTCAAAACTAGAAGAATGGTGATGTCAAATGGTAACTGTATTTCCCACCTTCTATTATCAACTCTTCTCTCCATTCATTCCTACCTCTAGCAAGTCCAATCAATGGTTATTTCTTTAGCAGAGGTGACAAATATCTAAAAAGTATTTGCCAATGTCTCCTGACACACCACCTAAATAAGAAAGCCCTAGGACAGAACAGAGAAGATTTGGGAAAGATCTAAAAGAAAGAAAATGAATTTGAAAATAGAATCCTTTCTCAAGCTTTGAGGAAAGAAAGAGATAAAGATTCAGGTCCCAAGAGAAGCTCTGGTTCATATTTTCCACATCATGGTAGATTGAGTCATGTTGTGGCAACCTTGCTGAGATACCAATGCATCATTGAGTTGGGAGTGGACCACATGCTCTAAAAGAGCAGCCTGTGTAGGTGGGCAGTACACACTACGACTGGACCCACAGTATCTAACAAGTCTTGCAACTTAATCACAGTTCTAGGTAAAGGAGGGAGATGCTTGGAATTGAAACAATATTTCATGCCAGGGTAATGTGAATTAAGTTGAACTTCAGGGAAAAAATGGGAAATATACTTCTTGCACATTTATTCCTGTACTGAGATTCAAGACCATTTGAGAATGTGCATAGTCCTAGGATCACACAGAGAAGCCAATCTAGTCTCAGCATCAATTCAGGTCATTTCAGAGTACCACAGGAGCTCCCCAGCCCACTCCATGTCTGACCATACAGGAGACTTTTTTTTAAGCATCTATGTCTGGAAGCAAGGTCTTAGTTGGACTTTCTTCTCAGAGGACAAATAAGTCAGAGCATCTTAGCATCCTGCCATGGCAGAGGGAGGGGGCTCTTTTTCCCAAAGTTTGGGGATTTTTCCGGGTCTTTTCCCCTTAACCCATAAATCTAAAGACCAGAAAAAGCTAATCAGCAAATAATTTTGCTAAGGAAATAGCAGCCAATCTAGGTCCAATGCCAATGATAGATATGCTTACTTCTGCTGGATAACCACCAATAAATAATCCTTGTGGTAATGCATGAAAACGATTGCCTTGTATAAATGTCATCCTCCTAGACTGTGCAGGACAAAAGGGGAGATTCATTAATAAGGGAAAATTGGACACACAGGACAACCCTATAGAAAGAGATAAATGAGGCAAGAACACAAGCCAATCTACTGTGCATAGGTTACAAAGAAGAACAAGGGCTTGGCTTTGAGATTACTGCCATTTCCTTGCTTTTTTTATATTTTGTAACATGCACCAAAGCACACTTCAGCTGTCACCCCATGTCACTAATAGAAGAGGGGCATAGGAAAGTGAGGATAATACTGATGGACTTCGCTTTTATCTTCACGCCTTTCATCCCAGGATCTTCCCATCCTTAGACAATAATTGATTAAATCTCACAACATCCCTAACTGAAGATGTCTTCTGAGGGCCAAGATAGAAGCAGAGAGAAGTGGAGAGGATCGTACCACCCAGGTTTACACCTCAGGACTCTCACAGAGCCAGACAGAGACCAAGAAGTATCACTTCCATTACCAACCTTTAGTCACCAAAAGTAGGTTGGCCCCATGGAGTGATAGCCAGACAATCTTCATTCTTGAGTTAAGTATATTTTCCATTTAATTATTTTCGGAGTGACTGCCCTTGATAGCTGTTCTTCTTAAAGCAGGACTGGAGAATTGTCAAAAGGCTCACCTATGGCCTCAGAAAGGTCCCCGCCCCTCTCCCAGTTATCTCTGCAGAGAACCTGCAGGTAGCACAGATCAAGTACAGTTCAGTAGTGGCAGGGGGGTCACCCCAGAAGTACAGTCATGCTGACTAATTAATCTCCAGTAATTAGCACTCAGATGTAACAAGTGTAGCATTTAAGGGCTGTCGCAGGGAAATAAAATCTGCTCTTCAGAAACTGGCTCAGAGTTTACTTCTTTTTTCTTTTTTCCTTTTTCTTTTCTTTTCTTTTTTTTTGGATAAATAATGGTGCCCAGGCACAGAAGTTAAATATGCCTATTCTAAATACTGCCAAATATTCTACTACTTAAGAACACTTGATGCCTTTAGAATGTTAACAAAATTCAAAGAGTTCTAAGCTCCCTAGACCTAGAAACACTTCAGAAATCACCCAGCCCACAGGGCTACAGAGATAACTATTCAAGTAAGTGGACTGAGTTCAAATCCACAGCACCCAGGCAAATAGTATGACTGATGATGTTTAAGCCCAGCACCAGGTGCCAGAAGAGACAAAAGGATCACTGATGCTTGCTGGCCTTCACCAGATGTCCTCCATATGCACACACAGCATATATGCATCCATGCCCACACCCTGGTATACATGCACCACTCACATACAGCAAGGGAAGAAGGAATGAATCAGAGGGAGGGAGAGAGAGAGAGAGAGAGATCATCTAGTCCATCTTTTTATTCCTACAGATAAAGACTGGGGACCCAGAGAGTCCAGGGCCCCCCAGATAGTTGGGACAAAGCTATAACTAGAAAATGGGTCATCTATCTTCATGCTTTTTACTGCTGTAAACAGGGTTTAGACCATGACTAGCACAGGGCATCCTCAGGAACTCTCTTGGGAAGCAGCATCAGCCAATAGACTGGGATGAAGTCTCTGTGGCACCTTCCCTCACCTTAGGCCACCACCAGCCCTCTTCCGGATTGTGACCAGGTTCTTCTCTTGTGTCCCCTACCTATAGGGCCACTTCCCACACTGGTGTGGTATAACCTCTGCAGATAGTCAAAAGGCACAGCCAGCCAGGCATGAGAGAAGTACAAAATCCTAAGCCTAAGTCAATTTATCCATGAGAGGAACAAAGCTATGCTGAGGGCAGAGAGAGCGGGGAAAGGTAAGAAAGAATGAAACTTTGAATACCACTGAGATGAGATGGAGACATATCTCTCTATTAACCTCAAGACAAGTGACAGCAACTGCGGCCATGTCACTGTCATTTATAGATTTAACTCCCTCTATCTTTTCCTTTGTCCATGTCTCTGGCCTCAGTCTGATCCTCTTCCACATCTGAATCGGGTTTGGTGGAGCGCACCCATAATCCCAGAATTCTCAAAACTAAGGTAAAAAGATACAGAGTTCAAAGCCAACCTTAGACAGCAGGGAGAGAGGGAAAAGCGTGACAAAAAAAAATACCTATGTACTTTTCCAAACAAAATGGAAATGTTAACACAAGGCTCTAAGCAATTGAATCTCTCTTGAAGTAGAAAAAAGTTAGGGGCCTGAGCATCTGCCCAGACCTGGCACTGAGTGAAGAGAAGTGGGGCAGAAGCCAAGTAGCTCAGTCCCAGCAGTGATCCTCACTGTGCACATGTAGAAAAATGCGACTCCTCCCACAGTAGGGTCGGAGCAGATAGTCCACACTGTGCTCTGTTTAGCTGTGAGTAGAAGGTAGAACAAGAAATGAACTTTCAAGAGCTGTCCCTGATCCTCTCTCTCAAAGGCCAGTCTGCAGATACTTGATGCCCTGTCTAAAGTCATTTAAACAGCTCCTGTAGAATTCCTGTATACCTTGGGCTTGGATGAGATGTTTCCCAAGTTTCTTTCTGACCTAAGATTACAGTCCTACATTTTGTGTTGGTTTGTTTTGTTCTGCTGTATGAATGTGGTTAAGTGTGAGGTATATGTGGGGGGCGGGAGGTGGGGGTACATGTACACATGTGTAGGTGGGTGTGTCAACTCGTGCACATGGACCTGAAGGCCAGAGGAGGATGTCTGGTGTCTTCCTCTATCATTGTTCCCTTTATTCCCTTAAGACAAGCATCTGTCTCTGAGCCAGAATCTCACATTTTCAGCCATTCTGGGTGGGCAGACAACACCTAGGATCTATATGTCTCTCTCTCTCTGACCCCCCAATTCTGGGATTATAAGGTACTCACAGACATGCCTAACTCAGTTCCCTGTTTTCAACAGACATTTGTTCACTGTCTGCTCTTGTAAATCACCATCCAAAGTGTAAGAACTAGAGAGGTCAGTTCAGCCATAGTTCCCACCTTGCAGGAGCTCATGTAAATAAAATAGTCATGTGATTTAAGAAATACAATGAGTATCTGAAGAGCTGTAGGCAACTGCAGTGAAGTCATAGGCAAGAATAAGGAGAAACCATGGAAATTTTCACAAAAACAATGATCACAGTGAGCATAAAAGATGTGCTCCTGTTTCCAGATGGACAAGACCTTTGCGAACAAGAGCTGGAGGGCTGGTTGTCTAAGTCTGTTCACTGCTGCCTTAACAGAATAGCATAAACTTTGTTGCAGTAGAATCTTATTTGTTTTACAGTTCTAGAGACTAGGAAATTGGCTGGGTGTTTGTGGCTCACGCTTTTAATCCCAGCACTTGGGAGACAGGTGAATCTCTGAGTTCGAGGTCAGCCTGGTCTATAAAGCGAATTCCAGGACAGGCTCCAAAGCTACACAGAGAAACCCTGTCTCAAAAAAAACAAGAGGGGTGGGGGGAGAGAGGGAGAGAGAGAGACTAGGAAATCTAGGAGGATGATGCTTGCACCTGTTGAGGGCCTTCTTCCTCTGTCACTGTGAGGGCATCAGATTGCAAGAGGCAGCATGCTCAGGTTGCTCTCATGAAGCCATTAATCCTACTGTGGGTACCTCACCCCGTGACCTCATCTAAACTGAGTAGCCTGCCTAAGGCTCCACCCCACAAACCATCAACATAATAACTACTAGAGTACAAAAGTCCAACAGAGGATCATCAGGAGACACAATCAAATTAGTCAATTACAGTCCAGATAGAAAAGTCACCATGAAGAAAGGCCTGGCACAGACATTCTAAACTTAGGGAATATGAGACAGTGTACTGAGACACCAGGTAAAGCAGAGAGGTGGCATCAAGGAGCCTGGGCTTCCAGTGCACCATGGTATTGTGGAATGCTACTGTGTCTGCAGCAGCCTGTATGTGCTCTGTTGGTGAAGTGATGTGTGGCGCTGCTTCAGAAAGCCTTCAAAACCCTTTAAGATCTTCTGGCACTATTTTTTGAAATGTTTTTTCCCTTCTTCTGTGGAATACAGAAGACTGACACTCAGCCTATTATCTCTAAGCAAGTTCTGGCAAGATCTCTGAGATAATTTCCCAGAAGATGAGCTGCATGTAAAAATAATGGGGGAACATGTAATGACTGCAACTTCTCTAGTTAAAAACCCCTCTTCTGCTAAGGGTCATGCTTCTCTGCTGTCTCATTCTATTAGGGAAGAAATGGTGAAGCCTTGATAGTCCTGGAAGGGAGAGAGCAGTGATCCTATAGATCATCTGCCCTTCGTCTCAGTCCAATTTCCTGCTTCTCTAACAGAATATCGTAGACTGGGTAGCTTCTAAACCACACAAGTTCATTTGTCTCAGTTCCACAGTCTGGAAGTGTAAGGTCCAGGGGCCTCCTAGGAGGGGCCTCCCCACTAAACAACAACATAGTGGAAAAACAAAGAGGAATAAGAGATCAAACCCACATCCTTAAGCCCCTTTTCCTCTTTTAGTGAGCCTGGAATCAAATGAATGCTAAGCAAGCTACAGCCCCAGCCCACAAGCTCTTTTCTGACTGGTAGAAATCTACTAATGAAGGTGGAGCCATCACCTCCCAACACTATTGCACTGGTAAGCTGCCAACATATATTCTAGCCAGTTTTCTTAATTTAAATTATCCCATCTACCTTTTGCCTCTGGGCTTTTTCCTTTTCTTACTTCTGGGTATCTTACTTTCACTCTTACTCCATAGCTGGCTGGGTGGCAGGGTGGCAGGGTGGCAGGTTAACTGAGTGGCTGGGTAGCTAGATGGCTGGCCCCTAGAATCCTCCTCTCCTCCTTCTCTTGCTCCTTGATCCCTTCTCTTCCAAGATTTCTCCCCCTATTTATTCTCTCTGCATGCCAGCCCCACCTATCCTTTCTTCTGCCTTTGGCCATTCAGCTCTTTATTAGAATAATCAGATGTTGTAGGCAGGCAAAATAACACAGCTCCATAGAGTTAAACAAATGCAACATCAAAGAATGCAACACATCTTTGCATCATTAAATAAATGTTCCACAGCATAAACAAATGTAACACATCTTAAAATAATATGCCTCAACAACCTACCTCTCTAGTCTTTAAAGATGGCAGTCTGGGAGTCCTACTTTGCTTAAGAAACTCTACCTTTGGCTGAAGGCTGTAAATAATATAGATATTATCTGAACATTGAGGATATTAAAAAATAATAACATTATGTCATTTTCTTAAGCTCCTAGGATTGTATACCATCCTAAGAACTATCTTCCTATTTTCACAGAAAGGTATAAGTTAAGTCCAGCTAGGAAGAGAAACAGCATCCCTGAACACCAGGCAGATTCTTAAAAATGTTACCATATTATGTCATAAAAGCCAAAAGAATATAAAAAAAGCAATTGTTCATCTCTATCCACAGTCAATTCCCACTCAGAATTTTTTAAACAGTCATTGGTAGCACCCTTAAGACCATTTTGGCTATTCCCAAAAGCCCTTTGCACTTGTATGTGGAGTAAATGTCAGGTTGGACTAATACACACCATTAATTTAAATTTCCAATATGGTTCCAAGGCAGGGAGGAGGCTCATTTCTGGAAAGGGTACAATGATAAATATTTTTGGGCTCTATGGAACATGTGACTCCACTGTTGTGGCCAAAAAGCTGTCAGACACATGCATGAACCAATGCGCATGGTGGGGTGGTAAACATAAATGGCCCCTAGCAGGCACATCAGGACTAGGTCTGCAGACAGTGGCTTTAATTAGATAATGGCACAGACCTGTCAGCATTTATACTCACTCTAAAATAGAAGAGAGTTTCCCATGCTTACGAGGATCCAGACCTGAGCAGAGCTGAAATGCCTGGAACAGTTACTGAATGGCACAAGACAGCAGCCAGCACTTAGGATGCTGGGCACAGGAGCACAATATCCCAGCAAGTTCAGACAGCAGAACGGCACTGGGGCGGGGTTGGCGAAGACGGTGTACCTGCATCCTTCCAGGACGCAGGCTTCTAGCGCTCTTAATTAAGGCCATTTCACGAATGGTTTGGGAAACACTGGAGAGTGAACAGTTTGTCAAACCTACGAAATAGAACGACTGTCAGCCCCAGCCCCACCCCCACCCCACCTCCACCAGCAGCTCCACCACCCCTCAGCAGTGAACACACTAGAAAAGGAAGCCTGCACAAGAAGCGTGTTTTCAATGATTAATCTCCCTGTTTCACTTTGAAACCTAAAAGGAAAAAAAAAATGGAAGCATTCCTATTTCCCATTGAAAGTAATCCTGGCTTTATATCCTGGGTGTTTACATAAAGAGAGCTGTTTATTTAGAATCCTTGCTGATAAGGACACCACAGGCTCATAACTTATTATATATTCTCTTTCCATTTTGCCTTTTTTTTCTTGTTGGGGAGGGAGAATTATGTATATTTTATGATAACCCAAAATGACTTATACATAAAAAATACAGACTTTAAAGATAAAAAGGATTAGTCGCAGGTAATGCATTTTCCATGAGTGGCTATAGGGCTCTCGGTTCCAAGAGGCACTGGCTGCATACAAATGAATTGATAAAAGTCTGACGCTGTGGCTGGGTAGCAGGGCTCATGCTTTGCTGGAGATGATTCTTAAAGTTACAATAAATCAGACAGACAGTGTCGGCCTTTGAGGATAAACCTGTGATGGCTTGTTGTGCCTCTCTGAATCGCCTCAGAGGCCCAGGGACTAAAAAGTGCCTAGATGTCACATTAAATCTACCGGGAGGGTGGAGCACTTCAAAGGGGAACGCAATCAGATCTGATGGAAAATACATTTTCTGAAAGCTACTGACAAAAAAGTAATCTTTGATGTGGATGTTGAATAACAATTGATATTGTCTTTCCTGACATTTTTCATTATTGCTGTCTTATACAGCCTACTTCATGTATTAAAGCAATATTAACTGTTTGACAGGGACAAATCCTCCAACTATCACATAAGCAATTGTTTCTGAATTGTCCTAGCCTGGTGCCTGTAAAACCCATCCCAATAACAGCTTTTAAATACGACGGTAGACTGTCTTTCCTGACTAGCTAGACAGTGTCTGAGCTGGAGCGTAGTTCAGTGGAGTCTGGGGAATATTAAAAATGGTTAGGTGGTTACAAGGCATCATTTGATTATGAGAAAGGAACAGAAGTGGTTTCTGAAGGTGAGTTTTAATGAGAGAGGTCTATAAAAGTTAGTCCTTGTTATGCTCCCTTCTTTGGTACACATTTATGTCAGGTATATGTGCACAAACCTCAGATCTGCCACCATTCTTGCAGCTCAAAGAGGGAAAGAGGAGAATGTACAAAAGATCTTGGTTATTTATGCAATGAAATAAAGTGATCTCTGGCTGTGCAAGCACCTATAAAATACACTAGAATTAAGTCCCCCGGGGAATGCTGCTGGGGAAAAATTCATGCAGCCCTGGGAGGCACACGTCACTTTCAGAGCCCAGCATGCCTTCTGAGGTTTGATGTTTTAACCTTCCACTGTAAATACCTGTGCTTTCATTGTAGGTATTTGTGAAGCTTAAAATCTCTAATTTTCAGATGACCTTGAGCTTTCTGAGGAACCAGGAGGAAGTACTACAAAAGATGAGCTGAGATTTTCTTTTCCCATGAAATGGGGCTAATTGCACCCCAGAGTAAAAGACAGCAAACTAATAACCCACAATTCAAAATCACAAAACCATGACAACCCTGTGTTGTAGAAGCTCAACAGTTATCATTTGCGCGGAAGATGCCTGGGGGACGTGATGTATATTCCTCACTTACATTATTATTATTCCCCATATTCCCCAGAGCTTCTAGCTTTCTCTTGCCTTGACAATATTATACCTCGCCTTTATTTTTTATGGTGTAGAGATTGTACTCAATGTCTACTTCTCCATTGGGATCTAAAGTTGGTCATATATATAAATATAACTTGAAGTGAGGCATATGAGAATAAGCAAAAAAAGAAAACAAAGAATTAGAACAAAGCATTAACTCTGGGACTAAGTTTAAACAACACTTACACACACACATTTTGACATGTGCTGCGTGGCTCCATCTTTGTGGTGAAGCAGAAAATCTTTTTGGAATAGAGCAGAACAAAGCTGCTCACCTTCAGGCAGCTAGAAGCAAAGAGAGAGATCAAGAAAAGGCATCACCCAATGGCTAGCTTCCACTTACTAGGCCCTAACTTACCTCCCTATGCTACCACTGGCTGGGGCCCAGCCTTAAGGATATGAGTCTTTGATGGGGGTTGGGGGACACATTTAAGATCTAAACTATACCTGTGTGCTTGAATTGTTTTAAAGAGGGAGCTTTCCTGTACACACAAAATTTGTCCTTACCCTAGTCTTCCTCGGATTCTAGACTATAACTTATAATAAAAGTATAAGGTCAGTAAGTATATATGACTTGCAGGTTGCAGCAAAAACTTGGGAGTTCTTGCGGTGGAGAGGGTCATTAAAATGTCACAGAATCACATTAGTCAGGGCTAACAAATCTATGCTACAATAACAGGTGGCCTGATTTTCTGATGGCTTTTTTTTTTTTTTTTTACAAAGGAAAAGAAAGTTGTTTTTTTTTCATGCTACTCTGGTGCCTTGAGCCATCAAAATACTGTTTATCCTATGTAATTAGGGGACCTGGCCCAGCAGAAATACAATTCTAGCATAGGATTTCCTAATCCTGCATGCAAAAAAAAGAGTTATGGAAAGAACAAATTGCCCAAAGTGGTACCCGGCACAACACTACACACTACACAGAGTAAGGAAGTGGGCCTTACTGTTAGTTACTGTATTCTCATCTGGGAAACAAGAATCTGGTTTCTTAGTGGAAAGAATTAAGGTTGTGGCTTTTGACACCTAACTTTATTGAAAACCAAACTGAGAAGGCATCCTTCAGGAAAGAGCACAAAAGTCCTTGAAAAGAGGCTCACAAACGTATGTCTGCATTGGCATGGGTTCTCTATGCCAGGGCCAAGGGCCTCAGAACACCATAGCTGTTCTAACATAGCACTGGGTAGCATGCTTTGAGCTCTGCTCCCTTGTGCAAGCACAAACTGAACAAAGCTGCAGTGCTGGTGGCACTGAGGCCTGGAAGGCTCTTGGACAAGGCAAAGATGTCTAAGAATGTCAATTTCCAGAAGATGCATGACTTTATGGGACCAAGACTCCTTCAGATTTTTGGCAGCGATGTGTCTATTTGCTGAGGACGAGGACACAGGAGTGATGGAAGTGAGCCTCTAGTATTCTTACATGGGCTAGAGCAGGTCTTAGATATCAAATATTAGATGAAAGCAGAAAACACAGGGTCAGAAGGACAGCTGCAGGGAGATGAAACCATCTATTCTTGTCTATAAGATTCTACTGTGTGAGCTGGCCTTAAGACATCCCTGGTTTCTACTGAATTGGTGATCTCGGACTTCTACCCAGCCCTTTTTTAAAAGTGTCTAGACAAGGCAAAACTTTACTTTTGATCAAGAGGGTGCACTGCTCACAAAAGCAGAGGAATAAGCATACCAGGGCAAGAAATGCACTCAGCTTTTATTCTAATGCAGTTAATGCCTTTTCTCCATTGGTTGGAGTCTGATCTCACAGTATTTCACTATGGGATGGTTTTTAAAGAACTGATGCAAGAAAAACAAAAGGGAAAGGAGTCAGACACTGTAATCCAAGTATGTAACAGAGCCTTATGTATACAAAGGTTAAACAGGGGTTGGGGGGGTAAAACACTTACATACAAGGTTGGAGAAATAAAAAGATTTGAATTCCTTATCCTAAATACAAGTTTTATATTATTTGATATAAAAGACATTTAGTGTTTCTTATAAATCCCTCCTCTTGTTTTTAAGCATTGTTGTCTTCAAACTTTTTAAGATGTTGGCACCCTCTTTCTGTCATAAGAATAAGAAATGGTTGTGGGTATGGAGAACCTGTTTAGTAATGGCTAAGTCAATAAGCCTCTGAATTTGGCCCCCCGTATAAAGAATTAATTATTCCATCTGTTTCATTAGCATGGTTTAAGGTGAGCCTACCGTCTTCCTAGTGGTGGTCCCTTAGCCAGAGATTGATCTGACCCCAGTAGAATTTGAGGTTACCTCTGGTTAGACTGGCTGGAATCACAGTGTGAGGTCCCTCCCAGATGGATTCACACAAATTGTAATGATGGATGCCATCACCCGGATCTGGTGCTGATCTCCTCTCAGCCACTAGGCACATGCTGTTACTAGCAAGAACTCCATGAGGGAAGCAGGGGAAGAGGGAGGTTTACCCATCCAATGACTGTCGATAGGCCTTGCTCTAGGAGCACATGGGGAACCTGGAAAGGGGGATATGATATGACCTTGGTGCCATTTTATCCACTCAAACATGGCATGGGCCGAGATCAGATGGATCTGTGACTCTGTGTCACCTGGAATTTAAGACCCTTTGGTGTATGTAAAGAGTTCTCCTGCTCACCTTGCTATTTTCCTTGGGCTGACCATCCCAGAGTTGTCAAGTAACTCCAATTCCCCAGTTCTTTTGCCAACCAGAAGAGTGTCAGAGACTCAGGGGCCGAAGGCGACCAGAGAGAGAGAGAGAGAGAGAGAGAGAGAGAGAGAGAGAGAGAGAGAGAGAGATATGTCTTCCCTATGAGATAATCTAATGTACCTTCTCAAGTGGGCTAATTTCCCAAATGAACCCATAAACTCTTAAAAATAAGTTTAGGGTCATAAAGAAACACACCACCACTCCAGCTGAATTGCCTTGACAAGGCTAAGCTTTACTCTTGGTCAAGAGGGTACCAGAGTTCACTGACACAGAGGAGCAAGCACCCTAAGTGAGACCTTAAAGAAATCTGTTACCTGTTAAAAAGAGGTGAACTTTACCCTGGAAGCCTTAAATGAACGGATAAAGGCTCTGGGGGAAAGGGAGTGCTGGATTTCCGGTGTTTCTAAGCAACAATCAAAGGTGGATTTCCAGTACATCAGCTTGGACCTTTCCAGCCCCTCAAAGTCATCCCTCACAGCCTGGGGCTCCACATGCCAGTCACCTGTCCCTGACCCCAGCTCACTTCCCAAGTTCCAATCACACTTGGCCAAAAGCCCAGCCCAAAGACTGACCCTTTCCTCTCTGCATGCCTGCTTCCCTCCCTTTCCATACCACATCTAGGCTCCCTGGTTCCCCTTTCAGGTCCAGCCACACAGGACAGGCTAACCTACAGCAGGTGGCTGTAGAGGGGAGGGGTGCACTGGACACAGGCCTCTGCACATGCTATGTTGTCTTGGGAAAATAGTTGTATCTTGTGAGCCTCATTTTTCACATCTGTAAAAGGGGATAACGTTTACCTCACAAGCTACACTGAAGTTAATGTGAATCCATAGCATTGAAGAGATTTGCTAGGCCATCACTATCCTTTGCATCCAAGAATACTTCCATGGGGTACTCGCTGTACCCCATCATCTAGCTTTCATGAATCCATGCTGTATCAGCAACTAGCATGTATCAGTAAATTAACATAGTCCCTATTTATTAATTTAATCTGCCCCAAGAGACATACAAGGTAGATAGGTTTGTATCCATCTCACAGATACTGAAACCAATGCTTGGATTCACATGCTTTCTGGACTCACAGGCAGAAAAGACTAAGGACTGGATAAGGCTCCTCTCCTTCCTTCCCTTCTTTGAGTCAAGCAGAACAGGAGGAGGTGGGGTGGGAGAATTAGAGGAGGGTAGGGTAGGAGAAAAATGATCTCTTTCATTGATGAATCCTCCATCCTAACCAAAAGAAGATGACTAAGAAGAGGGTATAAAGGGAGCAGGAAAATACAGAACAAAACAGAATGTGGAGTAGTGGTATTGCCTCAAGCTTTTTGAAAGTTGACCGTTGCTTCTCTCAACCTGCTCTCCCCGACCTGGAGGTTTATATCTCAGCTGGGGCACTGAACAAACAGATCTTTTATGTGCAGATGCCTGATTCTTCAGCCCATGGTTGTGCAATCCCAAAGACCCTTAAAACCTCTGCTTCTTCCAACCTCCAGTCCCACCGGACACAGGCCCCAGCTGGTATAGCATACATCCTTGAGTTTCAGAATGGGGCAAGCAGACAAACTGAGCCCTCTGGCAGGTCCCCTGAGGACAAGTGTGCTGCTGGCTCCACAAAACCTCCAGTGAAGAGCCTGGGCCTGGAAATTAGAGGTCTGGATTCTATTCCCACCACCCAGTCATTGGGCCAACGCATCCCTGAGGGCATCAGGCACTCTATGAAGGGAGGAAAGGGACTAGTGTTAACCACCATTCCTCATATTAAACAGGCAAATCCACATCTAACTCCTCCCTGGTCTCATACTCACCTCTGAGTTCAGAAAATTCCAAGGAAAGCATCACGCACTGACGCAAGCGCTCTTGCTCCCCTTTCTTCATTTCACTTAAGTTGGCCAACAAGGGAAGAAATATCTTATCCACACATTGCAAATATCCCAAAAATTAAAAATTAGTAAATGCCACTGAGAAGCCAGAAACAGAGCAACCATCCAAGGTTCTGCTACTCATAGTAGCACTGAAAAAGCAGTGAGCAGAAAACTCACACACAAGGGGATAGGTTTGTGCTGAAACAGGAAATGAAGAGTGATGTACAAATAATCATTTAGTGGTACAACTGGCGCCTGTCTGCAGACCTTGGCTAAATTGTATAAGAGAATTTATGAATGCCCCTGCAGAGATCAGGACACCTGGGCAAACACGTAAGGAACAAATATAGCACGGAGTAGATTATATGGTTTGACTTGGGTAGAGCCATGTCAAAAACAAATGCCTCAGGCCCACAGAAATTTGGAAAGCTCTTCCCCATAGGGGTCAGGTTCAGAGCTGGCAAAAATCTTCCTCTGGTCTGAGTGTGAATGTTGACAGTGTGTCCAAGGACAAGCGTTTACAAACAATTCCATCAGTGTGTGCAAAAACTAGCAACTGCAACTTCCTCCTCCCAATATTTACAGCCTAAGACCACTTGCCTACGGAAACCTAGCTAACTCTTCCTCCTGTGATATACATAATAAAAGCACTGAGGACTCAGCCCTTTTATTGAAGTAGAACATATTACTCCATCAGAGTGCGCAGGGCCTGTCTGGCCCCAGCTTTTCTGTGCCAACATGTCCATCCTTTCTTTAGTGTCTGTTCTTTCTTCATTCCCTTGCCACCTCCAGTCAGGGTTCCAGGACCAAGCCATGCAGGATACAGCACATTCCTGAAGGAAGAAGCCCTCTCAGGGTATCTACTACACAGGAGGCCCCGTGCTAAATGCTTTCATCTCCTGTATCTTTGCATCCACTCTGTGGGGAAAGGGTCGTCCCTTCATTGACTTTCAGACCTCAAAATTTAACTCCGAAAGGGCCACAATGACACGAAAGTCACTCAACCAATCGGGGGAGAGGTATGAAATTCAAGTCAAAATTCTAATCACAAGCATAGCTAACCTTACTTCTACTCACACTGCATAGCTAATCTCACTTCTGAGAATACTGTCCTGGGGATGAACTAAGGCGCACATAAAATGAAAGAGTGAACAATAATAGAGGGTTACTGTTGGCAACATCTAGTTTTGCTGTCTGATAACCATTCAACACTCTCTTGGCTAAACAGAAGCTGTGTCCAGTGGGCACAGCCTATCGGGTCAAATGAAAAGCATCTGCTTTTCATGGCATTGGCTTCCATGTGGCAGGAAAAATGGCCACTAACAGTGAATCCTCCGGCTTCAGCAACCCACCAATTGTTCTTGACTTTATTTGAGCACATCTTTGTCTAAATCTACAGTGCAAGTCCTAGTCTGATTCTAATTTGACCAGTTTTAGCCAAATACGATTTTAGGAACCAATAGCATCCAGGCAAAATATATAGTGTTTCATTAAATTTAAATTCCAGATAGGCAACAGTTTTCTGTGTATGTTCCATGCAATAGTTCTGATACACTTATAATAAAAGATCATAATCTCACTTATCTGAAAGTCAAAGTTAGCTGGGTCTCATTTCAGTTTTATGACTGTTATTTAGCTAATTCTGGCAAAAAAAAAAAAGACCCTCAATCATGAGGCCAGAATGGGTAAAAGATAAGAATTTTTATCACATCTGGACAACATGCCCACCCCAACACAGAAGACTGAAGTCCACCCCATTAAAGAGACATGGCCCCTAAAGAAAACCAGGTATGCACTAGAAGATGAAGGATGGACATCTAGCAGCCAAACATAGCAGGTGTGCCCAAAATTGAAGTGGGTGTGGCTATAGAAAAGGAGCATATGGTTTTGAAGGGCGGGGGGCTGTAGGCCAGCTGAGTGGGAAAAGAAGCTTGTGCCGGCTCCTTCTCAACCTTCCAAGTTTGTGTTTTTAATCCATACACACTTGCCAGATTGCTTGAAAAAGGCAACAGCTGTGAAAACTGACAGTTTACAGTTGTGATAAATCGCATTAGTGAAGTATTTCAATTAAAGTGATATCGAACTAAAAAACAAGAAGTCATCACTGAACAAATAAATTAGCACTTCGATTCATGGAGCCTCCAAGTGGAAGATTTCAACAGAGCCTACCTGCCCATTGTTTTGCTGCAGTTCCTGCTGCTGCTGGTGTGGGAACGGCTCATGTGTCCTGCTAGAGAAGGGCAATTAGTCAGGGCCACTCTAACTAGGCATTTATTTCATTCCTGACCAACAGCCAAACTTGTCTTTTGTGTGTCAGAGAGCCTTTCTGTGGGGTCCCAGCCCAGCCCACCAGCAGGGTGGCCAGGCCACACCCAAGCTGGGCTCTCTCTCCCAAGCCAATTCATCTAATCTGTAACACTTTTTTAAACAACTCAGAGACCTGTCTTCCAGCAGATGCTTTTCCCCCTCCGTTTACAGAGTCAGGAAATGAATTCGGGGAACTACTGCTCCCTTGTTCTCTCAGGGTCAGGGCCAGCTCAGCCCACACACTGCAGGCATCAGAGCCCTACAAAGGCCTTCTGTCAGCCTGGCCTCCTTTGCCTTCCCACCCATTCTCCTCCTCCAAAATCACACTCGGTTCTCCAAATTCCCCCACTCCAGCCTCATTCTCTGCAGAATCTTTCCTCTGCCAGCTAGTGACTCGGGCCTAATTAGGTGGCTGCTTTCATTTACTGTAGCAGTTGGAAAAGGGGCTAAAATAGCATCACCCTTATTCATGTTGGAAAAATAAAGCATGCCCATTGTTACTCAAGATCTTCCTCTCGCCACCTCCTCCTCCCCCAATCAAGCAAATTAGCAGCTTGGTTCATTTTCCTAGCATTCATTCTAGAGCAGTCAGCAGTTCCCTGGAATGTGGCTTGAAGCTGTGTGGTCAGTACAATTGTTTGGAGCTGTCTGTGCCAACAATGGGAGGCAATGCCTGTCTTCCAAAGGACACGGAGTGGCACTTGTCTTCCTTAGCCTAAGGAGGTCTTACCAGCTGCCGCCAAGCCTGGCTTCTCAGGAAGATGTATACCGCCATCTATTGGGCATGGAAATTAACAGCAATGTTTTCCCACCCCACATTTGCTCCAGGCTACTAAAGGACAGACAACAAAGCTTCTAGTAAGTTTCTAAAAATAAGCTGGTTCTTTGTACCTCAGAGTGAGACAACGTTTGCCTCTAAGGCTGCAATCAAAGTGCAGTGCAACCCATGAATAATGTCTATGCTATGAGGCGCTTTCCATGGTGCTGATTTTCAGACCTCAGATAGGACTGTTGGCTAGCATTGTCTGAAAGAGCTTGAGGTCCACCACTTAATCTGATCTCAACTATCCAGGGCATCAGCACTTCTGAGCCATGGCTCTTATCCTGGAAAACTTCCCATCACCCTTCTCTCACCCAAAGTAAGCCCAGTTCCAAAGACCACAAGGTAGAGGCATTCAAAAGTTTCCCGAACTTGGGGGCACTTGCTGATCAAGGATCAAATGCTCTTTGCAACCTGAGTTCTGAGACAGGGGCATCCACTTCCCAACTCATGACAATGCTTGCTTTACTGTCTTTTTATTTGATGGCACTAACATATATAAAGGACACACTTGTCTCCCTCATTAACAGTTTTTTGTTTGTTTGTTTGTTTGTTTGTTTTTAATTCTGATTTTATTGTGTAGAGGGGAAAGATCCCATGCAGCAAATAACCCCAATATGGAGGCTTTGGTCTGTAGTTCTTTACCAGGATAACTGGTAATGCTACCCATATCCAAGAGACTTTGGTACCCTATTAGAACATATTGGATTGACACAACTAGACAAAGTGTGGAACATCTGCGGCATTCAGGAGAGACCCACCACATACACCACACAGCAAAGAGTTACCCAGCCCAAACTGTCAATAGCGCAGATGCTCAAGAAGCCTGGTGTAGGGTAAAAAAAGATCGCCCTCTGGTAATGGGGTTATGATAACATTGATTGTTCTCAAATGAGCCACACCGCAGAGACGGGGGATAATTCGCCCTCTCCCAAGTCAGTATTTACCGCCTTTTTTCTTCTTTAGACTCGCCCATTTTAAACATAATTTAGCTGTCTTTTTTTCCCCCTTGTGCTGCTGGGAAGAGAAAGAACTGGAGGGGGGAGGGGAAGGTGAAAAGAAAAGGAGGATTAGAGGCTTGACCTGCTTCTCGGGAAGAGCCGCCACATTCCTCTCTCAGATGTGCTTTGTGACCAGGCAGGGTACAATTAAAAGCACAATAATTTGCTTGTTATTCAAGTCAGGCATTAGTCCGGGTAATGGCGTGCTTGGTGGAGAGATGGATTTCCTTGTTAGGCTCTAAGCACAGGATTAACTGAATTCTCCATGGAGAAATCTTGATTTGTTCAAGGTCTTTCATGTTTTCTACAGAGAAGGGATTATGTCTTCTTAAAGAGGGGCCTTGCTTAAAAAGCTACAAAGTATAAGAAAAGGATTTAGGGCAGAGGGGCCTGTGGTTAAGTAGCTGAGGGGTACAGGGAATTTTAGAGCAAGGGATTATTTAAAGCCATAAAGTTCAAAAAATAATTGGTTTAGCACTACTGGGTCAGTGCTGGCAAGCGCACAGTAAGGCAGTTAAGCATGGGCTAATATTCATTTTACTTTGGCTAATTATTGCATGGATCCAGGGGAGGAGGAAGGAGAGCATACTCCCTCCCTGGCAATCAGGAAGTGCATTATCTTTGGTGTCCGTGCCTGGCAGGCTTGCTTTTTATGTTGGGATGTCCAGAATGTAAGAATCACAGGAAGTGTTACTTAAAACACAGGCACTCTTGTCTTGGAGTGGACCTGCTATTCCAGAAGCAGAGTCCAAAACCACCATTAGCTTTTTGGTTTGTGTTTCATTTCAGGGTGCTCAAGGCAGAACCTAGGGCCTGGCATATGCTAGGCAAGTGCTCTACCACTGAGCTCCCTCCCACCCCAGCCCCTAACCACCCAGTTTTAAATCTACTGGCACAACCAGCCAGCCAGAGAGGATAGGAAGTAAAACCCTGACTTCCCCCAATTACCAGATTAAGTCGGTGAGTCTCAACCAGGAGCAACTTTGTCACACTTCCCAGAGCCCTGTTTGTTACATATAGAAAGTGCCACTGATAGCAAACTGCAGAGGCTGGAGGTTCTGTTAAACAGACATAGAACAGTAGCCAACACAAGAAATTCTACTCCTAAGTGATGCCCATGGTGAAAGTGAGGAGCTATAATCTATGGGAGACATTTTCTCTGCTTGGGTAGATCAAGGTTCCATCTTCTCTCCTCCATATCCATAATTCACATGACCAACCATATTTCGACTTTTCTTCCCTTTTCTTTACTGGGCATTTTCAGAAATCAAGAAAGAAGGGTGTTGCTCTTGGTGTACTAATGTTACAAACCTGGAAACCCTGAGGAAAAAAGACCAAATCTACAATTGTCCAATTAAAACAAGCTGTATTTTGGGGTACACCTAGGTACTGGTCAGCTAGCTGTCTCACCCTAAATTGAGATTTGAGAGAGCAGCCCCTGCTGACCTCCTGAGGTGTTTTTTATTTTATTTATTTATTTGTTTGTTTGTTTGTTTTTCGAGACAGGGTTTCTCTGTGTAGCTTTGGAACCTATCCTGGCACTCGCTCTGGAGACCAGGCTGGCCTTGAACTCACAAAGATCCACCTGCCTCTGCCTCCCGAGTCGTGGGATTAAAGGCCTGCGCCACCAACACCCAGCTCCTGAGGTCTTTTTTAAAGGAGAGATAAGGTGTTCGCAGAGGTGAGAAAGTTGGCTGGTGTACACTGTTAGAAAGATACAATGAAAGGCAAGAAACAGGGGTTAAGGATTGGGGTCTTTGCTATTTGTGAAACAGGATCTTAATTACAAATAGAAACTTCATCTTGCAAGGACTTAACACAGGACAAACAGGAATTCACTCTTTAACTACAAACAGAAACCTTAACCTGCACACGACAAACAGAAACTTACTCTTAACTGTCTCAACTGCAAACAGAAACCTTAACCTGCAAGGGATATTATTCCTGTTTTGGCCTCACACTAAGATTGCATGGGAGGGACCGCACATCTCCTCCTCCTGTGGCTGATGCACACCCGAGGGAGGAGAAAGCTGGCTTCCATGTCGTCCCCAGATGAAGACTTGTAAGGACTTGTACTCGCTCTTCTGAGATTGCTCATTCCTCCCTGCATGAAGTATGTTCAGTCAGCATTTGTCCTGCAGCTTTAACCTGGTTAAGAGCCCACAGCCACAAGATATCCATTTTCTCCCTGGTGAATGATGATTCTCTTCCTGAGGGAAGTTATCACCTTTGACAAGCGCTTCCAGGAAGCTCATTAAAGCCAAGAGGCTGTGAATCAGCATAGCCATCACCTCTCTGGGAGAGCCTGGAGGATACACTTAACCTCTACCTCCAAGGATGAGGAAAGGAACTTAGGAGGAAGCCAGAGAGGACCCAGGAAAAAAAAAGGTGAACACACCCAAACTAGACCCCTGCCATTCAGAAGCAGGCAGACACAGGATGGCTGTGAAGAGAGAAAGCCACCTTCTTCCCAGGAGCCTCCCCTTCCCTATATCCTCTAAGGCTGGTTCACAGCTTCGAAGTCACGGGCTTCCGTCCACTCTCAGCAGTGGTTGTTCTCCACAATCCTGACAAATCCCATTTAGTCACGAAGGCCTTTCTTGGGACCTATCCATCCTTCTCTGGTACATCTATTCTTTACCCTAAAACTCACAGTCCCACTGGTCTGTCCACCTCTCACTGTTTCTCCATTCAGTCCTGTTCCTTTTCTTCTCTCAAAAGCCAGGCCAACCATAGCTGCTTCCACTACTCCACTGGCCCCCTCTTCATGTCTCTCACAGCTACCTTCTCTACAGTGGTCTCCTCTACATCTGTGGGTCTGCTCCCTCACATCCTCCCATTCTCCTGGGATACTCCTCCCCTTCCTCTTTGGCTTTGTTTTTACCATCTTGAAATATAAGAAAAAATGTATTTTTGAGCCTTTAGGAGGGTAGATTCCAGGGTCTTTTTTTTTTCACTGATTTCTTGAAGACAAGTACAGCTCCTGCCTAGGTCCAGTAGACACTCAAACACACGTTGAATAACTGAGGAATTGAATTAAGTTATTACCATTTCTTGATCTCTGACACATAACTGAATAACAGAACCCTGATAAATGGATCTAAACCTTAACTGACAAAAATAACTAATATGCTTCCCAGGGGCATTTGCATTGCTGCCTTTTGTTTTTCTTTTTGAGACAGACAAGGTTTCTTTGTGTAGTCTTAGCTGTCCTGAAACTAGCCTTGTAGACCAGGCTGGCCTCCAACTCATAGGGATACACCTGCCCCTGCCTCCCAAATTCTGGGATTAAAGGCACGCATCACCACTGCCCAGCTGCTGCTTATTCTTTTAACTATGGTAAAATAAACAATATAAAATTTACTGTCTTACTTAAGGTTCAGTACTGTTAATTGTATGTGTGATCTTTATAACCTTTTCATCTTGCAAAACTGAAACTCTATACCCATCAAGCAACAGTTCCCCAAGCCCAAGCCCTTGATGCCCACCATCTACTTCCCCTAAGTCTCTAGATACACTGTTGTGGGATATTTGTACACTGTGTAAAGATATATTGCTATGACAGATTTAATAAAGAGCTGAACAGCAAATAGCTAGGCAGGAGGTATAGGTGGGACTTCTGGGCAGAGAGAGGACGTAGAAGATAATCAAGTCACAGAAGAGACATAGAGGAAGTCAGACATACAGAATGAAAGAAAGGTAAAAAGCCGCATGGTAAAACATAGGTTAATAAAAAGCAGGTTAATTTAAGTTATAACAGCTAGTAGGAAGCTCAAGCCAAGGCTGAGCTTTAATTAATAATAAGTCTCCATGTCATTATTTGTGTGATGGCTGGAGGCTCAAAGAAAAAGCCAACTACAATACACAGCTGTAGTCACAGGACTTTCAAGAATGATGTCTGTCACCTTCCTATCAAATGGCATGTTGAGGGTAAAGGAAAACACTAACAATTCCTCCACCATCACAAGCTCCCAGACCCTTGGAGAGATGTTTGCCTAATGTGGAGAGAGGAGCGATGTCCAATTCCTCACTGAAGTGCTGGGGAAATGACTCAGTGGCAGAGCATACATAAGGATTTGGGTGACATTCTCCATTACAAGAAAGGAAAGAGATAAAAAGAAAACAGAAGGGGGGGAAATAAATCCTTGCTGGAGAAAAATCCCATTTCTGTATAGGACTTCTTAACAACACACAAGCACTGATCTCCATTTCAATGTGGGCCTGCCATGTCAAGAAGTCACCAAATGTATGTCTAAGAGATTAAATGGCATTATAGTCAGGGCCATACATGTAAGAACCCCAGGATTCTGCCACTAAACTGAAAACTTTAAACAAGTTTAAGCCTGTCTAGAGGTTTATATCTCACCCTCACTAAAAATTAGGGTCTTCAACTCTACAAAATTAAGCAACATGTGGAATAAAGAGGGCTTCATATCACGTACTGATATTTTGAATCAAACACAAAGATATAGTCTGTGACAAATGGATCCAA
The DNA here is from genome assembly GCF_003668045.3 of Cricetulus griseus. Taxonomy (NCBI): domain Eukaryota; kingdom Metazoa; phylum Chordata; class Mammalia; order Rodentia; family Cricetidae; genus Cricetulus; species Cricetulus griseus. Next base: position 45,250,789 of record NC_048596.1, on the reverse strand, counting down.
TCCTGATCTATACTCCTTACAACTATACAAAGTGATACATTCAGTGGACACTGTTTAAATGTTGAATTTTGGTCTTTTGCCCAGGCTACTGCCATGCAGAACAGTGGCAGGAAGCCACAGTCCCCAGTCAGCTTCAAGTCCACAAGAGAAAACTTGTAAGCTCCACAGCTCAGTATTGTGGAACTATAGCACTCAGTAAGTTGTGCATGGAAATGTATTTTCAACTCATGATGAGTTTATAGTGTCATAAGTCAGGGAGCAAGTATGCACAAGTAACCCATCAGCCTCATGACTTCTTATACAGTACTGCTATAAGAAGGCTGACATGGGTACTACCATGATAAAAACATCCTTCACAAACAAGGTAAGAGTCAATACTCATAGATGCTTCAAGAAATTGTCCCTTCTATCTGAGCGTCCCAGAAGTACCTATGACATGTGGCTTGCTGGTACATGTTCCACATTCATTTCTATAAGAACTTTAGAGTTCATCAAAGTATCACTTCCAAAGAGATATAAATAAGGAAAAAATTATTCCTGTAAAAAGCGACTGATACTTGTGATAATGTAAGGTTTTCTCATCACCAGTAGCCTATGAGATATGACTTGAATTCAGCTAGGTTTATGTCAACTTGACACAAGAGTCATTTGGGAAGGTACTTCAATTGAGAACATGCCCCCCACTCCAGACTGGCCCATGAGCAAGCCAAGCCTGTGGTGCATTTTTCTTGATTGATGATTGTTGTGGGAAGGCCCAGCTCACTGTGGGTGGTTCCAGTCCTGGACCAGTGGTCCTGGGTACTATAAGAAATCAGGCTGAATAAGCCATGGTGAACAAGCCAGTAAAAGGCACCCTTCTGTGGCCTTTGTATCAGTCCCTGCCTCCAAGTTCCTGCCTTGAGGTTTTACGCTGACTTCCCTGAAAGATGGAATGCAAAGAAAAAAAAGAAGTAAACCCTCTCCTCTTTACAAGGTGTTTCTTGTCATAGTGTTTCATCACCCTAACTATGAGAGAAACTAGTACCAGGAAAGGGGTGTTGCTGTGATACAGCTGACCACATATTTTTGGGAGAACTGTGTGGCATATGAATTTCGAACTAAAAAAAAGCCATTGAGTGCTCAGAGCTCAGTAGACTGCTCTGTGGGATCTTAGAGAAGAATGCTGAGAGAAATGCAAACAATGGAAGTCAGCTTGTGAGTTTCAGAAAGAAGTAACGACTATCAGGGCAGGTTGTGTGATATTTTGAGTTAAGAATCTGTGGTTCTGAGTCGGTGGGAACTGAAGAATTAGCTATGATTATTAAAAGCTCATCAGTACTGAAGTAAAACTTTGGTTTTACTGGGGCAACTGATCCTGGTTACTTGGAGCTAAGAAATTAGCAGTGGTTAAGAAGAGACTAGCATCACTGAGTACTACAAATCTGGGAGCATTTCCTCAGAGGCAACAGACAGAAGCTATAGTCCAGAGGGGGCTGAGGCTCTCTACTCATGTTTGGCTGCCAAACTTGGTAACGTATTAAGAGTCACCCAGGTGGTGCTGGTTTTGAAGGCATGAAAAGGTCATGGAGAGCAGCTGAGGCTTCACGCTATATGTCAAGAGTAGAGTCCCTCAAGAGGCAATCTGTGAAGGTACAGCTTCAGTTGCATTTAAAAATTTAGGATTGAGGGTGCTGGAGAAATGGCTCAGTGGTTAAAAGCACTGGCTGAGTTCAATTCCCAGCAACCACATGGTGGCTCACAACCATCTGTAATGAGATCTGGTGCCCTCTTCTGGCCTGCAGGCATACATGCAGGAAGAACACTGTAAACCATGATAAATAAAATACTTTTTTAAAAAAGTAGGATTGAAGGGATCATGGAGTCAAGTTGAGGCTTGGCATCGTGTGTCAGGATCAGAGTCCCTGAAGAGAGACCAGGAAATGCTATTGGTGAAAATACAGCCTGGTTGCAGCAGGAGACCACAGCATTTTGGAAATGTCAGCATCACAAGTGTGAAGTGGAGCCAGCCTGAACTCACAAGATGTGCCGTATGTTCCGTAGCAAACACTTCAGGGCCTAGAACATTGTGAGTTCCAGAAGTTTGACACTGAGCCTTACACTGAACTTTGGTTTTGATTTCATCTGATTGTGGACTGTGTACTGATTCTTCCTTCTTGGTGAAAGAAAGCATTTAATTTATTTTTAATTTTACAAAAAGCCATAGTTATGAAAGTTTGGAAAGTTTAGAGACGCTTTGGATTAAAAAAAAAAACTTGGTATGTTAGAGAGACTGAATTTCAGACTATGGGATTTTAGAAGGTCAAGTAGTTTATATTGTGATATTAATATTAACATACCATCTTGGGAGGAAATGAGAAAGGAAAGGTTATAGTTGAATAACGATGCATTTTTATATCAAGTTGGCAAAGGATCAGTTGTGCTGCCTAGTTTTATGTAAACTCAACACAAGCTAGAATCATTTGGGAAGGGGGAACCTGAACTGATTGGTCTGTGGGCAAGCATGAAATGCATTTTCTTGACTAGTGGAAGAGAATCCAGCTTACTTCAGCTGGCACCATTTCTGGGTCATGATGCTACAAGAAAGCAGGCTAAACAAGCCATGGATGAGCAAGCCAGTAAGCAGAACTCCTTCAAGAACTCAAACAGGACAGGAACGTGGAGACAGGAACTCAAGTATAGGCCATAAAGGAGGACTTCAACTGAAGTTACCTCCTCCTAACTCCAGCTTGTGATAACAGAAAACAAGCCCGCACAGTCCTGTCCTAGTTCGCTTTGTCAATTTGACACAGCCTGGGACAGTGTTCTCAACCTTCCCAATGCTGACCCCCCAACCATAAAATTATTTCATTGCTATTTCATAACAGCAGTAATTTTACTGCTGTTATGAAATATAACGTGAATATCTGATATT